>NW_026000147.1:231357-250076 GCF_001458135.2 Marmota marmota marmota
GGAACTGCTTTATTGCGGGGAAACACAGCAGGACAGCAGAGGTATATATACCTGATTACACACAGCTTGACTCAATTAGCATCATCTAGATACAGCAATCAGCCAATAAGGAATCTCCATCATCTTAATGGCTCAGTGGCATTGCCTCACAAACCACTCCTCCTGGCAAACTGCCAGGAGCCATCTTGACTTGGTTGTGGCCCTCGACAGGATGCTGTGTTTTCTTGAATGCTTTTTCTGCATCTGTTAAGATGATCATATGATTCTTTAAGTCTATTGATATGATGAATTACCTTTATTGATTTCTGTATGTTGAACCAACATTGCATCCCTGGGATGAATCCCACTTGATTATGATGCACAATTTGTAATATGTTTTTGTATTCAATTTGCCATAATTTTATTCAGAATTTTTTTTCCTAGGGCTCTATGTTCATTAGAGATATAGCTCTGAAGGTTTCTTTCTTTAATGTATCATTTTCTGATTTTAGAATCAGGATGATTTTGGCCTCATAGAATGAGTTTGGAAGTGCTCCCTCTTTTTCTATTTCATGAAATAATTTGAGGAGTATTGTTGTTAGTTCTTCTTTGAAGGTCTTCTATTCATTGAATCCTGGGCTTTCTTTGCTTGGTAGGCTTTTGATGGTGTCTTCTATTTCATTGCTTGAAAACGATCTGTGTAACTAGTGAATATAATCCTGACTCAGTTTGAGTAATTTTACATGATTCTAGACACTTGTTATGTCTTCAATATTTTCTGTTTTATTGGAGTACTAATTTTCAAAATGATTTCTAATTATCTTCTGTATTTCTCTAGTGTTCATGGTGATATTTCCTTTTTCATCATGTATTTTAATAATTTGAGATTTTCTATTCTCTAAATTAGCATGGATAAAGGTTTATCAAATGTATTTATTTTTTTCAAAGAGCCAGGTTTTCAGTTCATAAAATTTTTAAAAGTGTTTAATTTTTTAAAAAACAAATAGCTGAATGCATTAGAATTCTTACTATACATATACAGCACAATATTTCATATCTCTGTATATAAAGTAGGTTGACACCAATTCATGCCTTCATACATATAGTTTGGATAATGATGTCTACCACATTCCACCATCCTTGCTAATCCCCTGCCCCCTCCCTTCCCACCCCCCTGCCCTATCTAATGTTCATCTATTCCTCCCATGATCTCCCCCCCACCCCACTATAGTCAGCCTCCTTATATCAGAGAAAACATTAGGCATTTGTTTCGGGGGATTGGCTAACTTCACTTAGCATTATCTTCTCAAACTCCAACCATTTACCTGCAAATGCCATGATTTTATTCTCTTTTAATGCTGAGTAATATTCCATTGTGTATAAATGCCACAGTTTTTATCCATTTATCTACTGAAGGGCATATAGGTTGGCTCCACAGTTTAGCTATTGTGCATTGTGCTGCTATAAACCTTGATGTGGCTGTGTCCCTGTAGTGTGCTGTTTTTAAATCATTTGGATATAGACCTTGGAGTGGGATAGCTGGGTCAAATGTCCTTTACTGCTTTTGGTGTTGATTCATTCTTTTTCCTAGGGCTTTGACATGTAATTTTAGGTCATTTATTAGACATTTTTCTTTTTTTAAGGAACGAATTTCATGCAATGAACATTCTTAGTAATGCCTTCATAGTGTCCCAGAGATTTTGATATGTTGTATCTGTATTCTCATTTACCTATAAGAATTTTTAAATCTACTCTTTGATGTCTTCTGCAACCCATTGTTCATTCACTACCATATTATTTAGTTTCCAGGTGTTGGAGTTGCTTCTATTTTTATCATTGATTTCTAATTTCATTCCATTATGATCTGATAGAATGCACGGTAGTATTTGCTTAGAGTTGCTTACTTTATTGTATTTTCTTAGAGTTGGTTTTTGCCATAATATATGGTCTATTTTAGAGAAGGATCCATTTGCTGCTGAGAATAAAGTGTATTCACCTGTTGAAGGATGAAATAGTCTGTCAGTTAAATCTAAGTTATTGATTGTATTATTAAGTTCTATGGTTTGTTTGGCTTTTGTTTAGAAGATCTATCCAGTGGTAAAAGAGGTGTGTTAAAGTCACCCAGAATTATTGTCTTCTGGTCTCTTTGACTCTTGAACTTAAGAAGAGTCTGTTTGAACATAGATGCTCCATTATTTGGGGCATAAATATTTGTAATTGTTCTGTCTTGTTGGTGTATGGTTCCCTTAAGCAGTATGTAGTGTCCTTCTTTATCCCTTTTGATTAACTTTCACTTGAAGTTCACATTATTTGATATAAGAATGGAAACTCCTTCTTGCTTCCATAGTCCATGTAAGTGGTATGTTTTTAATATTTATTTTTTTTTGTAGATGGACACAATATCTTTATTTGTTTTTATGTGGTGCTGAGGATTGAACCCAGGGCCTCACATGTGCTAGGTGAGCACTCTACCCCTGAGCCCCAGCCCCAGCCTGAGTGATATGTTTTTTTCCAACCTGTCACCTTCTGTCTGTGGGTGTCTTTTCCTATGAGATGAGTCTCTTGGGGGCAGCATATTGTTGAGTCTTTTTTAAAAAATCCAATCTGCCAGTCTTTTGATTGCTGAGTTTTGGAAATTAATATTCAGGGTTATTATTGAGAAAAGATTTGTATTCCCAGTTATATTTGTTTATTTTTGGTATTTAACTTGACTTGGTTTCTCTTTGATAGGTTTTCCTTTTAGAGTGATACCTCCCTTTTCTGATTTTCATTGTTGTTCATTTCTTCCTCATGGAATATTTTGCCAAGGATGTTCTGTAGTGCAGGTCTCTAGTTGTAATTCTTTTAACTTTTGTGTGTGATGGAAGGTTTTTATTTTGTCATAAAATGACATCTAAATCGAAATCTAATTGCTAATCAAAACTTAATTTTGCTGGGTATTATTCTTGGTTGGCATCTGTTTCTTTCAGAGTTTGGTATATGTTGTTGTAGGATCTTGTAGCTTTCAGGGTCTCAGTTGAGAAATCAGCAATCCTGATTTGTTTCCCCCATATGTATTTCCAATTCCCTTCTCTTGTGGCTTTTAAAATGCTCTGTTTCTTCTGTACACTAGGTGTTTTCATTATGATGTGCCTTGGTGTGGGTATGTTATGATTTTTGTACATTTGACATCCTATAAGCTTCTTGTATTTGATTTTCCAATTCAGTCTTCATGTTTGGAAATTTTTCTGGTATTATTTCATTGAATAGATTGTCCATTTATTTAGTTTGCACCTCTAAGCCTTCCTCTATCCCAATAGTTGTTAAATTTGGTCTTTTCCTGTTATCCCATAATCATTGAATCTTCTGCTCACAGTTTCTTACCATCTTCACTGGGGTCAACTTTTTTTTTTCCAAGATTATATATTTTGACTTCAATGTTGGAGGTTCTGTCTTCCAAGTGGTCTATTCTGTTGGACATGCTTTCTATTGAATCCTTAATTTTTTTTACTGTTTCCTTCATTTCAAGGATCTCTGTTTTTTTCAGAATCTGTATCTCCTTATTGAAGGAATCTTTTGCTTTCTGAATTTGCTTATGTAGCTCTTTATCAAAATGATCCTTTGCTGCCTGTATTTGGTCTTATATCATCCTTTAATTCACAGATAATTATGTATCTCCTCCACTTCTTCTCTGTCATTTCTCCTGCTGTTCTGGCCATGGATTCTAATAATGGAGCATCTTTTTGGGGTCACTTTCTTGCTTGGTTTTTCATGTTGTTCATGTATCTTCCAGCTCTGTGTTTTCAAGGTGTTACAATTTTTACCCTGTAGGCTTATTGTGTCCCCAGTTGGTTCCAATACCTTTCTTTTTAAAAAATTATTTATTTTTTAAATATGCGACAACAGTGATGTGCATTCAAATCCTTATTACACACACACAGCACAATTTTTATATCTTTGTATATAAAGTATGTTCATGCTAACTTATGCCATTATACATTTACTCATTTCTTTCTGCATTATGACTCTTAATACACATATATAACACAATTTTTTCATATCTGTTTGTATATAAGGTATGTTGGCACCAAATTCAAATTTTCATACATGTATTTTTGAATGATGTTGATCATATTGCACCATCCTTGCTAATCCCCTTTACCCTCCATTTTCCTCCTCTTCCCAATCTAGAATTAATTTAATCTTCCCATACTCTCCCTCCCTACCCCACTGTGAGTCACCCCCCCCATATATCAGAAAATATTTGGCATTTGGTTATTTGGGATTGGCTAAATTCACTTAACATAATATTCTCCAACTCCATCCATTTACTGGCAAATGCCATGATTTTATTCTCTTTTAGTGCTGAGTAATATTCCATTGTGTGTGTATACCACATATTTTTTATCCATTCATCCACTGAAGGGCATCTAGGTTGACTCCACAATTTAGTTATTGTGAATTGTGCTTCTATAAACATTGATGTAGCTGTGTCCCTGTAGTATGCTGTTTTTAAGTCCTTTGGGTATAAACTGAGGAGAGGAATAGCTGGGTCTCCTGGTGGTTCCATTCCAAGTTTTTCAAGGAATCTCCATACTGCTTTCCATATTGGCTGCACCAATTTACATTCCCACCACCAGTGTATGAGTGTGCCTTTCCCCCCACATCCTCACAAACACGTATTGTTTATATGCATATTAGCTGCCATTCTGGGTGGAATGAGATGAAATCTTAGTTTTGATTTGCATTTCTCTAATTGCTATGTTGAACTTTTTCATATATATTTGTTGCTCAATTGTATATCATATTCTGAGAAGTGCTTGTTGAGTTCCTTGGCCCATTTATTGATTGGGTTATTTTTGGTTTTTTTGGTGTTAGATTGAGTTCTTCATATACCCTATAGATGGGTGCTGTATCTGACGTGTGTGTGGTAAGAATTTGCTCCCAGGATGTAGGCTGTCTCTTCACCTCACGATTGTTTCTTTTGCTGAGAAGCTGTTCAGTTTGAATCCATCCACTTGTTGTTTCTTGGTTTTAATTCTTTTTCTATAGGATCCTTATTAAGGATGTTGGGGCCTAATCCAACATGATGAAGATTTGGACTGACTTTTTCTTCTCTTAGGTGCAGGGTCTCTGGTTTAATTCCTAGGTCCTTGATCCACTTTGACTTGAGTTTTGTGCATGATGAGAGATAGGGGTTCAATTTCATTTTGCTGCATATGGAGTTCCTGGTTTCCCACATCATTTGTTGAAGAGGATATCTTTTCTCCAATATGTTTTTGGTACCTTTGTCTAGTATGAGATAACTGTATTTATGTGGGTTATTCTCTGTGTTCTCTATTCTGCTCCATTGGTCTACATGTCTATTTTGGTGCCAGTACCACACAGTTTTTGTTACTATTGCTCTTAAGTATAGCTTAAGGTCTGGTATAGCGATGCCACCTGCCTCCCCCTTCTTCATAAGGATTTCTTTGGCTATTCTGGGTCTCTTTATTTTTCCAGGATCATGATTCCTTTTCTATTTCTATAAGGAATGTCATTGGGATTTTGATTGGAATTGCATTGAATCTGTATAGTGCTTTTGGTAGTATGGTCATTTTGACAGTATTGATTCTACCTATCCAAGAACAAGGTAGATCTTTCCAACTTCTAAGATCCTTTTTGAATTCTGTCTTTAGCATTATGTAGTTTTCATTGTAGAGGTCTTTCACCTCTTTCATTACATTGATTCCTAAGTTGTGGGGTTTTTTGTTTGTTTGTTTGTTTGGTTTGGTTTTCTTTCTTTCTTTTTTTAGGCTATTGTAAATGGGGTATGTTTCCTAGTTTCCCTTTCAGAGGACTTGTCACTGATGTACATATTCCCTTTGATTTATGAGTGTTGATTTTATATTCTGCTATTTTACTGAATTAATTTACTAGTTCTACTTTTCTGGTGGAATTTTTTGGATCTTCTAGGTATGGAATCATGTCATCGACAAATAGTGATGATTTGAGTTCTTCTTTTTCTACCCATATCCTTTTAATTTCTTTCATCTGTCTAATTGCTCTGGCCAGTGTTTCAAGGACTAAGTTGAATAGAAGTGGTGAAAGAGGGCCTCCCTGTGTTGTTCCAGATTTTAGAGGGAATACCTTTAATTTTTCTCCATTTAGAATGATGTTGGCCTGAGACTTAGCATAGAGAGCCTTTATGATGTTGAGATATTTCCTGTTATCCCTAGATTTTTTAGTGTTTTGAACATGAAGGGTGCTGTATTTTTTTGAACGCTTTTTCTGCATCTATTGAGATGGTCATATGATTCTTTAAGTCTATTGATGTGATGCATTACCCTTATTGATTTCCATATGGGGAGCCTTGCGTCCCTGGGATGAACCCCACTTAATCATGGTGAAAATCTTTTTAATGTTTTGGTATTCAATTTGCCAGAATTTTCTTCAGAATATTTGTATTTATGTTCATTAGAGCTATTGCTGTGAAGTTTTCTTTGTGTATTTGTCTGATTTTAGATCAGGATGGTTTTGGCCTCATATAAAAAGAGGGAGCACTTCCAAACTTTTTCTATTTCATGAAAGAATTTCAGGAGTATTGGTGTTAGTTGTTCTAATTTATAGAGATGATGAAACTTTTTTCATATATATTCATTGATTGGTTGTATGTCCTCTTCTGAGAAGTGTCTGTTCAGGTCCTTGGCCCATCTTTTGATTGTTTTTGTTTTGTTTTGTTTTGTTTTGTTTTTGCTTTTTGAGTTCTTTATATACCCTCGATTAGTGTTCCGATGTGTGAGGGGTAAAAATTTTTGGATGTAGGCTTTCTGTTCACCTCACAGATTTTCTTTTGTTGAGAAGGAACTTTTTAGTTGGATTCCATCCCACTTATTGATTCTTGGTTTTAATTCTTGTGCTAAATGGTCTTATTAAGGAATTTGGGGCCTGATCTCACATGATGAAGATTAGGGCCTAATTTTTCTTCTATTAGACGCAGAGTCTCTGGTTTTATTCTCAGGTCCTTGATCCATTTTGAGTTGACTTTTGTGCATGGTGAGAGGGGTTTAATTTCATTTTGTTGCATATGGATTTTCAGTTTTCCCAGCATCATTTGGTGAAGAGGCTATCTTTTCTCCAGTGCATGTTTTGACACCTTTGTCTAATATAGGGTAGTTGTAATTTTGTGGGTTAGTCTCTGTCATCTATTCTGTACCATTGGTCTACCAGCCTGTTTTGGTGCCAATACCATGCTCTTTTTATTACTATTGCTCTGTAGTATGGTTTAAGGTCTGGTATAACAATACCACCTGCTTCGCTCTTCCTGTTTAGAATTTCTTTGCCTACTATGGGTATCTTATTTTTCCAGATGAATTTCATGATTGCTTTTTGTATTTATATGAGATATGCCATTGGGATTTTAATTGGAATTGCATTGTTCCTGTATAGTGCTTTCGGAAGTATGGTCATTTTGACAACAGTAATTCTGCCTATCCAAAAACAAGGTAGATCTTTCCATGTTCTAAGGTCTTCTTTGATTTCTCTCTTTAGGGTTCTGTAGTTTTCATTGTATAGATCTTTCACCTCTTTAGTTAACTTGATTCCCAAGTATTTTGATTTTATTTTTTTAATGTTTGTGGTTATTGTAAATGGGGTAGTTTTCCTCACTTCCTTCTCTGAGGTTTTGTCACTGATATATAGAAATGCCTTTGATTTATGGATATTGATTTTATAACCTGCTACTTTGCTGAATTCATTTATTCTAGAAGTTTAGAAGTTTTCTGGTGGATCTTTTTGAGTTTTCTACGTATAGAATGTTATCATCTGAAAATAGTGCTAATTTAAGTTTTTCTTTTCCTATGTGTATCCCTTTAATTTCTTTCATCTCTCTATTTGCTCTGGCCAGTGTTTCAACACTATGTTGAATAGAAGTTGTAAGAGAGGGCATCCCTGTGTTGTTCCAGTTTTTAGAGGGAATGCCTTTAATTTTTCTCCATTTAGAATGATGTTGGCCTGAGGCTTAGTGTAGATAGTCTTTATGATATTGAGATGTTCCTGTTATCCCTATTTTTCCTACTGTTTTGAACATGAAAGCATGCTGTATTTTGTCAAATGCTTTTTCTGTGTCTATTGATGTGATGAATTACATTTATTGATTTCTGTATGTTGAAACAACCTTGCATCCCTGGGATGAATCCCACTTTGTCATGGTGCACATCTTTTTGTATTCAATTTTCCAGAATTTTGTTGATAATTTTTGCATCTATGTTCATTAGAGATAATGGTCTAAAGTTTTCTTTCCTTGTGTCCTTGCCTGGTTTGGGGATCAGGGTGATACTGGCCTCATAGAATGAGTTTGGAAGTACTCCCTCATTTTCTATTTCCTGAAATAAATTGAAGCATATTTTTTTTTCCTTAAAGAACTTATAGAACTCCTTGTGTATTCATTTGGTCCTGGGCTTTTCTTGGTCAAAAAGCTTCTGATGGCTTCTTCTATCTCCTCACTTAATATTGGTCTGTTTAAGGTTTGTATGTCTTCCTGATTCAATCTGGGCAATCATATGACTTAAGAAATTTGTCTATGCCTCAATGTCTTCTATTTTATTGGAGAATATGTTTTCAAAATAATTTCTAATTATCCTCTGCATTTCTGAAGTGTCTGTTGTGATATTGCCTTTTTCATCACATATGCTAGTAATTTGGGCTCTCTTCTCTCTCTTTCTCTTCAGTAGCATGGCTCAGGGTCTGTCAATTTTATTTTTCAAAGAACCAACTTTTGGTTTTGATTTCAGCTCTAATCATTTCTTGCCTTCTACTGCTTTTGCTCCTCGTTTGTTCTTTTTCTAGGGCTTTGAGATGTAGTGTGATGTCATTTATTTGTAGGCTTTTTCTTTGGAGGAATGAACTCCATGCAATGAAGTTTTCTGTTCATACTGCATTCATTGTGTCTGAAAGATTTTGCTATGTTGTGTGTATATTTTCGTTTACCTCTAAGAATTTTTAAATCTCCTCCTCAATGTCTTCTGTAACCCATTGTTCATTCAGTAGAATATTGTTCAGTCTCCATGGGTGCAGAATTTTTTATTCTTTATTTTGTCATTGATTTCCAATTTCATTCCAAAAAGATCTGATGAAATTCATGGTAGTATCTCTACTCCTTTTTATTTGCAAAGAGTTGCTCTGTGGCATATAATATGGTCTACTTTTGAGAATTGTCCATGCGCTGCTGAGAAGAAAGAGTACCCACTTGATGCTGGTTAGTTTCTGTGTTCTCTATTCTATACCTTTGGTCTACCAGCCTGTTTTGGTACCAATACCAAACTATTGCTCTGTGGTATAGATTAGGGTCTGGTATAGCAATGCCACCTGTTTCACTCTTCCTGCTTAGAATTGTTTTAGCAATTCTGGGTCTCTTACTTATCTAGATGAATTTCATGATTGCCTTTTCTATTTCTATGAGGAATGTCATTGGGATTTTGATCAGAATTGCATTAAATATATGTAGTGCTTCTGCTAGTGTGATCATTTTTAATAATATTAGTTCTGCCTATCCATGAGCAAGGTAGACCTTTCCATCTTCTTTGATTTCTCTCTTTAGGGTTCTGTAGTTTTCATTGTGTAGATCTTTTTACCTCTTTTGTTAAATTGATCTCAAAGTATCTTTTTTTGAGGATATTGTGAATGGGGTATTTTTTCTCATTTCCCTCTCAGAGGATTTGTCACTGATATACAGAAATGCATTTGATTTATGGGTGTTGATTTTATATCCTGCTACTTTGCTGAATTCATTTACTAGTTCTAGAAGTTTTCTGGTGGAGTTTCTTGGGTCTCTTAGGTATAGAATCATATCATCAGCAAATAGTGCTAGTTTAAGTTATTCTTTTCCTCTACTTATTCCTTTAATTTCTTTCATGTAATTGCTCTGGCCAGTGTTTCAAGAACTACATTGAATAGAAGTGATGAGAGAAGGCATCCCTGTCTTGTTCAGATTTTAGAGGGAATGCCTTCAGTTTTTCTCCATTTAGAATGATGTTGGCCTGGGGCTTAGTGTAGATAGCCTTTACAATGTTGAGGTAAGTTCCTGTTTTCCTGAGTTTTTCTAGTGTTTTGAACATGAAGCCTTGCTGTATTTGGTCAAATGTTTTTTCTGCATCTGTTGAGATGATCATATGGTTCTTATCTTTGAGACTATTGATGTGATGAATTACATTTACTTATTTATGTATGTTGAACTAACCTTGCATCCTGGGGATGAATCCCACTTGATCATGGTGCACTATCTTTTTGATATGTTTTTGTATTCAATTTGCCAGAATTTTATTGAGGATTTTTGCATTTATATTCATTAGAGATATTGGTCTGAAGTTTTCATTCTTTGAAGTGTCTTTGTCTGGTTTTGGGATCAGGGTGATATTGGCCTCGTAGAATGAATTTAGAAGTACTCCCTCTTTTTCTATTGCCAGAAATAGATTGAAGAGTATTGATATTACTTCTTTAAAGGTCTAATAAAACTTGGCTACATATCCATCCAGTACTTGGCTTTTCTTGGTTGGGAATCTTCTGATGACTTCTTCTATTTCCTCACTTGATATTGGTCTGTTTAAGTTGTGTTATATCTTCCTGACTCAATGTGGGCAGATCATATGACTTAAGGAATTTATTGATGCCTTCACTATCTTCTATTCTATTAGAGTATAAGCTATTAAAGTATACAGTTTCAAAATAATTTCTAATTATCCTTTATATTTCTGTAGTGTCTGCTGTGATATTGCCTTTTTATGACTTCTGATAATTTGATTTCTGTCTCTTTGTTAGGATGGCTAAGAGTCTGTCAATTTTATTTTTTTCAAAGAATCGACTTTTTGTTTTGTAAATTTTTCAATTGTTTCTTTTGTTTCAATTTCATTGATTTCAGATGATTTTTTTCTTGTTTTCTACTGTTTTACTGCTGATTTTTTTTTCTTTTTCTAGGGCTTTGAGATGTAATGTGAGGTCATTTATTTGTTGGCTCTTTCTAATAAGTTCTTTCTATTAAGGAATGAACTCCATGCAATGGATTTTCCTCTTAGTGCTGCTTTCATAGTGTCCCAGAGATTTCGATATTTTGTGTCTGTATTTTCATTTATATCTATAAGAATTTTTTAATCTCCTCCTTGATGTCTTCTGTAACCCATTGTTCATTCCGTAGCATATTTTTCAGTCTCCATGGTATGGCAGGATTTTTTTCGTCCTTATTGATTTCCAATTTCATTCCATTATGTATGATAAAATGCATGGTAGTATCTCTACTTCTTTGTATTTGCTAAGAGTTTCCCTGTGGCATAATATATGGTCTATTTTTGAGAAGAATCCATGTGCTGCTGAGAAGAAAGTGTATCCACTTGATGTTGGTTGATGTATTCTATATATGTCAATTAAGTCTAAGTTATTAATTGTGTTAATGTGTTCTATAGTTTCTTTATTCAACTTTTGTTTGGAAGATCTGTCCAGTGGTGAGAGGTGTGTGAAAGTCACCCAAGATCATGTTGTGGTCATTTGACTCTTGAACTTTAGAAGAGTTTGTTTGAACATAGGTACACCATTGTTTGGGGCATATATATTTGATATGTCTTGTTGGTGTATGGTTCCTTTGAGCAGTATGTAATGTTCTTTATCTCTTTTGCTTAGCTTTGACTTGATGTCTACTTTATTTTATATTAGTATGGACACCTGCTTTCTTTCAAGATTCATGTGAGTGGAATGTTTTTCCCAACCTTTCACCTTCAGTCTGTCTTTTCCTACCAAATGAGTCTCCTGTAGGCAGCATATTGTTGGATTTTTTTTTAATCCAGGCTACTAGCCTATGTCTTTTGATTGTTGTGTTTAAGCCATTAACATTTAGGATTAATATTGAGACATGGTTTTTATTTACAGCCATCTTTGTTTATTTTTGCTACTTGAAGTGTTAATTATTGTTTAATTTTTAATTTGTATCTACATATAGGATCCAGCATTTTAATTTAACATGTGTAGTGATCAAATCAGTGCAATTTCTACCTTCTAAAATATCATTTTGATATTTGAAACCTGTGAAGTCTTCTTAGAATGTCCAGAGTCTAATAATTACTTATACAATTCAAACTATGGGCTATAAAACCTAAGAGTTACATTTCCCTCTTAACTGCTGTTCGGCACTCTTTGCCAACTGTCTCTTATAACAGATTTAAAAAAGTTTTCTCTTTTGTGGTTCTTTGTGATCAACTTTTTCAGCTTCAACATATGAGTGCAAACATACAGGTTTTGTGAAATATGAAAAATCACTAGAAAAAGACAATCTCCCATGGTAAGTCCAGAAAAAAAGAATATAAATTTAAAAATTGTAAAATATAGTCCCAGTGCCTTGTGAGGCTAAGACAGGAGGATGGTGAGTTCAAATCCAGCAACAGCAAGGCCCTGAGCAACTTGGTGAGATGCTGTCTCTAAATAAAATATAAAATAGGAGTTGGGATGTGGCTCACTGGTTGAGTGCCCCTGAGTTTAATCCCTGGTACCCCCCAAATATTAACCCTAAAGGGTTCACATTTAATCACTAGGCCTCAGGTCTTTTTTGGTGAGATTTATATATAATGGCATATGCCAATTCTTATGAATATATTTTTCATAAGTCAAATATTATATAAATATTTTATAGTATAAGCTTAAATAAATCTATATTAGCATGTAAAAAATAACTTAAAATTGTTTTAGGTGAGGCTGAAGGCCTGCAATCCCATTGGCTCAGGAGTCAGAGGATTGTGATGCCAAAGCTCAGTAACTTAGCAAGATTTTTTCTCCAATATAAAAAGTGGCTGGTGAGATAGTTTAATGACTAAGTGCCCTGAGTTCAATCTCTGGTATAAAGGAAAGAAACAGGGTTTTAAAATTGCCTTGTCTCAACAACAACAAAAAAATGTGTATTTACAATGAAAAACTGCATTCTATCACCTTTCTGTGATACACAGAATCTGCTTTCATTCATTTTTAACATTTGAATCTTACACAATCCAAGTTTTCTATCACTCATTAAATGACATGTTTTAATCACGTGCGTCTCAAGGCCATTGGATGAATTTAAGGTCAGTGTGGCTGAGGAATCTGCAGTCATAACTACAGGAGTGTGCAGGTGCCATGAATTTGCAGTAATAGTCAAGAACATTGCCTTGAAACTGTTGGAAAATTGTTTTCTGCTGGTAAATTTCAATAACAGTATCAGGAAGAATTTAGACCCTTTCTTGATAGTATGCTTCAAAGAAAGGGACACAAATTCATGCAATCAAAAGGAGAACCAATCTTCATACAGGTAGTATCAGGAGAAAGCAGTCTCCAGAATGACCAATCTCCAGTTTTGAACTACAATCATATCACTAAATAATGTGCATCAAGTATATATGATTAAAATTATGTACATATATCATGGTAATAATGAGAACTAATCTTCATACAGGTAGTGCCAGGAGAAAGCCCAGTCTGGTCATTCTGCTAGCTCCAGTTTTGAACCACAATCATCACTAAATGATGTGCATCAAGTATGATTAAAATTGTGTAGATATATCATGGTAATGTTGTGAAGAAATATCTATAGTAATGTCCCTGATGAGGTTCCATTGTTGTTAAGAAGCATCCTGGAGAATGGGAATGATTCATAGATGCCTGAAATCCTGAGCTATATACCTTCCCAGCTCTGCACATTATGACTGGCACAACATAGTCCAGGAGATCATGAGACATAACACAAGCTCTCTGACATCAGGGAGGTAAACTGAGAAACACCCCTCAAACAAGGGTCTATGGAGTGATACTTGCAGCTTGGTCCAGGGATGCCCTATCATAATAGGCACTCATGTCCTTTATGCACTGGAGAAATCAAGCTGCCTCCCAGAGTGGGCATTCTGTGTGGAAGGATGTGTAAATCACAGGGAATAGAACACAGATTTCTGACATAGATTACATTTGAAGAATTCACATATGGTAAGCGGAAGGAAAGGCCAAGTGAGGAGATGAGAAAAAAACAGATCACACATGAAAAAGAAATTTTCAAAAAAAAAAATCAGAAGTTTTGTTTGTTAGAGCTGATAGTAAAGACTGTATCTGGATCCAGGAAGGAGTCATGTTAGATATGGTGCTGTCACTAAAGTCAGGGGTGCCTGTATGATACATGCACCATCATCTGTGTTGCAACAATCTTGTGAGGACTGCTAAGGCAGTGGACACGAGCTGGTGGTCAGGACAGAAGTAGAGAGAATTACAGGAGAATGATACCCCACTGCAAGTTAGGGTTATTTGGAACCTCTGGGTGGGCACATTCCAGGGTGAAGGTGAGAGGAAGAAACATCTCTTCTCCCATATGCAGTGTGAGCACCATCCTGCTCATAGGGGTGACAGATCCTATTTCCTCACCCCTTAGCAACTCATGTGCACACTTACAACTTGGGGTTGTCCTCATCACAGAGCTCAGCTTCACCACTACTGCAAATCCTCCCCATGTCCCCTTGGTATTCAGTAATGTAAAAACAGACAAAAGGGAGATTCAGAATTGAGACTGGACTTGCTTCAAGCAAGTAGGCTTGGGATTGATGTCAGCCTGGGCAGAAACCTCTTACCTGTGGCTTTTGTGTGCTGGGAATCTATGAAGAGCACTAGGAAGAACTGACTGCCACCACAGAGAGGGCAACACCATCACCCAGCACCTCTGCTTCAAAACACACCCTCCAGTATCATGATGAGCAAACCCTAGGCAAGACTTGACTGAATGAATGGCAGCTCTTTGTGAGAAGTAGAGGTGAGAATCATGGGTTGCTTTTGTAAATTGTCAGGGTTTTAAAATATAGCTCAGGGTTCACACTTACATCTATGATATTTATATTACCATTATTTTAAATTTCTCCTGAGAAAAGCCACTAGAAGAGAAATTGTTCTTTAAAGTCAAGAAAGAAGAAGCCCCAGAGGTTCTTCTCTGTGGGGACAAGTGCATGGAGTACTTCATACAGGGCATAGGTTAAGGGTGTCTGCATGGCAGGCCATTCCTCATGCTAGGCGTGTGAGTGGCAAACTTCTTACCCCATCGGCACAGCTCTGGGTATGAGGCCGCCTGTTGCAGTCCCACTTGTTGATTGTTCACTGCAAGGACAGTGGACATTGCATTGGTGGCTGTCTATATTTTGCTTAGGTACTGCCTGAGTACCTATACATGGTAACTGCACAATAAAATCAGACCTGCTTCCTGCTTGGTCTCTGGAGGCCTTGATTAGAGACTCCACAGCCACACTCTCCTCTACCCTGTTCTGTGGACCTCCTCAAGGGACAAGAATGCCCATGCACTTCTCTGCAGACCCCAACCTTTCATTACTGGGAAACCACGTGGTCCTGCCGGAGGGTCTGTTTCCCTGAGTGATGGTGCGATGGAAGAGTCACATCCTGCTTTATCTTGTTTTTTGTGTATTAGCGACAAGAAAAGGAGATTGTGTCATTAGGATGCACAGATAAATGTGACCCTAAGAATTGAATTTTGGAAAAAAATTCTAAAAGCGACCAGGGCAGGATGGGCTTCAACTTTCCTGAATGTTCCTCTTACACATTCCCATTGTTAAGCTTTGCAAAAGGTAATTTTTAGTGATTAAAACAGAAAGGACTAAGAGATAAAAATATTTTTTCCAAATTCTTGTGAGTTGTATCCACAAGCCTATAATTTGCAACCATGAATTGGAATTTACCACCACATTAATTTGTTTTTTAAAAATATTTACTGTACTTCCTTCTCATCATGGTCCCTTATTTGACATTTACTAAATGAAAGAAAGTTTTTAACCATGCTCAGGTTTTTTTTACCTTAGTCAGTAGCAAGGGGACATGAGGACATGAGGTTTTGAATATAGAACCTCATTTCCTTCTAAAGATTTCAAAATCTACAATTACTCAAACAACAATGATTGTTCTATGAAATGGCCAAGGCAAGATTATCAATAATAAAAATATTAAAACTTATTAATTCCCTGGTAATAAGTATACAAATTAGTAGTGTTTAAAATCTCTACATGATATAGCATATGTAAATTGTGTCACATGAAGTTACTAAATTTAAAAAAATGAAAAAGTAAAACTGACATTCCCTATAAAAAATGACTAATTTTAGCAGGATCTCAAAGAACCAAACATCCTTCGTCAATATCCTCATTGCACCACACAGAACACACAGTCCTCTGGACTCATTAGGACTGTTGGAGTCAATGCCTCCTCTGAAGCTACTGGGAAATATAACTAGACCAAGTTTCCTCCTCCCATGTCTTTTTAAAACCCACCTTAACTCTGCATCTGAGGGCACACAGGTACTTATTCAGGTGACTAAGCTGGGAAGGACTCTGTGCAGCTGAGCAGAGAACAAACACTTGTAGGCTTTATGGAAAGGATTTGTTTAAGTTCTCTCTGCAGGTTTGTAATTTTAATGTCTGTAGAAAGGCAAGAAGGTCCCAAGAAGGCAAGAACTGTGGCTTCCCAAGGGAGACATGTCATCTGTATCTTAATTTTACTTCTCTGATAGATAAGAGCAGTCCTGAGACAGCTGGGCTCCAAACTCTGAGATTCCTGGACTTATCTGGAAAGGGATATTGATTGAGATCATTTTCTCATCATGTTGATAAGGAAACTTAAATTACTCTAATTCTTGTCCTAAGATCAAATTAGTCCAAATCTGTTCCACAATTTATAATGCCTCTACTTTGGTGTGAGGGACTCCTGGCACCCCCATAGATTCCCCTGTTGCCTTGAAGGCTCTCTGCCTACAGTGTATGATGGGCCTTCTTCCCTAGTTTGAACATGGAGCACCCCTTTTTTGGGGTAGTAATGGTTCTGTATGTCATCCTTTCCAAAGTGACAGTTCTGTGGTTCAAGCCCTGAGTAAAATATTAGAATTAATCTAATATAAAATGAGAAAATAGAAAAGTAGAGGAAGAGCTGTAGGTCACATGTTGTAGACACAGGCAGTTGGAATCTAGTGAGAGCCAAGGCAGAGTTTGAGCTGGAGTCCACTCTAAGGATCCTACATGATCAACTCCACCTTCTCTGAGAGAAACCATGTAAAAGTAGGCTCAGTTTCCTGGATACTATATATGAATATATATAAAAGCATTAAAGCCCTATATGAAAATGGAGCCCCATTTTCTGTTGTCAAAAGAAAGGACAGTCATTTCAAGTGGACCCACTTATCTTCCAGTTGTAGAAATCAGAAGATAGTTCTTGATCACTGCTGTTATCAACATGTGAAGGGTTAGTACAGGCATGATAATGAATGAAGCATTTGTTCTTTCTAGAGGTAATTGGAAACTTGGACTAAACTGGAGAAGAAAGTCACAATGATTGCCAAAGGATGAGACCTCCAAAGCTACATGAGAGGGAAACATAAAACAGGAAAAGAGTGCAAGTCATTGAACAAGTACTTCAGCATATGCACAGTTAGGCAAGACATCAAGGGCAGAGGAAAAGCATCCCCTCAGGCAGCTCCCATCCTGGACCAGCCACATTAAAATTTTGTGCCTTTGACCTGGGCTCTGCCTTACTCTATGGCATGGACCAATGATCACCAAGGTGCCACCTGGAATACGGTCCCTCATACACACTCACCTCCTGGGAGGCTTCTGGAATGAGCCATGGCAGAGTGTTGGCCAGTACTGCCAACTTTGTGGAGCTAAGAAGAGCTCTTTGGAGAGGTGGAGAATTGTAGACTACACCTTTGTTGTAATGTGTACTTGCTGTGTAACTAGGTGCTGTTAAATCCAATCTCTTTGTCTAAGTTGCCCTGATTTATAATAAAGAGGACAATAATTTCATCTCTAGTTTTGTGATTAGGCCAAATACACTGAACAAGGGGGTTCCAACCAGTTAAAGAAGGCTCTCTGGGGAACTGGGCATGGTGGCACATGCCTGTAATCTCAGCAGCTTGGAAGGCTGAGGAAGGAGGATCATTAATTCAGAGCCAGCCTCAGTGAAAGAGATTTACTAAGAATCTCAGTGAGATCCTGTCTCTACATAAAGTAGGGCGAGGGATGTGGCTCAGTGGTTGAGTGTCCCTGAGTTTAATCTTTGTTGTCCCCCCCTTAAAAAAAAAGAATGTCTGGGGAGTGGGTCTCAGGCTTTGGATTTATAATAGCTTTCATGGAGGTTATATAATGTAGAACTAGTATAAAATAAGTTTTATTGGCCAAGCTCTAGAGTGGATGTGCACGCATTTGAATCCAGGCATGTGTGATATATGTGTATATGTATATATTATAGTATTTGATGTTGATCTACTGATGGAATATTTCCCATACAAGGCTCATATGTGCTTTAATTAATCTGCAGCTACATATTGAAAAATAACAGTCATCAGAAAATCATACATGTGAAGCTAGATCATTTCATGACCCTTTAGAACATCTACAAGGCAAGATAGTAAGAGAAACAATAAAAATGAAGCATTCATGAACTTGGGAAATTATTTAAAAATCTGAGGTGAATGTTGGTCCAGAATCTGACTTCCATAGCAAGACCCCTACAGCACAAGAATTAAAAACCAAGAATCAATAAATGGGATAGATTCAACCTAAAAAGCTGCTTCTCAGCAAAAGAAACAATAATGTAAAGAGAGAACCTACAGATTTGTATAAAGTCTTTACCACACGTACGTCAGATAAAGCATTAATCTCTAGGGTATATAAAGGACTCAAAACTTAAACAAACACACACACACACACAAAAAAAAAAAAAAAAAAAAAAAAAAAAAAAAAAAAAAA
>NW_026000147.1:251054-260855 GCF_001458135.2 Marmota marmota marmota
AATTAAATAACGCAATTAACAAATGGGCCAGGTAACTGAACAGACACTTTACAGAAGAAATATAATCGATTAAAAAAAAATATGAGAAACCGTTCAACACATCTAGCAATTAGGAAGATTAAATCAAAATTAGTTGAAGACTTTATCTCACTTCAGTCAGAATGGCAATGATTAATAATACAGGCAACAATAAATGTTGGTGAAGATGTGGGGGAAAAGGAACACTCACACATTGCTCATGGGACCGACTGCAAATTTGTGCAAATACTAAGGAAAGCAGTATGGAAGAGTCTTTGCACAACCAGAATGGAACCACCATTTGACCCAGCTATCCCTCGCCTTGGACTATACCCAAAGGACTTAAAAACAGCATACTACAGGGACACAGCCACATCAATGTTCATTGCAGCACAATTCAAAATAGCTAAACCATAGAACCAAACTAGGTGTCCTTAAACAGATGAATGGAAAAATAAAATGTGATTATATATATTCCCCCACCAAGGGAATATTATTTATCTTTAAAGATGAATGAAAATATGGCTTTTGGTGGCAAATAGATGGAGTTGGAGAATATCATGCTAAGTGAAATAAGCCAACAAACACACACAACACAAAGGCCAAATATTCTCTCTGATAAGTGGATGCTAACTCACAATGAGGGGTGGGGAAGAATACTTACTTTAGACTAAGTAGAGGGGAGTGCAGGGAAGGGGAGGGGATATGGGGATAGGAAGGATAGTAGAATGAAACACACATTACATATAATATATAATATACATGGATGCTAAACCACTCAAGGGTGGGGGAGAGAATAGAAATTCAGTGGATTAGACAAAGTTGGAATGAAGGAAATAAAAGGGAAATAGGAATAGAAATGACAGTAAAATGAATCAGACACAACTTTTCTATGTTCATATATAAATACACCACCAGTGAAGGTCCACATCATGTACACCTGAAGAATGGAATGCTAACTAAAAGAAGTATTACTCCATGTAAGTGTAATATGTGAAAATTTGCTCTACTGTCATGTATACCTAAAAAGAGTAAGAAATTTTAAAAATGGTAAGGGAAAATTTGTATACAGAGAAGTTTTATGAGTTAAAAACTCTTTAATAAATGCTAATGTAATTAAGGTTAAATAAAAGTATAAAAGACTACCTTGAGCTCATACAAAATAACAATGGTAAATAAAGTTGCCCAAGTCAGTCTGTGCAACTATCTATTATCACAAAATTTTTGGTTTGCAACTCTTTTGTTTTCCAAAGCAGCACAAGAACAATACTTACAAGTTGAGCAGAGAGAACATATTACATAGCAGTGTTATGAATACTATTAATAGTGCTGTGTGCACTCAAAGCATTCTCAATTTCCTTTCCCACGCAATAAAAAAATATGCAGTTGAAAGATACACTAGTTACTGATTAGATAACATATACGTGTGTTTGTGACATTAAGTATGTGGGCAGTGCCTCAACTTGGCAGGTCAGATCCAATAGATAAGGAAGACACTCTCTTCACACCAGAGAGTGTTTTTTGAGTAATACTATGAAAGCAAGAGAGAAAGCAAAAGTAACAGACACAGGCAACTGTATTGCCAGACTGGGAATCCCTATTACATAGATGCTGTGTTTGGGTTTCCTAAACAGCTTTTCAGGGTCCTGACTGGGAAGTACTGGGCAGAGCATCCCCTCCACAGGTGAGAGTTTGAAGTCTTTTTCTAACTTGTATTTAAAGTGTGGCTGAATAAATACAAGTTAGAAAAAGGAAAGCTTCATTCTAACAGCTTACATGATCTAGTGATCCCCTGAAGAACACTATGTGAAGAACAGATCAGATCCCAGAGGAGGGAGTGATAGCCTTGAGATGACTAAATAAATTGGGGTTCCAATGACTGTGCCACGGAGCCAGATGCATTGAGATATTGGCGTTCTTTAGCTGTTGCATCAGGATATGCAGACATCATGCAGGCACATAGAAAGGGAAGATCTTTAGTATTTTTCTTAGACCTCTAGTACTGAATCTTCCCTCTGAGCCTTATAGTTAAAACTCTCATATGTAAAATGAAGCCAGTTTTCTGAGTAAAATAACATGGAGTGGAGATAAGCATGAAACCTAGAGATTTACCTTTTGGAATAAAGAGTGGTGTGAATATTATTCTTCTAGAATTTAGCATTTCAATATTTATTTTCCCAAATAAAGTTAAATGAAATGTTTGTGGATGGTGTTTTGTTCATATGCTCACATATGAAGAGAATATTGTGTTTTTACTTTTTGACAGGACGTGTAGATTTGAGTCTAGAGATTTATTTCAATCAAAATTGTGTTTCTCTCTGTGCGATGTCATGGGCTCCTGGAGCTGTAAGATCTGAAGAGGGACAGGGTTAGTTTATAGTATCTTATAATTACTGGTTTGCAGAGGGGTCTGGGAAAAAATGACACATGCTACCTATCATAAAATCCAATAAGTATAACAAACATTATATTGTAAGTTAATAATTAAAACAAAAGGTCTACAAAGTGAAAATATATAACNAAGAGGACATGGATGTGGGACAGGCAGTTGGAGATTCCACCTTTCTGTGTTCCTCTTTCCTTCACCCTGATGTGGAGGTCACATGATCAGGTCAGTGTGACCCATAATGGGAATGTGCTCCTGCTTGGCTCGGTTCATGAACCATCTCTTTACTTCCCCAGCACCTAAAATATCATCCTTGAGTAGAGATTCATTTATTTGGACAGATAATTCCTTTTCCTGGCATTCTTTTTGAAAACTTAGTGGCGTTTGAGATGGGATTCTTGTGTGTGAATTAAGCAATTAGGAAGCTTTCCTTCCGAAAATAAGTGCCAGGGTGCAGGAGAGCTCTAGTGGGAATGAAAGCCACTAGGAGAGTGAATGAAGCCACACTGGGAAACAGTGGGTGACCAACCAGAGAGAGTGGAAGTCAAAGCTCCGTTGACTCCTAGACTCCTTGGAGTTGTCTCAAGTCTTTCAGGACAAATACTAGGATGTCCGGCTCCTCCTCTTCTTTCTTTCCTTCTCCCCTTCTTTCTTTCCTTCAGGAAATATTTAAGTGCCTATAAGCATGAGATACTGTGTTAGGCTTTGAGATCCTAAGCTGAGACCCAGGTCTTTTAGTAAAGAGTCTGACAGTCCAGCAGAAGAAGAGCTCAAGGGTGGCTAAATTCACCAAGTGAATGAAGGTGGCATGAAGTGGAGGAAGCTCTACTCCATTCCCAGTAGAAATGGAGCAGGCGCAAACATGTTGAGATGTGAAACAGCATGACGTTTGGAAACTGTAGAAAGGGTAGGGCGAGGTCATGACAAGGGATGAGGCTGGGAGTATTTTGTTTCAGGACTTCTGCACCCTGAGAAGTCACAGGGAAATGTAGGTGAGGTAGTAACGTGGCCAATGCTCACATTTATTCCTAAGGCCACTCTGGCAGCTTCATAGAGGAAGGGCAGGAAAGGAGACCATGGAACTAGGGCACTGGTGGATACTAAGTCTGAAAGTGGTATCTTTATTCTCACACGATTATTCTATTCATAGCAAGAGAATCATAAGTGATAATTACAAGTTTGATAGAACATTCTCGCGCTTGTTCCTGCAAGGGAGAGGCTCATGATTATTGCAGTCAGCTATGTTGATTAATGTGGATTTGCTGTGGAGGCCCTTCCCTGTGATATCTTACAAAGAGGCAGTCTACAGCAGACCCTGCTCCCCAAGCAAGGAAAATGACACATAAAAATCCTACCCTGACAGGCACCGTGGTGCATGCCTGAAATCCCAGAGGCTGGGAAGGCTGAGATAGGAGGATTGCGAGTTCAAAGCCATTCTCAGCAATGGCAAGTTGCTAAAGTGACTCAGTGAGATCTTCTCTCTAAATAAAATACAAAATAGGGCTGGGATGTGGCTCAGTGGTTGAGTGCCCCTGAATTCAATCACTGGTACCAAAAAAAAAAAAAAAAAGACCCTACCCCCATTATGAGATGCTCACCAAATCCAAATTGGTCTGAGGTGAGGCCTCAGCTCAATCCTGGCTTTTGTCATGATGGTATGGATACTGACACACAAGGTGACACCTGGGGGACTGACTGCTTTTGATGTTCCAGGATTGGCATATCATGTAGGGCCTAATGTTCATTGCCATAGAATCTTGTGGGAGGAGATAAATAATTCATAAAAAGAATGGCAGCTATTATGAATACAAACAACAATAAGTGTTGGTGAGGATGTGGGGGAAAAGGTACACTCATACATTGCTGGTGGGACTGCAAATTGATGCAGCCATTATGGAAAACAGTATGGAGATTTCTTGGAAAATTAGGAATGGAACCACCATTTGACCTTGCTATCCCTCTCCTCAGGCTACACCCAAAGGACTTAAAAACAGCATATTACAGGGACACAGCCTGTAATGTTTATAGCAGAACAATTCACAATACCTAAACTGTGGAACCAACCTAGATGCCCTTCAATAGATGAATGGATAAAATGTGGCATATATACACACTGGAATATAACTAAGCAATAAAAAGAATAAAATCATGGCATTTGTAGGTAAATGGATGGAGTTAGAGAAGATAATGCTAAGTGAAGTTAGCCAATCCCCCAAAACCAAATACTGAATGTTTTCTCTGATATAAGGAGGCTGATTCATAGTGGAGTAGGGAGGGGGAACATGAAAGGAATAGACAAACTCTAGATAGGGCAGAGGGGTGGGAGGACAAGGGAGTGGGCATGGGGTTAGAAATGATGGTGGAATGTGATGGATATTATCCAAAGTACATGTATGAAGACACAAATTGGTGTGAACATACTTTGTGTACAACCAGAGATATGAAAAATTGTGATCTATATGTGTAATAAGAATTGTAATGCATTCTACTGTCATATATAAATTTAAAAAATTAAAAAATAATTAGAAAGGCTACATAAACATCAATGGCATAACGGAAAACAAAGGGGATTCCATTAGAATGTGCTTCCCAAATCTGGCTGCATAGAACTCACTTGGGGAGCCTCTGGTCTCCACCACTAGGGAGTCAGGTCCATGTAATTTCTGTGCTTAACCTAGTGACTGACTGGCACATGGGCGAGCTCAGTGAGTATGTTGAGAATGAATGCATCCCCAAGGTCCATCCTAACCCTGTGATTCCATGCATCCTTCTGGCTCAGAGAGGTAGAAGGGAGGTGTTTGCTGGAAAAATCCTTGAGGTAGGAAGAAGGACTCTTGATCACAGGAGCTGGTAACTAGATCAGTTTGGCAACTTTGCAGCTATTTTACATAAATGACAGGTGAGGGGTGGGGGGAGAAGCTGGTTTCAATTTCCCACCTTTCTCCTAATTAGCTTTTAAATTGAACGCAGCTTCTATTTGAGAAAGGTGAGCTGGCTTTTATAAAGCAGCAGATAGAATCTGCCACCTGCCACGGTTTAAGGTTTTGTCTGAGAAAACAAAATAAGTGTGAGAACCTAAGTGCCTGGCCTAGTGAGAACTAGCCAGCTAGCTCAGAAAACAGACAGGAGAGAGGCGAGGAGGGGCCCTGGGTCAGGACAAGAAACTCCAGGCTCGGATCAGCCAATTACTTGCATTTTCGTGTGGTGTCCAGTCCCTGTGGGTCCATGACCTGGCTATGGGAAGCACAGATAGAGACAACAGAGGAGGCCTCAAATTTAAATGAGGGCCTCTAGTGGGGAGAATCTTAACAACCTCAGCCAGCATCTCCTGTTCTATCCTCCCAGGTTCTCCCGCCCAGGTTCCTCACTGTCCTCTTCTATAATCTAATCCACTCTATCTAGGCTCTCAGTTGCCCAGAGTACCTCCTGCCCCATCATTGATTTGAACCTTTGATAATTACCTGTTGTAATACCTTTTATTTTTATTTTTCAGTACTGGGTATTGAACTCAGAGGAATTTTATCACTGAGCCACATGACCCCGTCATTTTTTTTAAATCTTTTATTTTGAAACAGGGTTTGCTGTATTGCTGGGGTTGGCCTTGAACTTGGGATCCTCCTGCCTCAGCCTCCCAGAGTCCTGCGCCACCATATTTGGCCCTTTTGTCTTTAAATAATAGGATTTTTAAATTATAAAAGCAGTGCATATTTATATAAAAGGTTTGGGAAATCAAGGAGCTTTACAGTTGACTTCTGGCTGTTTTGGAAACTTCTAAGAACAGAGATGCACACAGAGAAGTGGAAAAGGCTCTATCAGCTCCCTAGTGCCCTTTCTTATTTCCCAGAATCCAGCCACAGTTCATGGGCTGCACTGGAAGCCCCAACTTTGCCATGTGTCCCTGTGAATAAAGTCTTTTTTACACAGGAGAGTTCAAATGTAGATACAGAGACGATTAAAGAGACTCCTGTTGCATTGACTTAGAAATCAGTGCAGTGCCAAAAGACAATGACACCAAAATTCACTGTCTGAAAGAAAGGTGGCATTTTACTATGAATATGGGAGATCACACCCTCTTCTTCCTGCCATGGAAGAATGTAGTGTTGTGATGGGACACTGTGTGCCTCTTGGAGAAACTGCAGGAAACAGAGTCACCAAGCTCATAATCTTGCACAACAACATATTGTTATCTGAGTATGGGAGATGGGGTGCAGAGATGTAGAAGCCACCCATCCTGGGGGTGGCTTGGTTAGACCTGGGGCAGCTGGAACCCCTGGCTGTGAGTTGCCTCCTGTCTTGACCCTTGTTGCTGTACAAGTATTAAATTTTTTTCTGTATGTGTCATGATGTGACAAAGGTTGTTCAATAGATTGCAGCTTTGGTTCTATGAGAGGAAAGATAAAGTTTGTGTTGGCAAGCTTTCTGCTATTATGACAAAACAACTGAGATAATCATATGAGGAGGAAAAGATTGATTTTGGCCTCAGAATTTTAGAGGATTTCAGTCCATGGTAGCTTGTCCCTCTTGCTTTGGGCCTGTGGCAAGGCAGAACATCATAGTGGGGAGCATGTGTTAGAACAAAGCTTCTCGTCTCATGGCAGCTGGAACATTAAAGAGAGAAACAGAAGGAGGCCAGGTTCTGAAAGGTTCCAACTCCCAGGAGTACCTTAGGCTAGAGACTAAACCTTCAACACATGGGCCTTTGGAGGACACTGAAAATCCAAACGGAAGAAAGCTCTTAAGACACACATCCGGAAGTCACTTGAATAAATCTTACAAACTGATAGGACTTTGTAGATTACATCTTGCCCAGACTCCCATTCCATACACATTTTGCAGATGATCATCAGGTGGATTCCACCTGATGGGAAAGTCAATGCTTCAGAGAGATTCCTACCTTTTATGTGCAACTCTAAATTTTATAAAATTCTTCATTTTATTGAACCAGACATTTCTCCAATTATAGTTCATTATAACATGATGGTAATATTGATTTGACTTTTCTGATCCATAAATTTCCATTTACTTCCCTATAATTCCCACACTTTGACCTGATTCTGTCCTTTGAACCACATAGAAGAAATTTGTACTATATCATAAGTGGCGGCCCTTCTGACATTGCCCTTCCTATAGGAGTTTTGTTTTAATAAAAGACTAATTTTTAGAATAGTCTTAGATTTACCAAAAAAAAAAAAGAGAGATATAAAAGTTTCCACACACTACTCCCCACCATCTACCCAGTTTTCTTTATTATTTATATCTCATAGTGCATTTGTTATAAATAATGAACCAATATTGATATGTCATAATTAACCAAACTCTATACTTCATGCAGGTTTCCTTAATTTCTACCTAATGTCCTTTGTCTGTTCCAGGATCCCGTATTACATTTAGTTGACATGTCTCTTTAGTCTCCTCTTGGCTCTGACATTTTCTTAAACTTTTCTTGACAGGGCTTTATCCCAAGCCACCTGGACATGTGCACACACGTGCACACATATACATAAATATTTCTACACGTAGCCATCTGTATCTATATTAACTTAAACATGAGCTATATCTACAATTATAGTCCATTATAACATGATGGTAATATTGATCAGACTTTTCTGATCCATAAATTTCCATTCCAACAAAGAGAAACCTGGTTTCTACCATCTGCCTTCAACTTTTTGGGGGGATGGGCACCAGGGATTGAACTCAGGGGCATTCAGCCACTGAGCCATATCCCCAGCTCTGTTCTATATTTTATTTAGAGACAGGGTCTCACTGAGTTGCTTGGTGCCTTGATATTGCTGAGGCTGGTTTTGAACTCGAGATTCTCCTGCCTCAGCCTCCTGAGCTCCTGGGATTACAGGCATTTGCCACCCCGCCCAGCTGCTGTCTACTTCTTAATTGTTTATTTCCAATATATGTATATGACAGTTACCATAATGTTAATCTATGAGAATTTCTCTTTTGTTTTATTCTTTTGTCAAGTTAAGCATCATAGCTCCTTTAGCCATCTTGTTCATCCTCCATCAATTTCATGGGAAATGAGCACAGATCACTTTCTGCATTTTGCAAATGAGGAAAATTGAACTCTATCACTCATTCACATTCAAGGCACTAGTTGAAGTGTTGTGCACACATTAAAGTTATTCTTCCTCACAACAACCTTATGAGCTTGTTAATGATAATATCCTCGAGTAATAGGAGGAGAAGTTAATGACTCGTCCAAATTCAGATAATTAATGAATAGTGGAACTGGATTCAAAATGAAAGAGTGTGACTTCCAAGTTCATGCCCTTGAGTATTGTCATGCCACACAGCTGCTGAAGGAATCTTTCTGAAGGATGGCTTTGCTTTGCACATACCGTACAAACCTTCAGTGGTTCACATTTTCCCATAGGATAAGACCAAGTTTCTTAGCCTAGCTTTCAACGCTTCTGCAACCCACAGCCAACCCTGTGCTCCAGCTTATCCTTTCTGAGCAGTGGAGACCCCTGGAGCATGCCTGGATACTGTTGCTTCTCCTAATGAGCATGTCGTCTTCCCTTCCTCTCAGTCCAGACCAAGCCCTGTGCATTCCAGAACATTCCAGAAGTCCCTTTCACCTCCTCCTGGGCTCATTGCATTTATGGTGGTATCTTCCTTTTTTTTTTTTTTTATCGACACTTGACACTCACTGATGTCCTTTGTCTGATATTTAGTCTGGGCTGTATTTTGTTGATGTACTTTCCATTCACCTGTTGGTCTCTCCATTGCATCCTCAATGCCAGCTTGTTGTTACTGCTGATACCTCCGAGTTTTAATATTCGTAAACCTACTTAATGAGAAGTTGGATTCACAATTGCAATATTTCCTCAGATATCATCACAGTCTATTCATAGATAACCACATCTGCATGTGGTGCACATTAGCAAATAAACCAACGTGGTCTGAGACCATGGCCCGTGCTCTGTGAAATCTTCTCTCCCTCAGATTACCTTCATATTCCAGGAGGTCAAGACCGAATATTCTAAATGCCCCCATCAGTACCACTCTGTGGAGGACTCAGCTGTGCTAAAGGACAATAAATGTTGTACCTCAGTTGCCAATTTAAAAGGGTCTGGCCCCCTGTATCTCAGCTTTAGATGTGCTTCCTTCAGGTCTCTAGGGAAGGTCTGGAAGAAAGAGAATTCTAAGTTTTGTTTCAAAGAACAGAACTTGTGTTCAAACTGAAGGCTGTTTGCTAAACTTTAGTTATTTCAGTGCTGCCTTCATAATTTTTGCCATATCTCATGCTCCCTTTTATTTTTTTACTTGAATTTTGATTTCATCCTAAGTAATAACAACTGCAAAAATCACATGCTTAAAGTACTTCTTATAGTTTTTCAAATGGATAGCAAAATAAATGCATAGCCATTAGGTGATTGTCT
>NW_026000147.1:261278-301082 GCF_001458135.2 Marmota marmota marmota
CTGGCCTCCTCAAGAGCAATGATAAAAACTGTTCTCATCTCTTTCTACAGTGACACACCCCTGGGGTTGTCAACTGTATGCTCTAATGTGCATGTCTCCTGGGGCATGAGATGAGAATTAGATACTTCCTTTGGGAGAAAGGTGGAGAAAACCTACTGTCTCTTAACTACTGTTTTCTCCCTGGAAAGGTAGGACAAATCCTGTCTGGATGTGAGTGTTTTGGGGCATATAAATAGTTTATGTCCCCCAGAAGAAGTTGAAGTAGTTCTTTATTACCAATTTCTTTCCTTGGACAAGAAATTCAAACGCACAGTCGTAAGCTTCTGAGTACAAGGCTTTAGAAGCACCTTTCCACCCTAGCATGAAGACTCATGAACACAAGGTAGAAGAGAAACCACCAAAGAAGCACAAGGTGCCTCTGACGGCAGCAGGTATGACACTGGTGGGGTGGGCAGTAGCAGCATAGGCGGTAGTTGGCGGGGGTGGGGGTCAGTGTTAAGAGCTGAGCTGACCTGGAGAGGGCTTAGTGGCCATATGTTGGAGTAGTCAACTAAGGCTACAAATCAAAATGAAAGAAGTTAAGCCTTTACCCTCTTACTGAAACAGTATAAACAAGAGGTTGGGATAAGAGGAAGTACCAGCATCACACTGTTCTATTACCTACCTTGGAACTATTCAAGGTAAGTGTCAGATGCATTAGTGCAGACAGAGGGCACTGTCTCACTGCCTGGGGAGCCCCAACAAAAGACTTCTGTCATTTTACGGACTTAGGAACAGAGGAAAGTGAGTGGGGAGGAGCTAGGAGTGGACAAGTCCAGAATACTGAAAGTAAAGTGTCCTGAAAGTTCTGCCTTTCTCTTGACAAGGGGGTCTTGGCAGAGGTGCTTGAGGCAGGCCTCAGCTGGGTCTCCAATAGAGGGCTCTGAGTGGGGCCTTCTGGGTTAGACAGGCTCAGATGCCTTAGAGAATCAGTCGCCTGCCAGGAGAATTTGGTCCTCAGCTGCAGCTCTGGTCAGAGACTACAAGCTCAGGCTGTGGACCAAGTCTGGTGTGGGAAGACAGCTGCCTCTGTGGAGCCTGCCAGATTAAGCCTGGGTAATTGTCTGTTGTGAGGTCTGAAAGATCACACACAGTCTTCTGGCAGGAGCTACACTCCTCACGAAGTTCAGAGATTTCATGACCTCTTAGGATTCAAAGGAAGAGAACCAAAGTCCACTTAGCACTTACCATATGCCAACACTGTCCACTGCTCACAGCTTTTCTGCCACAGTGCTGAAGTTGAAATTGTTGTCCTTTTTAAATGATCTCAGGAGTGACCCTCCTGCCAGGAGATGATTTCAGTTCTGAGTTCATTCTGCCTTTACAGAGATGGTATCTGCCTCCTTCTATCTTGGGTCCTGATTCTGTCCTTTGGGCAAGGAACATGCCTTATTTAGCTTTGACATGACTGCTCTTCGGGTATATGAAGACAGTGGCCTTGTGCTCTATGTCTTTTTTTCTTTCTTTCTCCTCACAGTTCAACTTTTCAGCAGTTTGTCAAATAACATGGTGCCTCCTACCCTGATCCTGGCTTCCTGTCTCTGAGTACTCTTCATTTTATTCAAGTGATCTCACTCCCCACCTGGCCCCCCTTGCCCTAACACAAACGCTCATGTGATCTGTCTCATGTAGATTAGAGAGGCACTAACAAGCATTTCCTCTATGGTTTGAAGTATTAGCTGGCTCCCCTGCAGGCCGGAGTGGGAGTAACCACAGGACTTTTTTTCTTTTTTCTTTTTTTTTTTAGTTTTATTGATTTTAGTTTTTTTTAAATACACGATAGAGAAGTGCATTACATATAGAGCACAATGTTTCATATCTTTGTATATAGAGTATGTTCATGCCAATTCATGCTTTTATACATGTACTTTTTTGCATTACAATTCTTATATACCACAGTTTTTCATATCTGTTTATATATAAAGTATATTAACACCCAATTTGAGTCTTCATACATGTACTTTGGATAATGATGTCCATCATGTTCCACCACCTTGCTAATCCCCTGCCCTCTCCCTTTCCCTCCCACCCCTCTCCCCTATCTAGAATTCATCTAATCCTCCCATGCTCCCCCTCCTTACCCCACTATGAGTCTGCCTCCTTATATCAGAGAAAACATTCAGCATTTGTTTTTTGGGGATTGGCTAACTTCACTTAGCATTATCTTCTCCAATGCCATCCATTTACCTGTAAATGCCATGATTTTATTCTCTTTTATTGCTGAGTAAAATTCCATTGTGTATATATGCCACATTTTTTTTTATCCATTCATCCACTGAAGAGCATCTAGGTTGACTCCACAGTTTAGCTATTGTGAATTGTGCTGCTATAAACATGGATGTGGCTGTGTTCCTATAGTATGCTGTTTTTTAAAAAAGGTACACTCATACATTACTGGTGGGACTGCAAATTGGTACAGCCAATTTAGAAAGCAGTATGGAGATTCCTTGGAAATCTGGGACTAGAACCACTGTTAGTTTGACCCAGCTATACTTCTCCTTGGACTATACCACTGGACTTTTAAAGTTGCTTTTATGTCACCTGCCTGGTCCAGAAAACTTGTAGTTTTCAAACCTTCTCAAAATAAACTATTTGTCTGACCTGATTCCACATGAACTTGGACAAATATCACCTTAATGGTACACTATTGTTATAGGCTTTACTTCTGGACTTATTATTTTAAATATTTATAATAATAATGATAATAATAATAATTCATATTTTGCAGCAACCCATAGCTCTTGGGGCACTAAATTCTCTTTTCCCTTACGTTTGTGTTGTCATATTGAATTTTTTAAAATAGTTCCAAAACCTTGGCATTTATCCTTGTTATATTTCCTCGTGGGAATATTCTCCATGCATTATCTTTAAGAAACCACCTATTTGAGGAAAAGGCTCATGAACTAGAAAAGACATCACATCATCTGCACTTTCGGTAATACCCTTGTTGCCTCAACTTAACTAACAATTATCCTGTTTTTTCACTTAGAAGCCCTAAAGAATTTTAAGAGTAAGCTGTCTCCTTATGAGCAAAGTGAAATCCTGGGCTACACAGAGCTATGGTCCCTGGGGCTTGATGCTGAGAAACTCAATGTGGCTCCAGAGAAATTCAGCAAGACAAGTTTTGATGATGAACATGGCTCCTATCTGAAGGTGATGAGGGAGGAGGTCATGGTGACCTCAGGTGGCTTGGGTGCAACAGAGAGTATGGAAAGGAAAGCAAAAGGGGATATTTTATAATGTTTTGTGTTGAGATGACAGGAACTAGACATTCCAACAGATTCTAATGAGTGCTAAACCAAATAAACACCTTGTTTAAACATGAAATTTAGTATGCAAAATCTTCTAACAGAATGGTGATTTTCTTCAAGGGTATTTGGGATAACAAGTTTGCATCCTGAGTGAACTCTCACAGGCTATTCTCTTGCACTGTCCTGGACCCCTTGGAAAAGATCAGACTGGAGTAAGATGCACTTGCCCCTCAATCTCCCTTTTTGTCTCCTCCACACAAGCCTATTCATGGCTCCTTTTGTGTTTTATAGCAGATGTCATTCCCTCCACAGATAAGAATAGTTTTTGTCACTGTAGTGTCCCTCGTGCACAGTGCTTTACTTCATTCCATTTTTCAAAAATTGATTGCAGAGACTCCTCTTTTTCTGACTGTACCTCTGGGGATCCCAGGGTAATGCCTCTTTCTCACCTGAGGATGAATTCTGGACAGTGACCCCCTCTTCTGAGGATGCCTGCATGAGTGACACTTAGTCCACCAGGCTGTGAGCTGTCTGCACTTTCCTACTTCTGGAAATTCCATCACAACTTGGTTTTAGGATATGAATCTTTGAGGGCTTCATAGAAGAGATAAATTTTCTTAACATCATGTTTCTCAAGTTTGTGCACACAAATCACTTTGGGTTTCTGTTCAGGTGCAGATTTGTGTTTAGCAGGTCTGGGGTGGGATCTGAGATTTTGCATTTCTGAAAAGCATCTTGGTGAAGCCTATACCACAGGTCCTTAGGTAACACTTCTAAGAAGCAAGGATGTGATTTTATCACTCACTCTTCATCTAGAACCCTGGTTTTTAACAATTTTAGGTCAAGGATCCCTTTGAGTATCTTCATCCCAGAAACATTAAGCTGTGTATGTGCAATGCTTTGGGGCATTAATGGGTCCTTGGTTAAGAATCTTCAATATAAACATTTTCTCCAATTCAACCACATGTCCACAACCCCTCACTCCTTGCTCCTTCCTTTGCTTTGCCCTACCTGAGTCTAGAGTCTCTAAGAAATTACCTGGGGTGTCAATACTACCTTTATGGGAATTCACTGGAACTCAGTTCTTTAGTCCCAAATCTTAGAGAAGTATGATTTGCATGGGGAGAGAGGGATAATGTGCATTCTCTGTAAGCTCCAATTTTTATTCCTATTTTATTCCAGCATATACACAAATATATAATTCCCAAACAAATGATAGCTACATTCTCACAACAAATGTTAATTGTAAAATTATTTACTGAGCACCTGTCATAAGCTTGGAATCTATTAGACTCTGAAAATACAAAGGGAACTATCATGAGTCAAGTAAGCACAACCAAAGTCCAAGTTGACATGTAAGCCAATAATTATGAGGCAACCAAACTGATGACATGAAGAAGATAAATGTAAATGCTTGAAAAATATATGCCAAATTTGTGCAGATTCTGTCCCATTTTCATGAAAGATCTTTTAGTCTAGACTAACCCTCTCTGATGTATCAGTAAAATGTTTTACATGCTCAAATTTATGGTGTTGATTCTTCTTTGTGAATAATCCTTTATCCTCAAACACACAGTCACAAACCAACCTGAAAACTTGTACACGCTCATCCCTCACCTCTTTCAAATTCATGTGTAATTGTAGAAAGCTGAGATCAAGAGCCTGATGACCTTAGAAATCATCTTATCCAGATTCTCATCTTCATCTTCACAGATGTGGTCACTCTAGCTCAGAGTACATAAGTGACTTATTTGAAGCCACCTAGCTCAAGTCTTTAATGGAAAATTTCCTGTGGTTTTAACTAAACACCTGGTTTCTTGCACAAGGATAGTCATGGGTGATTCTGGCTCTTAGAAAATATTACTCTCACCAAGAAGTCTGTATTAACTTCAGAAGGGGACTAAATATGAATAAGTATAAGAGAGGAACAAATCTGGTCAGGAAGGAACAGAACAGGCATAAAGCCTTCTCTGATTGATAGAGGCACATCAAGGGTCAGAGATAGAACTCCCCTAAAAGGGAGCTGATGTTGAACTTGAAGAGTCATGAAATGTCCAAAATAGAAAGAACTTTCAGTTTTATCCAGCCCCCTTACTTTTTAGGTCCCAAGAAAGACATGCAGGAAACCAAAGGGCTGGGACTAGCACCCACCATTTCCAAAGACTAACTAATGTTCTTTTCACTGCTTGACATGGATGGAGCCTGTGGAACTAACTGCCCCTGGCACCACAAGGGTGGTCTTGGATCCAGGAGATCACCTAATCACTACAGTAACAGAAAGAAGGGTGGGAGTTCAGAACCACTCCCCTCCAAGGAGTGATCCATGATCTAGGGATGGGGATCCAAGGGCCCTAGGGTCTGGCTCTTTTCCTCACCTCTGGCCTGGCTTCTGCAGGTCCTGCATGACCACATTGCCTACCGCTACAAGGTTCTGGAGATGATTGGAAAAGGGTCCTTTGGACAGGTGGCCAAGTGCTTGGATCACAAAAACAATGAGTTGATGGCCCTGAAAATCATCAGGAACAAAAAGAGGTGTGGCTCCATGGATGACATAGGCCATAGAAGATGGATTGCCTGGCTTCTAGCTGCTTCAGGACTCCAAACCTTTCTGCCTCTGCCTCTTCCTCTTATATTTCTCTTTATTCTCCCTTTCCTATTTCTCTCTCTTCATGTCTGAGTCCATGAAGGGGCAAAGCGGAAGTAAGAGTGTGGAGTTATTAGTGCTTTCTGCGGTGTTAGACATTTCTGTTGGGGTTGTGGTAGGGTCTGAGAAAACGGGCTAATTGCTGCGCTATGACATGATACCTGTGTTTTCTGTCCTCATTCCCCACCCTCCCTGCCACTCCCCAATCACCTCAGATTTCACTACCAGGCCCTGGTGGAGCTGAGGATCCTGGAAGTCCTCAGAAGGAAGGATAAAGACAACAAGTACAATGTGGTACACATGAAGGACTTTTTCTACTTCCGGAATCACCTCTGCATCACCTTTGAACTTTTGGGGTCAGTCTTTTTGATTCATTTTCTTTTGAAAAGTTGCTTAAGGGAACTTGAAGAAAAACTTTGAAGTCATAAAACTAGATTTTTCTGGGCGTGAATATCTAGTGACTAGTGTAGACATAGCAGTCGCACAGTTATCTAGCAGGTCCAGGAGTGGGGAGAACGGGACCCAAAACGGAGATCTCACCCCATTCCTCAGTAAACCTGTTATCTGCCAGCATACTCATGTTGTGCTTCCCTGGTGCTGAGGACTAAGTACTGAGTAGGTGGAAAGTCCAAAACAAGGCCTCTGCCCTCAAGAGCTAAATTGAAACATGTTTAAAAGGACTTTCTTTGCTATCATGTTCCCCACACACTGGCTTCCCATCTCTATGGTATAGAGGCTGAAACCTAAAAGAACAGGAAGCTGGATGATCAGAGTGGGAAAAGGACTTTAATTCTGAGTAAAGAAGGAGAAGGGCAGATATTTTGGGTAAGAGAGCAGAGTCTTGATTTAAATAGATTGAAATCATTTGGGTGAATATTGGAACTGAAAAAGCATTCTAAATGGGAAAATGCATGCTAATTTGATTATTCTTCTCTCTGAGAAGTCAATATGCTGCAATTTAAACAAGCCCAGAAGACATTTAGCAAAGGAGAAAAATCAGGGTGAACCCTTAGAAGACATATGTTTCTGGATTCCCTGAGTTAGTACTTGGTGCTCCCACGACACCATCACTGATGGTGAGGTTCTAGGAACAGGCTATATTTGAGAGGGAGCATGGGCACTCCCCTCACCATCTCTGATAATTACAAAATGTGTTCTATCCTACCATATGCAACAGGGCATCGTCTTCTGTGGAGCAAAACAGACAGTCCAGGCTGCCTTTCTTGCCCATTAATCACAATGCCCAGTTAGGACATCATTGTACTTTAAAAGGGCTCTGTGAGGTCAAGAGAGGCCAGTGTGTAGAAGGAGAATCCTAAGCCTAGTAAGGTGGAGGTGCCCAGGTCAGGATGGTGTTGTACCTCTCAAGAATGAATGGCTTGCCAGGCACAATGGTGCACACCTGTAATCCCAGCAGCTCAAGAGACTGAGAAAGGAGGATTGCAAGTTCAAAGCCAGCCTCAGCCATTAGCAAGGCCCTAAGCAACTTATTGAGACCCTATCTCTAAATAAAATATAAAAAAGTGTTGGGGATGTGGCTCAGTGGTTAAGTGTCCCTGGGTTCAATTCCTGGTACAAAAAATATGGCTTTCTAAATACCACCAAGGCTAGATAATCTTAGAAATGGAAGATCAGGAAGAGCCTGCAGAGTCATTTCTAGGTCCTTCTCTTTCCTTCCTATCTTTGTCTCACAGTTTGCACAGAGATCACAAACTGGCAATTTACAAACAAGTTTTTCTTTTTAAAATGCTTGGCATTAGTTTCCAAGACTTGTAAGTTAGCAGATTTCATATAATTGAATATGCTTTTATATAATATTTCAGGATTCTACCTCTCTAGAGAACTGAGGATTATCTGGCAAGAGCCAGCCTTCATTATAGCAAAGCCACAGTTAGATGGGACCAAGCAGCCACACTTGTCTTTAATAGAGTAGGAGTCCCTCATTTACCTTAGCTCTTGTCAGCACACTCTCTTTCTCCTTTACCTACAATATTTAGATAATCTTGTTAGGTCAGGGTAGGAATGACTTGGTTGAGTGACTAGTGGGCTTCCGGGGCCCTTCCAAGGGCCTGAGAACTATGACTATTATAGAAATTTGATCCAATCTCTGAACCCACACATGTAAATGAAGTACTTAAGTGGCTTTGTCATGTAAGAAATCGGGGTACATTGGAGAATCCAGCATGTTTGAGTGCCAATCTGGGTCTACCCTGAGTCACTGAGAAGGCTCAGTTTATCAGAAAGAAAAACCTTACCTACTGATTTGAGATTTACTTGCTTCTAGAAGGGAATCCAGATAACACAGGATTACTTGAAGGTTCAAACTTGGATACTTTTTATACTCATCACTTTTTCTGTCTTTCCCAGAATCAACTTGTATGAGTTGATGAAGAGTAATAGCTTTCAAGGTTTCAGTCTATCGGTAGTTCGACGCTTCACGCTCTCTGTATTGAAGTGTTTGCAAATGCTTTACGTAGAGAAAATCATCCACTGTGATCTCAAGCCTGTGAGTATAACCTCTGTCCTGCCAGGAGAGCAGGTTCTCTTTAGTGGCAGTTAGGGCAGCCAGCATGGCCAGGGCTTCCAGAGTGGCAGCCCTAAATTTCCTGCTTATAGGCTAAGTGAGATGCAGTGAAGCCTGAGGCACACATTTTGGAAGGACTAAGAGAGGTGTAGTGTACTTGAGGCAGCTAAGAACCAGAGGGGTTTCCTGCAGAAGTGGTAGGGGTGGGTGGTGGCTGTCTTGAGCATCAAGATGTTCCACAAGTAGTTGTGGGGTCTGGGTTTACCCACTTTTGCCCTTTCAATCATTAGTCGCTTATAGTTCTTAAGAATTCTTGCTGGATTCTAGAGTTTCCCCTTATCTGTTCTGCAGAGGCTTGTGCCATTCACGTAGATGGATCATTCTACTACTCTGCTCTGCTAAGTCCTTACTAGATCCACTATACTCTGTGTTGTTCCTCAGGTATGGCCCACCTCAGACCACTTCCTCTCCTTCAGTGGCTGTGCCCTTCTTACTTGTCATGCTAGTATTGTATTCTTAGCTCATTCTGTGTCTCCCACTGGACTGCAAGCTCTCCCAAGGTCAGACTGTTATGTCCCCAGGACCTAATATGGTGCCTGTGAGAATAATGGAAGGCAATAAATAAATGCTTGTTAAATGAGCCAATGATTGCCAATATGAAGAAGTAATACTATAGAGGTAGCTAAGGACAACATGTGAGGAATGCTCGTTCCAAAAGTAATCTGACCTTCACAAGGTGAATATCCCTTAAGTTCCTTACTCCCTTCTCTGCACCCCCAAACATGATTTAATTTTTTTAAACTGTTACTCATAAATAAAATTGAGGATATTTTTTGTAACTTAATATTGTAAAGATATGGGAGGACATTGCTTTGTTCTCCATTTCCAAATTCCTAACCTTTAGCTTTGCGGTTCCAAAAATTCACAATGCCCATGGTTCTTGGGCTTAGGGAAGTGACTTTCACCAAGGAAATCTGTAAGACACTTAATGGCTAAAATATAAAGTAACAGATTTCCTTGACAAAGTATATCAAGTAGACCAAATATGTGCATCCCTTTGGAAAACATACACACAACCAGCAGGGTATTTTGTGAGTAAAGAATCAGGGAATTATTCTTATGGACTTCATGGTTAGTATGGATGAGCTATGATAGCTCATTGCATTTGTCCCTTCCCTGGAATTCTTTCTACCAAAAAGATGGGAGATGAGAGGGTATGGTAGTCAGCTTTTGGTCCCTGTGATAAAATACCTGAGATAAACTACTTACAAAGAGGAAAGATTTGTTTTGGATCACAGTTTTCAGAGGTTTCACTCCATGGTTGAATGGCTTCAACCATGTGATGAGGCAGAACCTGGCATTAGGAGTTCATGGCAGAGCAAAGCTGTTACCTCATGTGGCTGGGAACCAAAGAAAGAGACAGGGTCCCAATATCCCCTTCAAAGGCACAACCTCAGTGACCTAACTTCCTCCAATTAGTCCCAGCTCCTAAAGGACCTACCACCTCTCCACAGTGCCATAGGCTGATGACTAAGCCTTCCACACAGCAAACTTTGGGCTTTTATCATAACAAAGGGCCAGCCCCATCTAGTGAAGGGGTCTTCTTTCCATTGGGCTAGAGACTCACTAGAAATTCTTTTAAGATTTCTGCTAATTATCCTCCTTGCATCAACACAAACATTCTTTAGAAAAGATACCGTGGAGCAAATTTGGATTTTTAGTTTTGGTACCAGAGGCTTCAGAAGAGGCCTGCTATGTCATATGTGCCATGTTATGTACTCAGCACGCAATCACATGATCCATTCATTTGACGTGAGATCCTTGAGGCACAAGTAGGACTTTAATCTTCCAACCTCAGCCAGTGCTGAAAGGATAGCCCAGAAGCTCGACCTTGTCATTTCATGGGTTCCCCAAAGTCAGTGTGAGACACACAAACCCCAATCTAACTTATTTAGTTACTTATTTATTTATTTGTTTATTTATGTTCTTTATTGTCATAGTGGTAGGTCTACAGGGGCATTAAACCAATTCAGTGATATTTGTAAGGCAAGTGAGGCACAGAACTGGGTGTGGAAGAAGATATTAATAAACCCACCATCTTCAGGAGTTACATAATCAATATGGGGAAAGATACATGCAAAACAGTGAATAATGAATCCAAAGAAGGTGTAGACTACAAATCAATGGGAAATAAGAGCAAGAGAGTACAATGGAATGTGGAGAAGATGCCAGAGGAGGAGTTTGAAGGTGGTCAGATTTGAACTAGGCCCTGTAGGGGTGAGCATTTAAGTAAGTGGAGCACCTTGGACAACATTAATTTTTATAAACTTCACCTGTCTTTTTTCTCTTTGTGCTAGGAAAATATAGTGCTATACCAAAAGGGCCAAATCGCAGTTAAAGTTATTGACTTTGGGTCCAGTTGTTATGAGCACCAGAAAGGTAGGTTCCCCACTGTCTGAGTTCTCCCATTGCAATTTCTCTTCGTTTACACACAAGACTACCTGGGTTCCAATCTAGGATCAGCCATCCAAGGTTACTAGTATGATTTTGAACAAGGTGTTTCACTTCTCTGAGCCTAAGTTTCCTCATCTATAAAATGAGAAATTAGATTCAAATACCATAGAGGCTCTTTAAAGATCTTATATTCTGTGGACATGAAGTTACCAATAAACATTGGGTCACAAAACTAACTACATGTGTATCAGAAACACCTTGGGGCTTTGAAAAATTATAGTTTCCAGGACCTCACCCTACTAAATTTCTGGAGAGTGCACAGGAGTTTGCACTTTAGAAAACAGCCATTCTAATGTTTGGGATTTACTGTCCTAGATTCTCTAGGCTTTGTACTTTTTTTCCAAACTAGAATGCAGGAAGTAGCCCTGGAGCACATTTGCATCAACCTTTATTGGATTTGATTTAAGTTCAATTAACTTGGCTTTTGTCAAGACTGATGTAGAAAACATGTACCATTCAACAAATGTCTATTTTCTGGTATTCATCATTTGCTGGTTTGGGTACCAAAACCAAAACATGAAATATTACCTGTCCTGGGTTGCTTATGTATAATGTAAGAGACAGAAAGATTAAAAAAAAAAGTAAAATAAAATAGGTAGAATGATTGGGAAGATACACAGGCTCTATTAAGGGCACGCACACACAAAAAGACTGTGGGACCAGCCTTCCTGGTGTCAGAATGTGTCAGAGGGAGCCCTCTGAGGCTGCAGAAAGGACTATCGGATAGGTAGGTATTCCCAAATAGTCTGCAGAACCACTTTGGAGGACCTATCTCCTTAATATATTTTTCCATATGGATCCTATAAGAATTCCATCCAGAAAACAATGCTCCCCATAAAGAACTTGTATGTTTACTCTTTTTAGATATTGGCAACTGTATTAACCTATTAGTTGCTATTTATCTTGGGCTGCCAGGATGCTCAGAACTGAGTTTGCAATTACTGTATACTTGCTTTCTGACAGTAACGTCCTCCTTTATATTTCTCCTGACTTTCCTTTTATCTTTGACTATGAGGCACTATGGAGTATGGATACTGGAATTGGACTTCTTGGTTTCAATTCCCAGCTCTGTTCACTGGAAGCTGAATGACCTTGACAATTCATTTAACCTCAGTTTTCTTATCTTTAAAATTGAGACAAAAATTGTACCTGCTTCATAGGGCTTTTGTAAGGATTGGAAGAATTCATCTACATAAAGCACTTGGGATAGTGCCTGGCACATGCTAAGCACCACACAGGTGCCATTAAATTTATGGTTTAAAGTACCCTATATATATGAACTTGGCATAGTACTCAAATTCATTTTGGAAAAGGCATGGTATAAAAGTTGTTTTTAATCAAACATTTATTTTAAGTTACAGAATTATTACATTCTTATAACCAATCTAAACATTAAAGAAGTGATTATAGCCCCTCTCAATCCAGGAAATCACAACATAGGAAAAATCAAAATGTTCCATTTCTCTGGTTTTAGATTCCTTATCTATAAAATTTAGGCCCCCTACGATATAATCTTCTTTCTATCTTTATTTGCTGAGATTTTTGTTGAGCTTTTCTTTTAGTACTTCATTATACAATAAATAAATAAATATATATATACTATATATATATATATATAATATATTGAATAGACATTGAATTTAAATTTTGCATTTTGTACACTTCCAATTCTGATATGCTTCCCCCAGTGCCAAATCACAATACTGTCAGAAATTATCTTTCCAAAGCTCACCTGACAGTTTGAAAACTTAGTTTATATTAGTTTTATGGTTTGCTTCTTTAAAAACTTGTCTGACATAAAGTATTTTAAAGTACCCTGCTTTAACTTGCTCAGAACAATGCCTACTTTGGAGTTCCTTATCAATCATCAGGTTGTTGTGAGGATTTGATGATGTTTTGTTTTTGATGTTACTTTCATCTTGCAGAGCTCAATAGGGTAAGAAGGTGGGGATAGGGGGATTCTAAATTATCTGCCATCTTTAATTGCCAAACTATCCTGGAGAGGGGGCCCTGGAGAGAAAGCCAGCTTGCCCACATCAGATTTCTCTTTTTGCCCTAGCAGTATACACCTATATCCAGAGCCGGTTCTACCAAACCCCTGAGGTGATTCTGGGTCACCCCTACAATATGGCCATTGATATGTGGAGCCTGGGCTGCATCTTGGCAGAGCTGTACACGGGTTACCCTCTGTTCCCGGGGGAGAATGAGGTGGAGCAGCTGGCCTGCATCATGGAGGTGAGGAGGAAGGCCTGCTTGGTTGATGTCCTTGTATGGCTTCAGTCCTGACATGGAGCTACATCAGACTCATCAAGGGCAGTGGCCTGCATACTATTGTTTTTTCCTTTGGTCAAAGTTTCCCTAAAAGTGTTTTTGAAGTTACATACTTCTTGTACATTTTTGAGAACTAACATTTTTATTATAAATTTACATAGTTTCAAAGGATGCCATTTCCCCCTTAATGTAAATTGTGACATTTAAAAATAAAACTGTTAAAGCAATCTTTCAAATATAGCCAAAAGAATTAAAAAAAAAAAAAATGAGTGACCTAATACCCACCAAAATCTACCTTTAAAATGACATGAATAAGTTCTTTAACAGTTGTACCTTTCTTTAACTCTTTTTCCTCCTTGAATGAACTTTTTAAATTCTACCTTATATATAGAATTTTATTCTAATTTAATATAGCTTTATTTTTAAATATATCAATCACTATAACTTCAAATTTTTATTATCATAAGCTCCATGTGTAGAATTTTTTTCTCAAGAGATCACTAAAATAGAACTAGTGCATAAATTAAGATAATTAGTAGGCATAAAATGTGAAATTTTACTTCACATTGTATATACCTCTTAGAAGAATAAATGGAGCTGAGTTTTCTCTTTTTCCCATTAATTTTTATACCTGTAAGTGAACACTACTTTTAAAAAATTTTTTTTTAGTTGTTGATAGACCTATATTTTATTTATTTATATGTGGTGCTGAGAATTGAACCCAGTGCCTCACACATGCTAGGCAAGTGCTCTACCACTGAGCCACAAACCCAGCCCCAACATTACTTCTTGCTACAATGAACAGGCTCAGGACCAGGCCATTACAATACATTGATTCCAAAGATGTGAACCCAGGAAGGAAAGCTGTTCTAGTTATGTTGTCTCATTCTATGACTTTTTTTGAATTCTGTGTAACAGTTGAATAATGATCTATCATCAGAAATTATTTTTATCAACCTATCAGCTGAAACAAATAATTGGAAATTATCTGACAAAAAATAGGTAGCGTTCAGTAATGACTTTTGCTCTTTTAACCTGGGAGGACTATTTGCCAGTAAAAAGGCTTTACTAAGACTCATCACAGGATTATTAATCACATCTCATTTTTTTTTTCAATGAAGTTTTCTTGTAGAGCTAAACTAGACAAAATGGAGAAAATAACTAAAAATTTGAAAAATTCAAATTTTAGGATTTTCCTAGTAAACTGATAAAAGTTTGACCGTGAATCTCTCTAAATCAAAAGCTAAATTTCTGTTTTCTAGATTGTCTCAAAGTTAATCAGTGACACATGCCTTTGAGAAGTATTAAATATAAATGATTTCATTTGTTGTTTGAAACTAATAATAAAATATTAAAATAATTTAGATGAAAATATCTAGAAATGGTAACTATGGTGGAATCAACACTGGCCTGGGAGTTAGTAAATTTGGGGTCTAGCCCTTGTTCTGACTTTTTGGCAAGTCATTTCCCACTCTGGACTGGAAAATGAAGGGGTCAGACCAGATGACTTCTAAGGTTAGTAATGATTTTATGAAATATCCCTGAACCATTCCTGCTTCTAATACCAAGGTGAATGGGGCATCTGGCTTGAGCTTCCCACTGCCCCAGGACTGACTCAGTTTCCCCTTGATATCTGTAGGGTTGAGGAGCAGGAAGGCAGGATTGTGCATGGATTATGGCCAGAAACCTAGGGCTGAGAGCAACCCATAAATTTCTTTATCTGTACACTCCTATAAGGTTCAGTAGAGAAAAGTGAATAAGTAGGCCTACACTTTTCTTTCCAAGAAGGAATTTATCTTACAAGAAATGCCTTCTCTGGTGATTTGTATCTCCTTTCCCTCCCTTCTCTTCCCGGTGTTCCATGCTAGGGTGTGTCATTCCTAATTCAACGTGATCAGCATGTACCGACATTGAGATCTGGCTGCTATCAAGGTGGCTTGCCTTTGTTGGTGCTGATGTATGTTTAGAATAGCATGTGAATCTTAAGATACTGAGACAGCCCTGGAGACATGAGCTCTGGGTCCGCCATGCTACTGACTTGATGTCATCACTTAATATCCTCAAGTTCTTATCTGTAAAAGGCAAAATGTGGCCAAAGTCCCACCTAGCTCTTAACAGTCTTTGAATCTGTGACTTCACCAAGAGTGAACCAACTACGCTGTGCTTGTTGAAGGTGCTGGGTCTGCCGCCAGCCCACTTCATTCAGATGGCCTCCAGGAGACAGAAGTTCTTTGGTAAGTCCCCAAGTCTAATCTCTTTATCTCATTGTGTCTAATGAGGTGTCACAGGTCTTGAAGGTACTTCCCATACCCTAAATCTCATATTTTGCTTTTCTCCTGTCCCCATACCAAAGGGCAGGATGTGGTTTAGGAGCTTACAGGCAATGAAAAGTGGTCCCAGATGGCATGCTGGAGATGAGATGGGTGAAATCACAAGGGGAATGGGTTCTTGGCAATACAAATGCATTGGAGCAGGAGAATGATCAGGTTCCCACTCAGAAGACCAGTGAGAGAAGAAGGCTGTGGCTGCCTCATCCCTGCAGTTGGCCCTTGCTCTGGAACACCCGACACAAGGCTGTTGAAGGCCCTGGTTCCTTGAACTGTTTTTTGTTACTGTTTGCAGTCAGTCACTTGCAAGCCATCATTTTACTTCCAACTGACTTATAAAACTCTTTTTCTATAAAGTATCTTTAATTTATATTTGATGACTTAAAGATGATCAGTTAGTAAAGCTGTGCATAGCCAAACTGCCCTTTCTTATTCTACCTCTGTTAGCAATTACTTTTTGTTAAATGTTAGTCATTGATTTAGACATTAAAAAAGCAAAGCAGTATTAAATTATCTGCAATTTAATATTTTTATAAAGATATATGTAATTGCTATATTACTGTGATATTGGTTCCTAGGTATTGGGGTGGTCAACTGAGGGGAGCCTTTGCAACCAGGATGCTCTGTATATAAACAAAAAATGTATCACGAGTTGGCTATTTTACAAGTGTTTTTGTTTTTGTTTTATTTTGTATCGGAAATTGAACCCAGGGGTGCTTAACCTTTGAGCCACATCCCCAGCCCTTTTTATATTTTATTTTGAGACAGGATCTTGCTAAGTTGCTAAGGGCCTCGCTAAGTTGCTTAGGGTCTTGCTAAGTTGCTGATACTGGCTTTGAACTAATGATCACCCTGCCTCAACTGTCCAAGTTGCTAATTTTAAAGGCATGCACCCTGTGCCTGGCCTTATGAGTGTTTTTCCACTCAAACTGTCTAGTGAAAGTCCCTATATTACTAACCTTTGAAATCTTCTGTTTGCAAATGAATTAATTGTAAAGGAATTAGAATTAAGCTGTATTCATGAGTAAATATCAGAAAGTTTTATATTTCCATGTACAATAAAGCATATTTATTCTGAAAATGTATACTAATGAGTAAATACTTATTTTCCTTGATTTGTCTCTCTGGTATGGCAAACTGAGTATTGTCTGTTGAATTTGAATCCCTCAAGAGGACATAATGGGGAAATTAAGCTTTATATGATTTCTAAAGAAATTCCACAGAATATAAATCTGGACTAAAAAAAAAAAACTTTTAAGTGAAAAACAGTATGATAAACTACAAAATGAATGATGCATATTTGTGGGCCTATAAATGGCTCGTCATAAGACTTCACTTCTTGGCATAAGTCTTTAGATTCCTGCAGAGTTGGGTGTTGTATTTTGGAAGTGGATCACACTGCAGTTTTGAAAATGAGTGGTGTTATTCTTGACTCCTTCAGAATATATCCCTCTGACCTTTCAGCTGCCGCCTCTTCTCTGCCTCTGTCATAAGCCAAGCTTTGGTTAAGGAAAATGGATTAATAGTTAAAACTATTTTATCCATCTAGTTTCCACTCCCCAAACTAATTTTAAACACTTGCTTCAAGGATTTATGTAATCTTGGTAAAGCTAATAAAAGCTCTAAAATTTTAATAAAAGTTTTAGGGAAAATGCAACTTTTGGAATCCTACTGTGTAATATTTATAAAGTGGTTTGAAGGCAAATACCCAACACAAGTTAAAAGCAAAAGCCAGTGATTATAATAATACAGTTAGTTCTGTAGCAGTCTTTATTGACAAATAGCTAAAAGAAGTCCCGCATTACATCACAGCTATTTTTCTCCTTTTGCCAAAATCATTAGATGGTGGGAAGTGCCTTTACAAAACTATCAAATTACTGTTGTTTCATTTTTGGTAACTTTAGCAGCAGTTCTTTTATTCTTCATCTCAGCAAGATTATGAGGTTGAGATACAAAGTGAATCTAATGCGTAACACCATTTTCTAGGTGAGAGATGACAGAGTTCCTCAAACTTGCCCTGGATGCTTCTGATCCATCTGCAGGGTAGAGGTTAATTTTCACTTTTGTGTCCATTAGGATTCCAAATGAATTCTGGATAATAATGATGAATTAGTACTATTTGTTTTGCCAAGGCGTAAATACTTCTATGTATAGTAATTTCATTTATCATACTTTTATTTGTAAGCTAATAAATAAACATTTTTAGAAATCAAAACAATTCTCCCTGTTGTTCTTTCCCTACCCATAGATGACTGTTTCTTAGTTTCATTGTGTATCCTTCCAGTGTTTCTTGTGCAGATCCAAATATTATTTCCCTCCTTCCTAAAAAGGTGATGTTCTTTTTATTTTATTCTATACCATGATTTTTCTATTTAATTAGTATCTTTACGTAAGTCTCTCTCTTAAAGACACTGCTTGGTACACATTATTCCATTAGGTAGATATATCACTATTTATTTGTTAATGAAACCATTAATAAATGGTTATTTGAGCTACGGTTAGGGAAACCAACTTCCTGTCAATGTACATTTGGAATATTTACAATCTTTTCTATTAGAAATAATTTTAATATGAGTGAATGCAGGTATTCCTAGCATCAGGGCTGTGGTTTAATAAGCCCGCCAGTTAATTCTGATGAGGCTCAAGTTTGAGATCCATTGCTCCAGGCAGCCATTGATCACAATGGTCAGGAGCCTACGCAGCCTAGTCATGGCTCAAGAAACATTTGATTAAAGCACAAGAGTTTTAACTGAATTCTCCTTGATTCTACTTTTTACTTACTTGAGGATTGCTTTTATTGGTCTACCGTGTCATCTGGTCTTGCCCATGTACTCCCCTCTCCTCTTTCCTTTCCAACCTCCATTTCCCCAGTTACCTGGTAACCAGTTTTTCTAGTCCTCTCACCCTTCTCATTGTTTCAAGGCTGTTTGAATTTGTTTTGTTTTTTAACTCCTAAAATTGTAGTGTCCAAGCCTCAGTTCAGTGTGCTGTGGTTTGCAGGATAGTGTTCAGTACTACAAAATGTTCCTTCTTTCCCATTCCATTCCAGTGCCCTTTCCCTTGCTCAGTTCAAGGTCAGCAATATAAGGACTGATCTTCATGTTTTGGTTCTGTCTTTGAAAGTAATTTTGAGTAATATATTTATTTTGACAAGATTATTTAACAAAAATAATGTATGCACATATATAAATATTTTAAAAATAGCATTATACTCTTGCAGTTTATTTAAGATTGATTCCTAATCTATACATTTTAATTTGGGGTAGTTTGAAATTTTGAGCTCATCAGTAGAGCTCTAGAATGAATTGCATTTTTATAGGTTCAATTATGAAGTGTGTTATGATTCAGATGATCTTTATGAATATCATTACCCTTCATAGCTAGTTTTCTTCTTTTCAACAATGACATAACTTGATATTAAAGTTTTTTCCTCCCTCTTTCTATTTTAGTGGGGAAACAAGATTGAACAAAGAGAAAGTACTTCAAGGTTGGTATAATCTGGTTGTTATTCTAAATCTCTGCTTTAGTTGTTAAAGTGATATGCAGATTAATCAGATTCAGTGGGTAGGGTAGCCTGGGGGCAGCACTGTACTGGGATTGACTTAGATTGAGATTTCAGAAATAAAGTATATAACAGCCACAGAATATGATCAGAGCAACTGGTAACCAAGAGGAATAAATCTCTTGACTGAACTAAATAGACACAACAGCTCTTCAGCTGGGCGTAGTGATGGAGGCCTGTAATCCCAGTGATTTGGGAGGCTGAGGCAGGAGGATCTTAAGTTCAAGGGTACCCTCAGCAATTTAGTGAGGCCCTGAGCAACTTAGTGAGACCCTGTCTCAAAAAATAAAAAGGGCTGGGGACAGCTCAGTGGTAAAGTACCCCTGAGTTCAAACCTTAGCATCACCACCAACAACAACAAAAAAACCCAGAAACCACTTCTCCAAATTGCTCTTTACATTCAGCTTCTAAGAGGCCTAGTCAGCTGATTAGAAAGTTATATTGGTTCTAGATGCCTTAAAATATAACTGTCTAGATTTAAAATGGTTCCTATTTGGAAATGTGACGTTTTCTGGCTGGTGTTAATGGTATTTTCCAGCTCAGATATTTTAGTTTTAGTAGTAACCAAGAGCTTTAATTCTCATGTGTGCTCATTATTTTATTCTGAACTGATTCTTCCTCTTGAGTTCTGTTAGTATGGACCCCAAGTTTTTAGTTGTCCTGTGATCTAGCTCAGCTTTTTAAAGAATATCCTGAGTGAACTTTCAGGTAGAACTGCTATTTTCTATGCTGTGATTATAAAAGCATTTAGTTTTGTTTGAGGGGTAGTGACCTGGGGATAATATAAACTGGTTTTCATTCCCAGGGTGCTTAACTCCCTTTTCTGGAGACTAACTAGTCTGACACTTAAATGAACCTGCTTTTGAATGACTTGTACTTGACCCAAGTTATTCTCTGGCTTTGATCAGTTGCCACCACCTTGTCCTTTAGTACTACTCCTTTGTCTTACTTCATTAGAAGCTGACCGTGGAATGTGAATAAAGTCTTTTGTGTTCACATTCATTTTTTAGTTTATTCTTTTTTTTTTTTTTTAATTCTTCTCCCATCTTAGTTGGATGCTTAGTTCTTTAAAAAATATACATAATCTTTTTAGCTGGTAATAGTCTATTTGCCTTTATTCTGGTTACTGATATGTTTGAACTTCTTTCCTTTGTTGTTCTTTTCCTCCTTTTTGTAGTCTTTCTCTTTATTCTTACTGGCTTTTATATCTTAAGTCCTTATTTCTCAGGCTTGTCTTACCTTCCCTAGTGGTTCCACCATTTCTTGTCTTTTAATGGTTCCCATTCATACTCGTTTTAGTCAGTTTATGACAATGGACTGGGCAGGTGAAACCACACGTTTATTTCCTCACAGCTGTGGAGGCCAAGTCCAAGATCAAGGTCTTCCCAGTCTGCTTCCTGGTTTGCAGACTGCTGTCTTTTGATGGCATCCTCCCACGACTTAGAACAGACAGTAAGAGCTCTTGTGCCCGAGCATGCTTTTGTTCTCTCTTTTTTTCCTCTGTACTAGGGCATTCTACCACTGAGTTCATTCCCAGCCCTTTTTTATTTTGAGACAACATCTTGCAAGGTTGCTGAGGCAGGTATCCACCTTGTGATCCTCCTGCCTCAGCCTCCTGAATCACTAGATTACAGGTGTATGCCACCAGGCCCAGCTAAGAGCTGTCCCTTCTCATGGGTCATTCATCACATTCATGAGGGATTGACGCTAAAATCTAATCATCTCCCACAGGCCCAACTCCCCAAAATACCAATTTTAGGGAGACATGGATATTCACCCTAACAACACCTAATGAAGAATAACATCATTAATGTCCCCTCTCGAAAAATACAGGAACTTATGTTATCATTGTCTGTCATCTTAGTCTTTTTTTTTTTTTTAAACCACTTGATGTGGACATTATTGCCTCCACTTGTCATTCAGGCAGTGTTTGCCAGCTTTGCTGTTCATCGCTTCTTTTGCATCTCAGACCTTCTTTCCAGAATTATGTTTTCTGAAAGGTTCCCCGGTGTGTGTGGCTAGACTGATGGTAAAGGTGATCTTAGTGCATACAGTTTTGGTTGGAGGGTTCTTCAACACTTGGAAGATGTTAATCTATTCTTATTTGGGCTTTCATTGTTCCTGTGAGGAAGTCTGGCCCGTCAGGTGGCATTCTACATTTACATCTTTCTCTATAACTGTTCTGAAAATCTTCGATTTGGTTTATCTAGGAGGGTTTTTTTTTAAATTATTCTATTTGATATGCATTGTGTTTCCTTTATCTGTACATGGGTGTCTTCTCTCATTTTTGGAAAACTCAGCCATTATCTCTTTTTTTTTGAGAGAGAGAGAATTTTTAATATTTATTTTTTTAGTTTTCGGCAGACACAACATCTTTGTTTGTATGTGGTGCTGAGGATCGAACCCCGGGCTGCACGCATGCCAGGCGAGCGTGCTACCGCTACCACATCCCCAGCCCCAGCCATTATCTCTTTATGTTTATTTTCTCTGTTTTCCATTTTACATGTTTGTTTTCTCCATTTTCTACCTCCAAAGATTTCATCTCTGAAAGATGGAATCTTTGGGAGGTGATTAGGTCATGAGGGTGCAGCCCTTGTGGGCAGGATTATTAAAAGGGGGCCCTGAAGAGCTCTTATACCTTCTTTTGCCATTTGAGCACATAAGGGGAGAAGTCAGCACTCTGTACCCTGGAAGAAGCCTTCACCAGAACCCAGCCATGCTGACACCCTGATCGTGAACTTCCAGTCTCCAGCACTGTGAGACATGAATGTTTGTTGTTTATAAGCCATCTAATCTATGGTATTTTGTTACAGTAGCCTGAACTAAACAATGCATGTGGGGAATTCTCATTCTTTCCCATTCATCACCAGTATATCCACATTCCTTCTCCTTGTATCTGTGCTGCATTCTGGGTAGTATGTGCAGCTTTGTCTTGGAGTTCACTACATCTCCCCTCAACCACATCACTCAAACCACTGAGGGATTTTTTTTTTTTTCTTTTCTTAGCATTCTGTTTTTCCTTATTAAAGATTTATTTTATCTTTTAGAAAGCCATCTGGTTGTTTTTAATGCTTTCTGTTAATTGCTTATCTTTCTGAATCTGTCTTTATGGTAGGGAACAGACAGATGTGAGCAGTGGAAACATGAGGTTAAGGGAATAATTCTATAAAATGAGTCTCCTGTGCTGACTCTCATATGGTTTCTTTTTTAAAAAAGCAATTTACCTGCAGCCCTGCCTGGCATAACAACCTGTTATCTGCAGGAGAAATGCAGGCCTAAAATGCCAATAAAAACATTAGTTACCCTATAAGGGGGGAATTTTGTGACCCTTCCACAGACGGATCCCAGAACTCTGAAAGGTAAGGATAATTCCCCTAACCATAACATCTCTAAGAACAAGTTCCAGTTAGAACCACTCAGCACAGGACAAACCAACCTAGAGTTCCCATGTGCAGAGAAAACTTGAAAGTCTGCTGTCATCCTTCTGCCTGTCAGTCAAAAGTCAAGAGGTGGACCTGGGTGGGTCTTTCTGGAAACTTCTCTGGGACCCCCAATATAATCAGAGGGTAGGAGAGGCATGCCATCCTTCTCCTGAGAGGACCCGCTCTCCCCTTTTCCTATCCCTTCTAATAAATTCATGCCTGTTACTCTGAGCAACACATCTGAAATCTTTCTGGTGTGATCAGGAATATTCTGCCTATAACATTTATGTCTTATTCATAATTAATTTCATAGCTTTTCTTTGCTGATTTCAGTGTGTGAATTCTTAATGATTCTAAATCTGTTCTTTTTTTCTGCTGACTCTCATTCATTATTATGACTCTCATTCATTCATTATGGATTATTTTCTTGTGTATGTGTTGAATCTTTGGCTGACCTATTATTTGCTCTAAAATTAGTGGAGAGCTTGTTATCCTCTGTTGTGAGTGGTTTGTTCTGAGCAGGATTTGCATTAGGCCACTGGCCTGAGATGACAGTAGCCTTCTTCTAGGACCCCTTGCTTCAGTGCAGTTTGGTCCTCCCACCTTGCTGTCTCATGAGCAGGCCTCCTCCAGAAACCCTTCCAACCTGAGCTGATGTTGCAGCAACTCCAAATTTCCATATCACTTTTCACATTTCAGCCCAGGGGTCTTTGATGGCTTGGCTTCGTCCCTTGGGGATTTCCTTGCATTCTGTGAGCCCACTCACACCAAGCATACATCACTTATTCTGTAATAATAAGTCCCTTCTCAGTGTCCAATCTGCTTTTTCTCCTGGAAGTGTAGGTTTCATAGTGTTGTTTTTTTTGTTTTGTTTTGTTTTGTTTTTTTTAAATGAAAAAGAAAGGGAAGGGGGCAGGGAAGAAAGAAGTACCATCATTATAATATTGAACATTTGGACAATGGAGATATAGAAGGCAAAACTCTTATGGTAATGATAGCAGCACATGTAGGGTCAGAGTCACCATTTATAAAATGCAACCAATGAGGACATGGGCAAACACAAAAGAGGGAAGAGCTAAAACCGAGATGTTGTTAGCATCACCTTATTCCCAGCAGGCAAACAACTCTTTTGGAAAACATTTGAATCTGAGCCTTGATAGAATCAGCTTAACTTCACAGTAGGTACTGTCGGCTCCTTGGCTCTCTGAAAAGTCGTGTAGAAAAGTGCTCGAGGAAACTTCTCATTAAAATAGAGATAGGCACAGTTTCTGTTCTCTTATATGTGGCTTTATCTGTACCCCTCAGTTATGTTTTTGAATGCTTTGTTTCACCACAGGACAAGGAATAGATGAACCTCTTTCAGAGACTGGATTTAAATAAGCGGCTGCTGCTGGTAGATTTATGAGTAAAGTGAGGTTTACTCATGCTTTCTCCAGCGACCGCACACGGGCAAAGCAGGTGAGTGTAGGGTGAAGGTTTAGGCTAAGAGGTCTCAAGTCTCAAGAGTATAAGCTTGAAAGATCTGCCACCAGAGCCCGCAGGGAATTAAATCACATAGACAGCACCTTCTCCCCACTCTCTCATCTCCATGTGAACTCTTTTCTTCTCGTTGAATTTAGTTTTTTTTGTTTGTTTTTTGGGTTTTTTGTTTTTGTTTTATTTTTAAGTTAGAGTAGCTTTGGAAAAAAAATGCTTAACAAAAAAATAAAAATAAGGTATCAGGAAAAATCCAGGAGAAATGACAGGCAGGAGATCAACCCACAGTCACATCAGATAATAGAAAAGCCAGACAGAGTAAAAAAACATTCTGATTCCATAAAGAAATATGTGACATGATGTAAATGTCTTTAGAGAACAGATCTCTATAAAAATTACACCCAGATTTTATTAAAAAGAACCAAATCAACTTGTTAAAACTCAATGGAAGGAGACTTTTGTGACTAATCATGAGGGAATAATAGGATTGGAATTTACCTCCCTGTGTAAATAACTAGAAAACTCAACAATAAGTGCAAAATCTCAGTGGGGCTGGAGTTGTGGCTCAGTGGAAGACTAGCACATGTGTGGCACTGAGTTTGATCCTCAGTACTGCATATAAATAAATAAATAGAGGTATTGTGTCCATCTACAACTAAAAAAAGTATATGTTATTATATATATTATATACATATATTACACTTATTTATAATTTTCTTCCAATCTGTGGTTTGCCTTTTCATTTTACAAATGGTACTTGCAAAGAACAGACAACTTTTACTCGAATAAAATCCAGTAAGTGAGACCTTGGACTCCGGGCATCATGGCTCTGTGATGCCTAGATGAGGTGGAACAAATAAGCTGAGCCCCAGGATTGTCCAAAGCCATTTCCAGACTCTGGTAGGGGGCACAAAATAGAGCTCGGTGGTCCCCGTGATTTGAGGAGGGAAAGCGTGGAATTTGGGGATATTAGGTGACTAAAATTTGAGGTTCAGAGAAGTAGAAGAGCTAGACAGAGAAAGAACTCTAGAAGTATACATAGCAGTCTGCTTAAATATGTCAAAATATGTTCTTCTGTCATGGATAACTGAAATGAACAAATTTTTAAAAATTCAACCAAAAAGAAACTCTTAGGGAGACTGTTATCTGCATATGGGTGGAATGACACCGCATGAGAACAAGCAAGACACAGCTGCAGAGGAGAGACTGGTTCCTGGGGAGGGAAAAGTGGAGCTATTCCTAGAGCTCACAGAGGGTGGGGAAGCACGTGAGTCCCCACCAGTCAACGTGCAGGGATTTTGTGGAATAAACAGGGCACGCAGTAGTGATTCCAGAATGGTCACTTCCTAGCAGTGAATAAGGAAGAAAAATGAGAGAAATAGATGATTAAAAACCAAAAATCTTAAAAAGGAACCAGGTTGAGCTCCATATGTGTAATATGAATTGTAACGCGTTCTGCTGTCGTATATCGCAAATTAGAATTTAAAAAAAGAACCAAATTGATCTAGAGATGAAAAATATGATGTCCTGAAATAAAAATGTCACCAGATGGGACTAACAGGGTAGGCACTGTAGAAGAGGTCATTGAACATGAAGACTTAGCAACAGAACATTCTGAATTTACTATGGAGCAGAAAGAAAGAAAGACTAAAATAGGAAGATAAACAGTCTCAGCGAAGTATGGAACAGTGTCAGACAATCCAACACACATGTTGGTTGGGAGTCCTGAGAGGAAAATGGGGAAGAGGAGGCAAGAGTAGGAATTCTACAGGAATTTTTCAAAATATATTCTGAAGGTGTAAAGATTGAAAATACTTTGAAAACTAAAAAGAAGACTTTTTTTTTTTTTTCAAGGAAAATTGGAGAGGCCAAAAACAGAGCCACACTTATATAGTAAATTATTGGTTTTGTGTTTGTGGTCAGTAGGATTTTGACAAAGGTCCTAGAGTAATTTATTAGATAAAGATAGTCTTTTCAATAATGGTGCTGACACAACGAAAATGAACGTCAACCCTTACCTTGCACCACACACAAAAACTAGTTTGAAATTGATTATATAAACTGGATTTTATTCGAGTAAAAGTTGTCTGTTCTTTGCAAGTACCATTTGTAAAATGAAAAGGCAAACCACAGATTGGAAGGAAAGTATAAATAAGTGTATTATATGTAAATAATGTATACATCATATGTACATATATGTGTGTGTATATATGTACATATATATAAGACACTGTGTGCGTATGAATTCTTTCTCCTCAATAATTAGACAAACTTTTAAAGGGGCAAAATATTTTAATTAGAACAGGAACTTCATAAAAGAAGATACATGCAAGGACAATAAAAATGATACAAATGAAAAGATGCTTGGCATCCTCGATTGTCACATAAATGCAAATTACAACCACAGTTGAGATACCACTGTACATAACATTTGAATGACTAAAATGTGAAGAGATTGTAGAGTATCTAAAAGTCACACACTGCAGGTGAGAATGTAAAAGAAACCAACTACTTTGGAAAATAGTTTAACATATGCTTATTGTTACCCAGCAGTTTTAGTCCCAGAGACTTATCCAAGAGAAATAAGAACGTATGTCTGCATAAAGACTTGTGTACCATTGTTCAGTAGGACTTTTGTTTGTAACAGCCATATAATAGACTCTGTGTTTATCAGGAGGTAAATGAACAAATGAACTGTGGTGTGTTCATATAGTGGAATACAACTCAGCACTGAAGATGGAACACTAGATAGGCATCAACATGGATGAGTCTCTCAAAAACATGCTAAACAAAGGAAACCAGGCACTAAAGAGAACATAATACATGATTCTGTTTATATGAAACTCTGGTAAAAGACTGATGTAGAGTTACATAAAGCAATTCAGTGATTGCTTGGGCCAGGGGTGAGAAGGATTTACTGGCATGGGTATGAAGATATATTTTGGGGTGATAAAATTCTTCTGTATTTTAATTTTTAGCACCTAGGTGGGTGCATACATTTGTCAAAACTCAAATGAACTGTAGACTTAAAATAGGTGCATTTTACTGTTGTAAATTATGTATCAATAAAGTCAATTTAATGCATGGAATAAGTTAGCCAAAACCTCAGTGAACATATTGAGTTACCGATTACACACAGCTGACATGATTGTTAAGACAGTAAACCTAAGGGTGACATACATGACTGATTTAAGACGTGAGGAACATGATGGGAAGTTGTAATGTCTTTCAAGAAGAGACGTCAGAGAGTTGAGGATGAGGCAATATTCAAAGAGGTCATAGCTGGTCTTACAGAATCATTAAAAGACAGTGGATCTCAGATCCAGAAAGTGTAAGCAGTCCCAATTGGTAAATACAAAAGAAATCCACCTCTGTATTCATCGTAGCCAAGCCAAGATTCCAAAGAATAAGGAAGACAAACATCATTCACTAGTCAAGCAGTTAGGCTGTCTACAGGTCTGTCAATGTCAGTAACATCCTCTTCAGTATGCTGAGAGAGGGCAAGGATTAACCTAGGGTTTTAAACCTTTTTCTAGAAAACAGGTGAAGACCGTTCAGACAAACAGACCTTCAAGGCATTTTCAAAAAAATATTGAAAATAATTCTAGAAGGAAGGTCCGAGTTTCAGAAAAAGATCAGTGAGCAAAGAAATTGGCAAAGGTTCATAGCATAGATAAACACAAAGAAATACGACACGTATATGACAGTAATGATAATGTCTAACTTACGGGGAGGGGGTGAAAATGCAAGGTAGAAGTGGATTTAAACAATTTCTGTAGTTTTGCAAATACAGTGTTTTATGTCCACTAAAAGTAGCCAGATAAACTGAAAGAAGGAAACATGGACACAAATGAGCAAAATAAAAGACAAAACAGCCACAGGAGTAACACACCCATGTTACACACAGATGAGCGATGACCCAGAATCTCAGCAGAGAACTGTAAACAGTAAATTTTAAACAAAAGTTCAAATTCTAGAACCAAAAATAGCACTGCAGTTGAGACTAATGGATGTTAAATAGCAGTTTAGAAACTTGAGTGGAGATTTAGGAAATGGAACAGGTTAGCCAACCTTTTCTATAAGGAGCCACGTGATACATACTTTAGATCTTGTGGGCTCTGAGCTCTCTGTCACAACTGTTCACCCCCTACTGTTGGAGTGTGAAAGCAGCCAGAGACAATACTTATGTGGAACTTGTATCTGTGTTCCAATAAAACTTTATTTACAAAGCAGCTGACAGTTTGGATTTGGCTTGTGGGCTATAGTTTGCTAACATGTGAACTAAGAGATAGTTTAGCAGAAAATACCAGAGTCAGTCATGGAGAGACAAAAGGAGGAGCAGAACAGAAGGGGGACCATTTGTTATTGTTGGTTGGTTTTTGTGTTGCTAGGGAAGGAACCCTGTGCATGCTAGGCAAGTTCTATACCACTAGAGACATCCCCAGCCCAAGAGGCAGCATTTACACAGGAAATGTATTGCTTGTTCTTTGGTCTTATTATATTTTTTAATTAATGAAAGTGTCATGTATTGTGTTGACGTTTCATAGCGATTAACATTTGTATTAGAAACAGTTGTGTTTTGCTTTGCAGACCATGCATGGGATTTTGAAGCATAACCTGTTTTGCAAACATATGACAGTACAGTATGATTCAAGACTTCGAGAAAGGGTAAGTGACTTATTTATTGTGTATGCCAGATTTTCATTGCTGTGACAAATACCTGAGAAAAACAACATAGAAGAAAGATTTATTTTGGCTTATGGTTTCAGAAGTACCAGTCCATGGTTGGCTGGTTCCATTGCTTTGGAACTGAGATGAGTGAGAATATCATACGGAGGAAAGCTGCTTCACCTCATGGTAGCCAAGATGGAGAGAGAGGGTGGGGGAGGGAAGGGATAGAGAGAGGAGGGGCCAGGAACAAAATATAGTTCCCAAGGGAAAAATATAGTCCCCAGTAACCTACTTCCTCCACACAGGCCTACCTGCCTAGAGTCCACAACCTCCCATTCAGTTATCCCTGGATCAATCCACCAATGAGGTCAGAGTCCTCATGAGCCAGTCACTTCCCCAAAGCCCCACCTCTTGAACATTGGCACTGGGGATCAGTTCTTAAACTCATTAGCACTGGGGGGACATGCCTGATCCAAACTGCAGTATTTATACATTGTGCTTTATCATAAAATTTCAGCTAGCCACCTCATTTTGTTATGTGGCTAAAAATTAAGTGTAGTTCTACTGGGGTCTACTAAATAAGTCACATATTCTTTTATATATTCTCATAGTACGTGTGTGTGTGTGTGTGTGTGTGTGTGTGTGTGTGTGTGTGTGTGTTTTTTGCTGGGTGTCAAACCCAGGGCCTTGCACATATTAGGCAAGTGCTCTACCACTGAGCCACACACCCAGCCTGTATGTAGCACCTTTTAAATTACTAAAATTTTATGAGATAAGATGGGATAAGCCTCTTGAATCATAAAAGGAGATACTTGTAAGAACTTGAAACAATATACAAGAGTTTAGAGTAAAAGGTGAAAAGTTCTCACCTCTCAGTCCTACTCCTCCCTTACAGGTATGAATAGATTTTTCTCCTGCCCATTTTGTAGGCCAGAAATGGTCTTCCTGAGGTTGACTTAGCAAAGTCATACAGTCAAATCATTAGATTTGAATCCAAGTCTCCTAGAGCAGCCTTGATTTTTATTGTGCTCTCTAATACTAACCTGTAAGCCCGTTAGCATCCCTGCCACCTCATGAATCTCTTCTTTACCTGGGCAGAAATGTAACAGAATGTGGAGGGCATTTTTAAAGAATGGGTTCCCATAACTTGCATGTGTTCTCTGTTATTGTTAAGAATGGATCTTAGAGCTACATCGTCAAGGCTGCACAAAGGGCTCAGTCTGTGCCTGAGAACCAGGGCTCAGACTCTTCAAGATGTTCAGACCTCTGAACCCTGAGCACACCTGTCATCATACAGTAGGAGAAAGCATCATCAGTGGGCGTGGCCACCTTTCTCACTCTGTGCTCTGTTCCTGGAGTGATTTCATCTCCTATGGTTTTAGTTGGTAAAATCCCAATGGTTTCCAAATCTGTGATCAGCTGAGATCTCTTACCTGAGCTGCATGTTCACTATCAGACTGCCTACTGTGGGTTTCTGGTTTGTATGTTCTGCACCTGTTTTCTGCTCATTGGGTGTTTTCCTTTACCCCAGGATGCTCCTCTTTACCCTATTGGTTGAGCCATTCATTTTTGGCTCTTTGTCTCTTATGTCCCACCACCTACCACAGGCAGTCCTACATGTGTTCTCTGCAAACCCCTTCGGCCATCCTGGAGCAGCTCAGTGTCATCTCCTACCTCAGTCCCTGTGATAGTCATTCTCTTCTTTCCTGTCTTGCATTCTGTTTTCAAACCTAATGTCCAACTGCAACCTGAATAATCCTTTGCAGAACGGTTCACTAATTCTCTTAAACCTGGGTCCCAAGGTACTGTGTAAACTCATCTGTCACCTCCTTGCCTTCTCTTCCTCCCTGGTACTTCACGTTGTAGTCTCAGAGTACTGGTTGGGCGTTGGCATGGTGTTTGCCACCTGTTAGCATTCTTTCCAAGCACTGCAAATTCATTCAACTTCATAACATACTGTGTGAAGACTGAAAAACCTCACATTTTAATTCACATTTTATAGATGGCAGACATCAAAGCACACAGAAGTCAAGTCTATGCTCCCGATCACATAGCCACCCAGCCCTGCAGTGCATACTCTGGAACGCTGATCACGGGCCTCTCAGTCTCTTCTCTGAATGACCCAAATGCTTCTGGCAAAAGAGCCAGCCTCATGAACTTCTGGCCTGTGCTCCACTCTGCTCCCCGATCTGCCAGTTTCTACTCACCTGTCAGGCTTTGGCCCTCTGATTCCCCCATCCGTAGGAGTCATCTCCACAGGTGTGCCTGTGTCCTTTGTTTTCTCCATTGTGCTCCTTGGTCAGCAGCTCACCACACTGGTCTCTGCACAGGCAGGCTCAGCCCTGTGGCCTCAGTCCCAGTTTGCTTCGTGGTGGCACTCAGGATACTTAATAAAGGAAGGTTTCCATTCCTCTGAAATCGAAGCAAGTGATAATTCTTACTGATCCCTTTTGTAATAGAGATTGCTTTGTATATACCTGGAGACATGTGAATTTGGCATTGAGGATTGCAAGAATGGCTGACTTCATAGCAAAACATGCATTTATTCTTATAAAATGGTATTTTACTCACGGAGGATTTCTATCTGATGATGGTATGAGGATCTTTTGGCATCATCTGTGCAAACTATAACAGTTTTTTTTCTTTAAATTCATTATTATGCAAGCAACCCATTATCCGTATAAGGAATTAAAAGTGACTTGGGGAGAAATACAGTTAAAATCTATACTACCCCCAGATAAACACTGTGAACATTTTTGGTATGTGTGTTCCTGATTTTTTCCCCCTGCTTGTGCATTTTTCTAAATGGAATTCTTTGTATTGCTTTTAAACTAGCATTTCTCATTTATTGTGTACTGACTGCTTTTCAGTGCCTGTAAATGCACCTTGATATAATCACCTAATTAGTGACTTAATGGATATTATGTAATTTATACAACCCAGCAACTACTAATTAGCATCCAGGTTGTGACTAGATTTTCTGCTGATGTAAATAATGTTAAAATAAATATTTTTGCAGTTCATTCTTGGTACACCCATCTAACATACTTCTAGAAATGGACATTGCTGAGTGTGTACTTTTTCTTATATTAACTCTAAATTGCCTAGTTTAAATGGCGTTTCAAAAAGCCATGCCAACTTATATTCCCATGAGTGGTCTAGGAGAAAATATTTTCAGGCCACACTTGATGTTGTCAGTTTCTTTAATTTTACAATGCAATAGCTGAAAAATGATGCCATTTAATTTTTACATTCTTGGGATTCCTAATGAGGTAGTTTCCCCATGTTTCTTGGCCCTTTGATTTCATTTGTGACTTGTATGTCCTGTGCTTGGGCTCAGTCTTCATGCGCCTAGAAAGCTAGCAATTTGGACTTGGATTTTAACTTTGCTGTTGTCTGTGAAAGTGAGGCTATTTGTTTAACCTCCTCGAAACTCGGCTTCCTCCCTTATAAACGTGGAGGAATACTTTTATACCTGCTTCAGAATTCTCTTATTAAGACCAAGTGAGAGAGTGTGTGGATGGGAGGTGGCCAGCATGGTGCCTTGCATGTGTTCTCTAGCCCAGGAGTCTGAGCCTGACCTTGTATTTATTCAGTAAAGCCCCGCCGTCTACTTAGCTTCAGTGACTTCTTCCATACAACCCTCTTTGGACATAGTGTACCACTCAGGTTTCTGTTGTATTTTCTAAGGCTTCATGGCCTCCTACTGATACTGAATATGTTCCTGTTATCAGGAAGAGAGAGGATACTAAAATAATATAGGAAACTAAGCTTATTCATGGAGCCATCTCAATTGGCCAAAAGTCTGAACTGAATTGTTGTCTTGCAAATTCACCTGAGGCACCTTTGTCTGTTGGAGCATGACAGAAATATGGGGCTGCGGAAGGCAAGCCTCTAAGTGACCTGAGGAACATGGCCAAAGAAGCTGGGGAAGAATGCCCTTTCTTTACACCTCCCGGAGGAGAGACGTTAGACCAGGTATGTACGTACCACTGACCCGAGTTGCCAAGTTGGGGGACTTAACATTGTCAGAATGGCTGAATCTGACTCACTTGTAAATTAGACGTTTGTGAATTATAGCCAAGCAATTCGAAAGTTGCTTTGTTTATAACACAACTCTGCATGATGTTATTTCTTTTTTCCTTTTTAAGGCATCCTCTCTTTCTCATTTGCTGCTAAGTTAGCAGCCATTACTGATCATGAATTTAAGGAGATCTATTCTTTTATGACACATCTAAGAAATAATTGTGAAGCAGTAGCGAGCAGCAGTGGTGTTCAGGGGGACTAAGCAAATCACTCAAGGGTCAGGTCATTCTGAACATGAACTCTGGCCACTGCTGCCCAGCAGCTCTTGAGTGACATCCTCAAGTGCTCACGCTTCTAATAAGTCATCATCTTTGAATTGTGTTATTGATAATTTTCCCTCTATTCTTTATCTTTGTAATTTTCTGATAAACTCTATTACCTTAGTAAGAAAAAGATTTGTTGTTGTTCCAGCTGAATTGAAGTGCCACATAGTTTCTTGGTGAACATGATTTTATGGCTTTCTGTTCACTTGTAGATTTCCTTAACCTAGTGCTCTGAAGTCAGAAATTAGAACAATATCCTACTCATCTGTATCCCTGGTTTGCCTCCAGAAATGTGGTAGGCACTTTCTTGTACCTGTGAAAGCCCCGACTGAATGATCGGAAATATAGATTGAGATTCATCTACTTAGGTGTCCTTACATTGACCCATTAGAAAAGCAGGCAGTTATGTCATGTTTATGTTTTCAGGAGATCATTAATGTCCATTTATTTCACATTTTCTTTCTTTCCTTATAAGGTGGAAATGCGTGGGAAACAGTTTTTTGAATTTCTGTGTCAGCTAATCCTGAAAGAAGCAGATCAAAAGCAACAGTTTTCTCCAGGAGCTCCAAGCAACAATCTAGAAACTTCTTTGGCAGAGATATTTCCTTTAGAAACAAACTACAGCTCTGAAGTTAATTCCGACAGTGGCGCTCCAGGATTAGTGGCCAGTGTCTCAGTCGTGAGTCATGGTGCTTACATGAGAAGCCTGTTTGGTTATTTTCTGACTGACCTTAAGTTTTCCTTGCCAGCATCTCTGAGAAAATTTGAACTTTCGTCAGTCAGTCCCAATACTGGGATCAGTCTCTTCATCATAAGCTTTGAGAAAGGAAAAGAACCTATACCGAAGTGTGTTTGTATGAACCTACAGGATCATCTAAATGAAGTGACCAAAACACTCTCAGTTTAGATCTGCGTCAAAATTCTAACAGTTTTGAGCTTCTGAAGGGAGTGCCTTTGGCTTACTTTATTTCCGTCCTTTGCTAGTGCTAATTCGGAAATAGTTAAAAATCATATTATAAACTCTTCTGGAATGTCAGCCACATCACACAGTAGTGGAAAGCCATTTAGAATTGACTTATGTTGTCTTGAGTGCAGCCTGCGTTTTCCACCCTGCTTGATCCCATCTCTGAGTGATAAATGGAAGGAACTCAGTGTTGCAATTGGGGGATTCACATCCTTGCTATAGAAATTTTTTCCCCCTTTTAAAAAATGTTTGTTTGTGTGTTTGTTCTTTAATGAAAAAATTAGGCTATTTCATTGATTGATTCTTGGTAAGATAATGTATATTTTTTACTATCACATCCAAGTCTTGAAAGAACTATTTATATTTCCCATTGCATATTTATAGTTACTGTTATATTTTGAAAGAAAAGTTCTTTAAATGGAAAATTCATACCATTATAAGTCTATATATAAAGTAAAATGATAAAATGACACTGAAATCTTTTACTTAGAAACAAGCTGTTGGATTTTTTTTTTTTGTTGTTCAAGAGGGCTTGAAATGTAGTTGAATGCAGATTATGAGTGCAGAGCAACCTGGGGGAGGAGGTTAAGACATCATTTGACTAAAACACATCACAGATGGAAGCTCTGGGCAGAAGATAAAAGAGCAGTGTGCTCTTCTATCTTGCAAAACACAAAGTCAGTGGAAGCCAAGAAAGTCCCCAAAAGAAGTTTGACTCAGAGAGTAAAGACCACTATCCACTTGCTTCTTCTTTAACCTGTAGGCTGAAGAGTTTCCAGTTTGGGGAAGGCTCCAGAGAAAGGGAACTATCAACTATGTGGGAACCTCAGAACCTAGAGGGAGCTTCATTGAAAAGCATGGGGCAACTGTGGTTTTTGGTGGAAGGTACAAATGAAGTTACCTCTGCTTTCCACTAGATGGCGCTGAAGGAAAGGAATTTTGACTAACCTAATTTGGACATGAGCTTGGTCCTTCAAAAGTCCTTGTCTAAATGAAGGCAGTGTCTTACATGTAGTTTGCTTTTAAGTAATCATGTTGCAGAGTGCCATAAATTTCAGCTTACAAGAGGATAAATGCTAAGCCTGTCAGTTAAGGCTAAGATCACTTTTGGTTGATATCTCCTTTGAATATCATTTAAATCTTTTGTAAAGTTGTATATTTCAGCATTCTCTGTGTGTCCACACTACCATGTTTTCTGCCAGGATTGGAAACAGAGCGTGGATTTGAGCACTAGAGGAAGTACACTAGAAATAAATACTTGAATTGATAACCTAAAAGAACAAATAATATCCTCATTCTCACCGTCCCCAAGTAATTCCTTTCTCTTTTTTTTTTCCCTCCAAAGAAATAAAACATGGAGATGTAAGAAGAGTTTCCTTTAATTAATTCTCACAGTGCTGTTCCCCTGCAGAGGCGACCACTGCAGTGAGTGAGTGAATGCGTTCATCTCTTCTTCTCGTGTTCACCCCGTGTCTTCGAGGCAGCAGTATTGTTTGGTGCTTTAGAAATGTACATAAATATCATCGAGCTGTCTGTGTTCTTTATTTTTACCTATTCTGTGTTGGGGCACTCTCTATGTTGATATATATAGACCTAGTTAATTATAACCACTGTACTCTCATGAATAAATATAGCACATTTGGTTTATTATTCTGCGAGTGGACATTTAGGTCTCTTCAATATTTCTCCATTGAAACACTGTCACAAGGAAGAATCTTTAGTCTGGCTCCTTGTGCAGAGTGGAAATTGTGCCAGATGTCTCTTCATGGTGGCTGTGCTACTTGTCAATGCCACTGGCAGTACCAAGAATGCCTCCCTTCCATATCTTGTCAATACTCGGTACCACCTAACTGGTTTTTGCTAATCTGATGAGTAAAAAACATTATCTCACTATTTTATTAAGTTTTTCTGTGATTGTTAATGAACCTGGGCATTTTTTTTCCAAATGAATGACAGTTCCGGTCTCCTTAGATTGCTGATTCACTGGTTTATGTTCTTTGCCTGGTTTTCTATTGGCTTGTTCAAGTCAAACCAGTATATCTTGTTCTTTTATGTGTGTGTGTGTGTGTGTGTGCACTTGGATCTTGAAGAAGCCTTCTCCATGATAAAATCGTGGAATAATCTTCTTTCTTTTCTCTCATAGTTTTAGGAGGTTTTTGAATGTCAAATTTTAAAATTACCTGGATTTTATTTTATTTTTTAAGTATAAAGTATAGATTCAGTTTTATGTTGTTTTCCATGTGGGTGAAACAGTTACCCCAGCACATTTTTTTAATATTTATTTTTTAGTTGTAGTTGGGCACAAAACTTTATTTATTTTTATGTGGTGGTGAGGATTGAACCTAGGGCCTTGAACTTGCTAGGCAGGCACTCTACCGCTGAGCCACAACCCCAGCCCACCCCAGCACATTTTTGCAAGTCTGTTCCTAGCCAGGCATGGTGGTGCACCTATAGTCCCCGGTACTCAGGAGGCTGAGCTGGGAGGAACACTTGAGCCCAGGAATTCAAGACTGTGGGCAACATTGCAAGACCTCATCTCAAATAAAATAAAATAAATGAATAAAAGTAAAGAGTCTCCTGTCCTGTGATTCATCATTGTCACTCCCTTATACATCCATCTGTGCCTCTCTGTGGACTCTTCTTAGTGCTCTGTATTTCCACATCAGTGTCTTACTGTGGTTTTGCAACTGAATGTCTCACAGGGTGAGTACTTCCTCTTCTTCATTTTTATGGTCATCTTTATGTTATCTGTATACCTTTGTTCATATAAATTTTAGAATCAATTGGTTTTCAGAAAATTTGAGTTGCAATTATTTTAATCACATGCATTTCTTTACTTATCTAGTCATTCAATAAATATTTTTTTGAGTATGGTATGTACATCCTAGGATAGCATAAGAACTCTAGAGCTATTATAAGAACTGTGACTATGAAGCAAGAAGCTCAAAATACAGTCCTCATCTTTGTGGAATTTAGAGTCAAGGAAGACAGCAGTGAGTGCTATGAAGAAAAAGAAGAAAGCTGGGGAATGGGGCCTGGAGGGAGATGTGAAGCTTTGTTCAGGATGAACAGGAAGGACTGAGGTGGTACCAGCATATAGAGGCAGGTGAGTGAGCTCTAATGATCTCTGGAAGAACCTTCCCACAGACAGCACAAAGGCCCCAGGAGGAACCATTCTTGGGAGGTTTGACTGGAAAAGGGAATGGGATGGGAGTGGAACCTTGTGTGGGCCTCCCAAGTAGGGGCCTGTGCTAAGGTCTTGGGCTCTTACCCAAGCAGGTTGGGAAGGCTGGGGAAGTTTTGAGCAGAGTGACAGGATCAGATTTATTCAGTAGCCTTACCCTGGTTGCTGTGTGGACAACAGACTGTAGGGGGCGCTATAGGAACATAATGCTGGAGGCAGCCAAAGCAGGCAGCTGTGCCACTTGAAAAAACAGCCAAGGACATTAGCAGGTCAGAGAGTTCCCAGTGATAGACAAGGAACCTGGACACTGGGTTCCTAGATTAACTTGGTGAAGAACTGTCCTCTTCCCATCTGTGAACGTCATAGATCATTTTTTCTGGGTCTTTTACCCAATAAGGTTTTGTCATTTTGTTTGTAATGTTTTGCCTGCATTTTTTTTTTTCTTAGAGCAGTTTTAGGTTTATGGCAAGATTGGGAGGAAGTACAGAGATTTCCTGTATATCCCCTGCCTCACCCTTGTGCAGCTTCCCCAACATCCACATGCCTTACCAGAGTGGTACCATTTGTAACAATAACAAGTCATTGATATATGATGGTTACCTAAAAGTTCAGTTTACATTAGGGTTCACTTGGTGTACATTCTGTGGGTTTGGACAAATGTGTGACATGTATCCACCATTAAAGTGTCATACAGAACATTTTCAGTGCCCTAAACATTCTCTGTGCTCTGTGTGTTCACCCTCTCTTGTCTTCCCTGGCTGTTGGGTTTAGTCCTAGGCCTGGCAAGGGGAAGGGACACTCCCTCAACTTCAATTTCCTTAGACAGCTTCCTCTTTAATGCTTTTTAACTGAACTATTTGTTTTACCCGGCATCTTTATTTTTCCTATTGTGTTAGCTTCCCATTATTGTAACAAAACACCTGAGATAAACAGCTTATAAGGAGGAAAAGTTTATTTTGGCTTACAGTTTTCGAGGTTTTAGTCCACAATTGGTTGGCTTTGTTGTTTTTGGGCCATTGGTGAGGCAACACATTGTGGTGGTAGTGCGTGGTAGAGGAAATTGGTCATCTTTTGGTGGCCAGGAAGCACAGGAAGAGTGTGAGCAAGAAAGAGAAGGAGCAGCTAGGCTCCCAATATTCCCTTCAAGGAATTCCACAGTGAACTACCTTCCTTCAGTTAGGGCCCTCCTCCTAAATGATATATTACTTCCCAATATCACCACAAGATGTGGACTTAGCCTTCAATACATGCATCCTTGGGGAACATTCCATATTCAAACAACTATAGCAACTATCTAAAATTTCTTACAGTGTCATACCAAGCACATTATAGGCTTTCATTAGGGGAAGCACAGAAGGTAAAATATACTAAGTGAGGATACAGCAGGGTCTTTAATCAGACTCTTCTCATGGCTGACTTGGGCAGGAGGTGCAATGTTTGGGTATACCATTTAGAATAAATGTTTTTATATTATGTATACTAGCATGTATATGTATTTTTGCATTTACGCATAGTTGGATTTGTAAGTTAAATGTTTCTATTATGTATCTCCATTCTGTTAAGGAAAAAAATCACAATTTTATCCAAACAGATCTTCTAGATGAATACACTCAGGCGTAATCATCAGCTCCATAAGGGCAGATAGCACTCACCAGCCTGGAAATTGAATGGGACTTGTTTTAGTCATCTTTCTGTTATTGTAAGAAAATACCTAAGATAATGAACTTATAAAGAAAAAGAAGTTTGTTTTGGCCCACAATTTTAGAAGTTTCAGTTCATGGTTGGCCTCATTGTTTTGGGCCTATGTTGAGGTGACACATCATGGCAGGAACTTGTGGAGAAAGAAAGCCCTCACCTCATAGCCAAGAAGCAAAAGAGAGAAGAGGGCAGGCTCCACAATCTCCTTTGAGGGCATGCCCCCAATGGAGGGTGTATTCCCAAGGGTCTAAAACCTCCTTGTAGGCCCCACCTCTTAATGGACCCACCACCTTTCAATAGTACCACCCTGGGGTCCAGGCCTTAACACATGAGCCTTCGGGTGATGTTTCAGAGCCAAATTATAACAGGGTTCTATAACTATTACTCCTTAACTATTCCCCCATCTTTCTGTGGGTGCCTGTAAGTATAACTTTTGAGTTTACTCTTTAGCACCAGACACATACACAATTTTATATATGTGGGAATAAATATCAAATCAGAAAAATTGACTTATCAGTTTCTATATTTTCTTTGTGTTTTATTTGTTTCATGATCCCGGAAGTTTTGAAGAATACAGGCGAGATATTTTGTTGTCTCTGTTGGAATTTGTCTGGTGTTTTCCCCAGAATTAGACTGTAATTGTGAGTTTTTGGAAGAAAGATCATTTACATTTTATCATATCAGCGGCCCACTATAAACACAACTTGTTTCATTTGATTGTTGGTGTTGGCCTCAGTTATGTGGGTAAGGTAATATCTGCCAGGTTCCCCTGAAGCAGGATTGCTTATTTTTTCCATCTTTTTCAACAACATTCCTTGGAAGGAAGTAGATGTGTGCACTCAAGGAGCAAGGACTTAGAGAATGGAAACGCTTAAGTCTAGAGGAGCCTGAGGACACAGGACAACTGA
>NW_026000147.1:302478-316659 GCF_001458135.2 Marmota marmota marmota
CACTAATAGGAATTAACTGAGAGGTACCTTTAGGCAGTCAGGATGTGAGGTGGGTCCCTGGAGATATGACTTTGGGCTATATATTTTGTCCCTGGTGAGTGGAGCTCACTGTCTGCTTCCTTTCTGCCATGTCCTGAGCTGCTTTCCTCCTCTGCACACTTCTGCTGTGATGTTCTGCTTCACCTTTTGAGTCAAGAGCAATGGAGTTGGCCATCTATGGACTGAGACTTACAAAACTGGGAGCCCCAAATAAACTTTTCTTCCTCTAAAATTGTTCTTGTCGGGTCTTTTGGTCACAGGGATGAAAAGGCGGACTAAAACACCATGTACAGATACAGATCTGTAAGTATTTGTGTATGTAGCCAGCTCTATCAACTAACTAGGTCCTCTTGTTTGATGTGCATTGTAAATCAGCTTGTCCATTTAATAGCCTGCCTGTGGAGACTCTGACCTAGCAATGTTGAATCTTCCAAATCAGGAAGTTCATGGATCTCCCCAAGTATTGATGACTTTAATTTCTCTCCATGATGCTTCATAATACGTATTTTGTTAAATCTGCCCATAATTATTTTATGTTTTTGTTTGTGCTTGAGTATGTGACCTTGTTATGGATGGAATCCTCACATTAAACTTTTACTTTCCAATTGTTCATGCTGCTTTTTAACAGCCTATTTGCTTACGTACTTATTTTGGTGCTGGGATCTGAACAAGAGCCTAACACATGCTAAGCACACACTGCCATTGAGCTACACCTGCGTATTTTTTATGTGTAGTGAATTTGCTCACATTGCATATTATTTTTAGTTTTATTTTAGTTCTGAGGGTTGCTTTGTAGACTCCTTAGGGTGTTATACACTGACAAGGTGTCATCTGAAAATAGAGAGATTTTAATATTTGTATTCCATTTGTTCCTTGCCTTTGCATTGCCTAGGACCTGCAAAACAGTTACATAGGAGCAGTGAACGAAAACTTTCTTGCCGTGTTCCTAATTAAGATCAGGATGTTAAGCTATGTTAAGATATGTCAAATGCAGGTTTTTCATAGGTGCACTTTATTGGTGGATGAAATTCTCTTACATCCCTAGTTTGCTGAGAGTTTTGTCACAAATGAATATTAAATTCTGTGTAATTTTTTCCTGCATCTATGGACTGATGATGGTGATATTTCTCCTTTGTTTTGTTACATTGGGAGAAAACGTGAATGTGAATGATACTGGCTTTCAAATGTTAACCTTTCATTCTTGGAATAAATCCTACTTGGTCCTGATGTATTGTTATCATTTTAATATATTGTTGGATTTGGTTTTCTCTATTTTGATTTTGTATCTTTATTTGTAAGGATGATTTATAGTTGTATTTTTTTTTTTGAGAGGGAGAGGGAGAGAGAGAGAGAGAGAGAGAGAGAATTTTTTAATATTTATTTTCTAGTTTTCGGCAGACACAACATCTTTGTTTGTATGTGGTGCTGAGGATTGAACCCGGGCCACACGCATGCCAGGCGAGCGCGCTACCATTTGAGCCACATCCCCAGCCCAATATAGTTGTATTTTTTTGTAATTCCTTTGTCAAATTTTGGATTCAAGTTCATTCTGTCATTATAAAGTAAGCTGGGAGGCACTACTCCTCTGGAACATTTGGGTAGGACTGGTGTTATTTGAAATGTTTACTAGAATTCACTAATGAGACATCTGAACCTGGAGTTTTCTTTGTGGGATTTTTGTTTTGGTAATTATTTTAACTTTTTAAATAGATACAGGGCCATTTTGTCATCTTGTGTCAGTTTTGGTAAGTTCACACTTTTTAAACAATTTATCTTTTTCTTTGAAGTCAAATTTCTTAGTATAAAGTTATTTTTGAAGTTCACATATTATCTTTTTAGTTTATGAAGGATATGTGGTGATTTCCTCTCTTCTGTTATTCATACCGGCATTTCATATTTTCTTAATATTCCTTGCTAAAGATTTTTCGGTTGTATTAGTTTTTGTTTTTTAAAGCAACCTTTCATTTGTTTTCTAATTTACTGATTTCTTCTCTTTATGTTATTTATTTCCATCTACTTCTTTGGGACCTAATTTCCTTTTTTTTCCCCCTTCCAAGTTTCTTAAGGAAGAAACTTAGGATGATTTTGATCTTCCTTTTTTTTTAATATAAGCTTTTAAAATATAGAGTTTCTTCTAAGCACCGCTCTTAGCTCCATATCACAAATTCTGATGTATTATGTTTTCATTATCATTTATTAGAGATATTTTCTAATTTTAGTTTGTTCTTTGATTTATGTATTAGTTATAAATGTGCTATTTTTCATTTAACATATTTAAGGATTTTCCAAGTGTCTGCCAGTTATTGATCTCTAATCAAATGGCAGGAGAGCTTCTGAATTTTAAGTCAATAGGAACTTGTTTATTGGCCTAGCACATGACCTATCTTGGTGGACATTGATTTGTACTTGGAAAGAGAATGTATTCTGTAGTTATTGCATTTAGTTGTCTATAAATGTCAACTCAATGAAGTTAGTTAACAAGGTTGTTCAGATACTTATATCCTTACTGTTTTTTTGTTACCTGCTTAATCAATTACTGAGAGAGGGGTGTATATATTTCCAGCTAAGGTTTGGACTTTTCTGTTTCTCCTCTCAGTTTTGTCAGTTTTGCTTTCTGTATTTTGTTTCTTTGTTTTTAGGGACATAAGCATTATGACTTTAATGTCTTCCTGATGAACTGGACCTTTTATAGTTACAAAGTGTTTCTCTATAGCAGTATTCCTTAACTTGAAGCCTATTTTGTATGACATTAGTGTAGTAAGTTTCTATTTTTTATGCTCACTGTTTATGCTGGAGATCTTTTCATTCTTTCAAGTGCCTCTTTTATAGGCAGATAGTTGGATATTTTTTCTAAGCCAGTGTGATCATTTCTGCCTTTAGTTGCAGTGTTCGGCTTATTTATATTTAATGTTATTATCGAATTGATCTGATTTAGTCTACCAACCTTCTGTTTGTCCCATTTGATTTTAGTTCTGCCGTTCCTCCTTTCTTTCCTTATTTTGGAATAATTGAATATTTTTTGTATTCTAATATTTCTGTTGGTTTGTTTCTCATACCTCTTTTTAAATTATTATTTTAGTGGCCATCATAGGGATTATAACTTATTAGTCCATTTAGAGACTGGTCTTACTTTCTCACATATAGTTATAATCATGTGCACAAATCATTTCACTTGCCCTTTCCATATATTTATATCTACATATGTTATAAACCCCATAGTATCATAGTTTTTGCCTTAAGCAGTCTTTTAAAGAAATCAGGGGAAGAAAGTACATAATGTATTAAATTATTTAAATTTACAATTTTCTAGTAGTCTTTCTTTAATTCTAAATTTTCATCTGGTGTGATTTATTTTCCGCCTAGTAACAATTTATCTTAGTTTTTATTACGCCTTCATTTTGAAGTGTATTTTTCCTGCCTATGTAATTTTGAATAGGTATCTTTTCTTTCAACCTTTTCAATGTGTCATACCATTGTCTTCTGATTTTCATGGTCTTTGAAAATTGATTAGAATTATTTCTTCCATTACTCTATAGTTGTTCCCTGATATTTAAGTATCATTTTTTTTAGTACCAGCTTTCAGTGTTTTCTTTTGTTTTCAGAAGTTTGAATATGGTCAATCCAAGTATGATCTTTGTATTTTTCTTGCTTGGGGTTTTCTGATCCACTTATACCAGAACATTTATGTTAAACCAATTTGGGGAACTTTTCAATCATCTTATTTTCAAATATTTCTAATTTTCTGACATTTTGTTCTTTTCTCTTTCTGGGGCTCAGCTTACACATTTGTTGTGCAACTTGGTGATGTCTCACAGATTATTGAGGCTCTATTTGCTATTTTAAATTTATTTTTTTGTCTGTTCTTCAGATAAGACAATTTTATATTAATGTTCTTTACATAAGATAGTTTATATTAACATTCTTTATCTTAAATGACCTGTTCTTCTCTTATCTTCAATCTGATGTTAAGCTCATTCAGTAAAATTTTCATTTCAGATAGTTTGTTTTTGAATTCTAGAATTTTTGTTTGGTTCTTTTTTCTTTCTCTGTAGAGATTCCCAATCTGTTTATTTATTATGATCATGATTTCTCTTAATATTCTCAAGCATATTTTCACTAGCTGCTTTAAAGTTCTTACCTGCTGATTCTAACATCTAGATTGGTTTCTAGTGACTGTTTTCTCTTGACTGTGGGTTAGTGGCAAACATAAGGCAACTATGTCTTCTCATGTATAGTTTTTGTTGCTGTTATTGATGTAGATGACATCATGTATTGAGTCTGGATCATGACATCTTCCTTTAAAAGGTATTGAGCTTTGTTTTGGCAGTCAGTTAAATTATTGCCCAATCCTTATAGTTTTGTTATTATTATTATTACAATCCTATTAGAGGAAGTCTATTTCAGTTTTGAATTTAATTTTAGGGTATATTTCCTTTCTCTAGAGCTTAGTCTTTAAACTAAGACAGGCTTTTGAATGTCGATGCACTCAGTAAGTTCTTTTAACCTGGCTTGGTGAATCTTCGATGTTTTTCAGTGTTGTATGGTCTCTGGTGTGGCTTGCTATCCATCTCCTAGTGCTATAGCCAGTGATCTTTCTTAGGATGCCTCACCTGTGTATGTGCTGCTCGGTTTTTGGCTAAAGACCTGCAGTGAATGCTCATGACCACTTCTGAAACTCCCTTTTTCATAGCTCCCTCTTTCCAGCTACCCTGCCCCACAAATCCATCTGCTTCCTCAGCTCAGTAAGAACGATCACCACTCTGCTTGGGACCCATCTCCCTATTTTGAGGCTCTCAAGTATTCCTAAAGTAGAAAGCTAGGAAACATGGGATTCAACTTGTGAGTCTCCTTTTTCCCAAGGATCATAGTCCTGTGCTACTCCATGCTTGAAAGGACTGCCTCGTATTTTATTCTATTTATAAATTTTGGCAGGAGGGCGAGTCAATTATCCTAGAAATGAAAAGCTATGTGATAGTCAATGTTAAATGAGTTAAGATGTTAAAAAAAAAGTTCTGTATAAACAATAAGTCTCTAAGCAAACACCTATATTACAGTGATATCTTTATTCAGCAAGGATTGGTAATCACGCAGACTTTTATGTATCATAAAACTGACTACACACCACACACAAGAGTATGCACATGTACACACACACACACAAGATATATTCACTTTTTTCTTCTCCTAGTCTCTCCTGTCTTCACCCCACCAATTGTTTTCAGTTAAACTTCAGCTGTTCTTTTCTTTATGTAAGGGAGAAATTTATGGGAAAAGAAAGGAACTCTTGTAGTCTGTGGGTGGGAAATATTCAGTCTGTTTTTTTCTCTTCTTCAAGGTTTAACTCTCTTTCTATGAGGGAGCAAAAGTCTGATTATTCCCAAATGATCATTTTAGTGCTGCTCTACCTACTTTTGTAGGTGTTCAGGTGGCGTGATCCAGGAGCAAAGTTAAGAAACACCTGCCCCATCCCTTTTATTTCTGAAATACCATGGAGGGGTAAAACCTACAAGCTCAGGCCAAGTCATTCGTGCTTACCAGTCTTAAGGACCAGAGATCCCCACTAGGGCACAGGTAGTTAATTAAGAGATCTTTAATGGGAGGGAGCATCACAGATAATGTGGTCCATTCTACTTCACTTTTTCCAAGGGAAGAGACTGGAGAAGTGAGAGGACTTGCCCAAGGTCACAGTTGGTAACAGATTCCAGAAGACACCACTGGCCTTTCAACGTTTTCTAATCTATGTTGCAGCATGAATTTACACAACCTGAGAATCTACAAATACATTCAGGGGGCCACACTAGATGCAAAAGTAGGAAATAGTAGGCAGAACAGACTGGAGGAAGCCCGGACCGCAGAACCAGGCTGTAACCCCCACCCCATACAGCTGCACATTTGATACTTAGTCTGAATAAAGTACTAAGTGAAAACGGATCACCCAGGGACACTGCAAGTAGAGCCTTTAAACTAGAAAGTCTATGCTCTGCCAAAGAAATAATTGCAAATGGTGACCAACATAAAAAGAAACTCACTGATCCAAAAATGTTGCCTCTGAAATCCATACAGAGGAATCTCCTACTCATCACACCTGTGATCACCACAAAGCCAGCATCCTCTGATCTGATCAGCAGGGCACCTGTGGAGAAAATTATTCAGGTCACAGACTCAAGTTTCCACCTCATGAAACCTCCTTGTGGGGAAGACTTCACATAACTCCCTTCCTGCTTGTTCCCCCTCATTTCCTGTGGCCCCTTTCCCTGCTCATTCACCTCCCACTTCGTCCTCTTACCTGTATGGGGACCAATGGAGCTCACCACTTTCTTCTTTTTATTTTTTAATATTTTTTTTTTAGCTGTTGATGGACCTTTATTTTCTTCATGTATTTATATGTGCTGCTGAGAATCGAACCCAGTGCCTCTCATACGCCCGGCAAGTGCGCTACTGCTCAGCCCCAGCCCCAGCCCCTCACCACTTTCTTTTTCCTGTGCCCCACACACATTTCTCTCTCTCCACCTGAACTTTATTCTCCCCTTGCCTGGCGAATACCTCTTAATGTCTGTGGTAGTGGACGTGTCCTCCCAAGCTTTCTGCTTTTGTTATTTTTTATTTCTATGCTAAGATGTCTTTCAGGGATCTAGCTTGTTTAGAGAGTCTCACATTTCCTGTCAAAAAACAAACAAACAAACAAAAAACCCCAAACCTTTCCTTTTGCCTACCAGGGGATTTCTGTGTGCATCTCATTTGACTTCATTTGACAGCCCCCCCCACCCCATGGTGGTGGTTAAGGGGGGTTGCCCAGCCAGGAATTAGAATCTGTTTTCTGCAAACACCCCCTGGAGAGGTTGTAAATGCCCATCATCTGTGCCTAGCAAGTGGGGGAGCCTTGGGGTGACTTGAAGTCCTGGGCTCCTCTCCTACCCTGTGAGGGCTCAATACAAAGACCTCTGGGGGGAGAGTGGCTGGGCAATGATTAGACTGAGCCTGATGTGGACTGAAGTTGGAATGACGTGGGACACAGGGATGGAGGGTGGAAGCAAACCCAGAAGAAAGGGAACAGAAGAGAGCCAAGAAGAGCAGTTAATTTATTTGACTGAAGGTTAGCCTCCAGGGAAGCTTCTGGAAAGTGTGGTGAGGTGTGGGAGGTACAGAAGATATTTAAATTCCTCCAAATTGGTGACTGTCTATGTGTCTCAAATGTATGGTCAATTTTGTGGTTAAACTCTGAGGAAAAACATAAGGAATATATAAGAGGTAGTTTCCACCCTATGGCTTTTTAGTCCTATCGAGAAAAAATTACACATACTAATGATTTTGGAGTGGTTGCAGTCTAAGTGTTTTTCACATTTAGAATTCTCAAAATAGCTGTTGTATTGCTGTTAATATTATTTTAGTAGTAGTAGAAGCATCCCAACTTAAATGATAAAGCAGGATTCATCACAAGTATGAGAAGACAAAAATGCAAAAGACATGCTGTAGGTCCCGAAAATACCAGTTTCAGTGCCCCTGGGGTGCAGGGAAGAGGCACTGAGCCCAGAGACTTGGACTCTGGTATCAATTCTACCACTTTAAGAACTTGTGGGCTCCGGTAACTTTGTTTCAGCCTGGGTTTCCTCAGCTGTGAAATGAACAAAAGTACAGCCGTCCTGCCCACATTGTAAGTTATCACAAGGATTGAATGGGTTAATGGTTGCTAAGGGCCTTGACAGTGTTGTGCATCATGGTGCAGCTGACCTGCTGTTTGTGCCAAACCCACATGCAATCGTCATGCTGGTCTGATGCTTGGGGCCAGCACTGGACATGCTCCTGGTCCAGGGCCAGTCCCAGTAGAAAACAACCTGCAGCTACTGTGGTTGGGGTAGAGTGGGGTGGGGTACACAGGCTCTTGAATCAAACCAATGTAAGCCAGTGTGAAAGTTTAGAAAATGTAATTTAGATGGATTTTCTCCCCTTTGTGTTTTTAGTAGGCATGTTTTCTCAGTCTGCACACATCCAAGGGAAATTTCAGCAGAAAGAAGCAAAAAAGCACTTTGGCCGTGGAAGTCATCTGCTCTCCCCGTTGGCACTTGACAGGCTTAAGGAACATTATTTCAACAATGGAGGTGTCCCATGCCTATGACCTTGGAAGGGCATGGGATTTGGGATCCAGATGTCCTCTAGATTATTTACTACCTGTGTGGCCCTGAACCAGTTACATTCTTTAACTTTTGTTTTTCATGTCTGAAATGGAGGTGTTTAAACCACCTCTAGTCCTGCTGAGGATGTAATGAGATGAGTTTTCACCCATTTAAAGAGCTTTCTAAATGCAATTTAGAAAGTAATTGTTACTATTACTGTTTCATTTCAATTTCTGCTAAAAAGTAGAACATTATCTGCTTATTTCTACTTTCATAGCCAGTATGTGATAAATAAGAAGGTAAATGTAAAGGGTTTTGAGCGCCTCAAAAGATAAACTATGAAGAAGGCTTAAAGACCCTGAGTAGTTCAGCTTCCAGTACAGAAGAATTGGAGAATGGAGGAAGCAAAAATATTAGGATCGAGGAATTGATATTAACTAAGCGTGGGCAGGGGGTACAGCTCAGTGGTTGAACTCTTGCTTAGTATACGTGAGATCCCCAACACCTCAGGGAGAATAAAAAAGAATGGGATATTAATTAATAGTAATGAGCGTCTATTTCCTGTTGTTTCTACAGAGTTAGGTTAATGGAGAATAGGAGGGTGGACTTGTTCACAGTGGAACAAGTGTGTAGGTACTGGGGAAGCCTCCTGACTTCAGCTCAGTGAACCCCAGGGACTCTGGTAGAATCTCATAGATAATTTCATTTGATTAAGATCAGTGACTCCAAGAGGGGTTGAACACTCAACCCTTAATCAGTGATCTACTAAAACACAATAGTAAAAAGAATCAGATTTCACTGGAAATGTAAAATTATTTGGGAAGGGAAAATAACATGTTTTTCCATCAGTGTGGAGAGCACTGCTTTATGTTTATCAATGATGTCATCCAAAATCTTTTACCAGACTTATCTACATGCATTAGTGTTTCTTCTTTCCTTTCTTGATAACTTAATCTTAATGCACACTTTTTTCCCTTTTTTAAAAATACACCTGATAACTGATGGAACATCACCAAAGCTTATATAAATTAGGGAAAGTAAGTGCCTCTCCTGTAGCCCTGACTCTGAGTCACCCATCCCAAGCTAGTGTGTTCATCTTCCCCCCCAAAAAAACAATACTTGGATGGCTCGTATGTCAGACAAAACAAACCTAAACACAATTGTGTGTGTGTGTATGTGTGTGTGCGCGTACACACACACACAAATCTGAAGTCCATTCAGTCCATTTTGCTTCTTAGTCATTTTAATGCATCTAGTGTTGAGTGCATTCTCCAGTGTAACTGGTTCAGGGCCACACAGGTAGTAAATAACCTAGAGGACATCTGAATCCCAAATCCCATGCCCTTCCAAGGTCATAGGCATGAGACACCTCCATTGTTGAAATAGAGATTTGATTGCTCTTTTATTTCTTCTGCTTGAACTACATTGGATCATCTTGTATTTTTCTGAATTCTTAGAGTAATTTTAACATGTTCTCCAAAAATAGAACACCCTTCTTCATACCCATCTCCCTTCTAATTCCTTTGTCTCTTACCTAGGCACACAGCAAAGGATGGTCATTTGAATCACAGCTACTTGACAGACTATTGTGGACTGTTATCCAACTTTCATCAAACCCAATCTTTAAAAACATTCTGGTTGTCTCATGTTGTCAATGAGTTTGCAGATAGCTCAATTTGTTACTGATTAGACACCTTTCAGCTCCACTGACCAGAACTGAGTACCTATATGGGGCACCACTGAAGCACCTCATAAACCTGTTGGATGGATACATGGATGGATGGATGCATGGATGGATAGATGAGTGGACAAATAGATTGTATACCTGGTCAGACTCACCAAGACAATGTATCTGGGCAATCTGCCTTTAATACATTTCTTCTTAATAATTTTAACAAAATCCGAATACTAGAAGCTCAGAGTTGGAAAGGACCTCTGAATTCATCTATTCCAATCCTTGGAATGATACAGGAATCTTCATAACATCGCTAGTTAGCCCTGTTCAAAGTTCATGAGCTAAAACTTAGTGTCTATTGATCATCTATCTGGCTTCTTCTCCTTTTAGATACCTTGCCTGTCTTTCTGTACATTTTTTTTTTTAATCTTGGGACAAGTCAAAGTACAAGTGGTTTCTTTTATGGGAAGAGTATTTTAGTCAAGACAAATTATTAAATTATTCGTGTTGAAAGAAATTAGTAAATACTAATTAGGGAGGTGGGCATACCTTCCTTCCTTCCTTCCTTCCTTCCTCTCCTTCCTTCCTCTCCTTCCTTTCTCTCCTTCTCTCCTTCTCTCTTTCTCTCTTTCTATTTAGCCCTGGGGCGCTTACTTAACCTCTGAGCTACATCCCCAACCCTTTTTTTTATATATTTTATTTGGAGACAGGGTCTTGCTGAGTTGCTTAGGGCCTGGCTGAGTTGCTGAGGCTGGCTTTGAACTCAAGATCCTCCTGTCTCAGCCTCTGGAGCCACCAGGCATGTGCCACAATACCACCTTGCCCCCGCCCCTAAGGTTTTACAAAAAGCCTACAGATACCATTAAGGGGTTCAAGGCAAAGAGGCTACCAGGCTGGATTAGCCCTCTGGTCTACCCCAAGGCTTCCCCCCCAGGTAGACAAAGGAGAGTTCCCCCATTTCCCAACTTCCCAGCCTGAAGCCCCTACTCACTGTAGATGGTCTGATGGGGTGTGCCATCCACTTGGCAGTCCTTGTGGATCTGCAGGTGGTAGCTGTTCCTGGCCGTGGCGGTGTACAGGTGAGTCAGGCCGCCCCAGTTGGAGGCCAACAGTGGAGAGGTGTTGGGATAGGCTCTGATGATGCGCATGCTGCAGACACCGCACAGAGCCCAGACCAGGAGCCTGAGGCAGGTCCCCAACATCGCTGTTTTCTGAATGGCTAGTGCTGAGTTTGAAACCTGACACTCTCTCCTTGACTCCCCAGGCCTAGCCCTGTCTTCTCCGTTCTGGCAAATAGCAGAGTGAGGAGCCTAGGCTGGATTCCCTCCTTTCCCCCCTCAGACTTTTAAAGGGTAGCAGCGTGACATCAAACAGGAAAAACTCCACTGTCCACATCCTCTGTGTTGTAATCAGCCATTCAAAGAAAGTGCAGAGACTTCTGAGGCTCACGGAAGGCACGTCAGTTACACACACACACACATGTACACACACCCCTCAGTTTCAGACCAGTGCTCCCAAAAGTGAGTGATGTGTGGGCAAAAGTTATCTATGACACTGGGTCATCTGATGACCTGTCCCACTTCCACCAGGAAATGTGAAGGCAGCCAGCGGTCCCAAAAAATCCAGCTCCGGTCATGTAGTATCCCACCTCCTCGGCTGGTCATCTCTCACCCAGTCTACTCATTTTGGTTTCCTCAGTCCTTTTAACTCTAATTGCCATGTATGTACCCGGTGCTTTCTGTGTGTGCAGCATCAGGTGGGTGTCTTGATCGATACAGAGATATGTGACGCCATCAGGCAAGTGCATCCGCTGAGACTCCCCCCTCAGGAAAGATATTCGAGCTGGGATCGGGGACACAAAACCCAAAGTTGCCATTTGGAAAGATTTCAAAGCGGGCAAAGGAAAACAAGGCTTTGAGGTCACCGAAAATACCAAGGTCCGATTTCTCAGTTTCCCTAGTTGGGAGATTTAGGGCAACTGAACTGGTAATCTTGGTCTCTCCAATAGGCAGGAGATGAAATCAGAGGCTTATGGGGATTAGCAGGGCTGCTGGCTGAGCAGAGGTGGGCAGAGTGCTGGAAGCACCCTCAGCAGAGTGTTCACACGGGGTGTCTAGCTCTATGACTGGTGCCTTCTTGCAGAGGATGCTCCCAGGAATGTCCTGTGGAACTACACGTCTGACACAGGGTTGTGGCCGTGGGGTGGTGGTGGTGGTGGTGGTGGTCGTCTTAGCACATACAGTCCAAGGAGAGGCAACCAACCACACACTGGAATTAGTACACAGAAACCAAGCCCCATCACTGGGCTGCTCACTGTCCCATTCCCTTCCAGAGTTTCCAGCCTACGTGTAGATTAAGATGGGCCTTTCTAGGGAATCTGAGTAGTGCATGCCCGGTTGGTCAGTGCTCTGTGCCCACAAACAGCCTTTAACTGGAGCCTGTGGTGTGGTTTCTGAAGCTCCAGAGTATGAGGAGAAAGACACCGGTGTGTGGGTTCCTTGTCTCTGAATCTAGAGGCCCCCTTGGCCATGGTTCAGGATCTGGGAACTACTGCGACCTTAGGAGCCCAAAGTGAAACAGATGGCAGATGTGAACAGGAAGCTCATGAAGGAGGCTGCTGATTTGCACTTCGGGATGTCCCCATCCTCAGTTCCCAGTGACTGCCAGATGCAAGGGAAAGGCTGGTCCCAGGGCAGGTGTGCAAACGTGCTTATCCGCCTGCCTTGGGAGCCCCTGCTCTGACCTCAGGAGAGTCCCCCTGTGTGGAGGCCTCTGGTCCAGGCCCTGCACTTCCACTCAGAGGACCCAGCTCTAAAGATGAATTGGGGATGGTAAGGATCTCTAATCCTTCAAGTTCACCCATTTCCTTCATCTCCTGTCTTCTTTTTCTCAGAATCCACTCTGAGAAGGTATTGAGGAATATTATCTCTACCAGATCATATTTTCTCAATGAAAAGACTTGACAACAATTTATAAAAAGTAACATTGGCTTGACCATCATTAGCTATGGTGAAAAATATTGAGGAATCAAGATGAAAGAAGACAGGTAGGAGGGGAGGTAGTCTAGTGTGGCTCAAACTCTTCTCTTGAGACTCTGTCTAAAGACCTTGTCACCAATGGGAGACCTTGTCAGACTTCTGTGCCCTGTGCCTCTCCTTCTCATGATCTATCTCCATCAGGTTAGAAGGGTTCACCAGTACCTCACTGTCACAGGGGTGACCTTGGCCAGTCCCTGCATGCAGACAGATGTTTATCTAAGTCATCCAAGGCAAATGGTTGTTCCTTGTTTTCTGAAGTTCTCTGGGGAGGTGCTGCAACCTTCCAGAAAATGTCATTCTTATGTGTCTTGTCATCCTGTCAGTTAAAACATGCTTTGGGGGGTGTGGGTGTAGCTTAGTGATAGAGCCAGTGAGGCCCTGGATTCCTTTTCCAGCGAGGTAACAAATAAAAACAAAACAAAAATACACTTATTTATATCCAAGCAGATTCTCTTGCTTTAATGTACTACCTATTCAATAACACATCACTATTTAGCCAAAGCCTATTACATGGTAATATCTTGTAGAAAATCTTCAGGGAAGCATAAGAATGAAAAAGTTCAGCCATGATCTTCAGGGAACCTGCAGTTTACTGAACAGAATGGATTTTGCATTTTCCCAGCACTTCACACCTACAATAGATGCTCACAACATCTGTTGTCCGTTGGTGCTCAAAACAGCCCTGTGAGATATGCTGGAAGGTGTTTGGGGTGACTTTCCCAAGAGAATCCTGGATCCTGATATACACATTCTGTGTTGTTGGGATTTAAAGGAAAATAAGAAAAGAAAAATAAAAAAGGAAAAAAACACATTATTTTCAGTCTGTTGATTTAAAAAATTAATCAGTGAAGAATATATGAAATAGAAGGTGAAGATCTCCTATATAGGCTCTACCCTGTGGAGGTAAGATGTTAACAAAGGTAAAATAATATTTGTAGCTTGGGGGATAATTATACACACACATATAATTCATATATATATATATATATTTTTTTTTCATGAAATAGATAGATGTTCTTTTAAAAAGTCAGCATTGAGGGCATACATTTTAGCATACACACATTCTGTCCATGCCAAAGTCTATTTGACCATCTTTCCAGGTCAGTATGTATGTCTCTCCCTCTTTTTTTTTTTTTTTTTTGAATCAGGATGATATACACAATTTATTTATTTATTTATATTGATTTTATTTTTTAGTTTTTTCTCAGCAAGAGAAACAATAAGAGAGGTAAATAGGGAGCCTACATCATGGGAACAAATTTTTACTCCTCACACTTCAGATAGAGCCCTAATATCCAGAGTATACAAAGAACTCAAA
>NW_026000147.1:318504-363640 GCF_001458135.2 Marmota marmota marmota
GTGGGTTCAGCAGAGTGCAGGATGTTGGGGCTTCCGGGGGCAGGCACCCCCTCGGCCTGCTGGAGGTCAGAGTTGCTGAGATGTGGGGGTGGGGAACAGACAGGATGCTCCTGCTGCGTGGGAAGAGCTGGTGGCCACCAGGAGACAGAGCTTAGCCTCCTGGCACCCAGCGGTGCTCTGTGCTCTGCCCACTGCAGCCCTTCCCTGGGGAGCACCTTTTTTCTCTTTAGCAGGATGAGAGTTAACATAGCCTTGTGGGCTCTGGGTCAAGCTGTGCCTCACAGCACACAGGCCATCTTTGTCAAGTTACATCACCTCTCTGAGCCTCAGTTTCCTTATCTGAAAAATGGAGATAATAAAATTGTACCAGCCTCCTTAGATTGTGGGGAGAGTTTAATAATCTGCCATAGAATACTTAATCTCATGTGAAGAGGTCACATAGAGCTGCTTGGTATAGAGTAGATTTTATTACTGTTGTTGCTGTTGTCTCTTTTCTTTTCTCCTATCATGAATTCCTTGCAGGTGACTTTCAAGGTTATTGCTATTCCAGAGATGCCTGATCCATTTTAGGTGCCTAGAAAGTATTCAGTAAATGAAAGAATGAATTCTTCTCTTAGTCTGATCTGATGGAAAGAACACTGAACTCAGCAATAAAACAAAAATATCATAGATAAAAGTGAAATTATGTAATTTGCATATGGAAAATGGATGGAACTTGAGACCATTATATTAAATGAAATAAACCAAACTCAGAAGGTCAAGGGTCATATGTTTTCTCTCACATGTGGAAGCTAGAGAGGAAAATGGAAAAGAAAGGTGGGGGGGCGGGGATCTCATGAAAACCAGAGGGAGATCAATAGAATAGAGGAAAGGGACGGTGGGGGTGGGGGTGAAGGAGGTGTTGGAGGGGGGACATGCCCGGGGAGTGATGTTGGCCAAATCATACTGCTGTATTGTGTGCATGTACAAAGATGTAACAACAAATCCACAATTATGTACAATTTTGATGCTCCAGTAAATAATGTAGAAAACAAAAACAAAGCACTGGGTTCAAATCCCAATGGTGCCACGTGGCTGGTGTTGTGGAATGGCCAAGTAAACTTGAACTCGTGTTCTCAGTGTTCTGCACTGGCCTGTTTGTCAAGTAAGGACAGTCCATTCTGCCCAGTCTTCTTTGAAGGCTCATGAGGACAAATGAGCTTAGTGTGACACTGCTATGGAAACAGGAGCTGTACAGTTCAAGATGAATTTTTGTCTTTTCTGTTTTTGGGTACTCAGGATAGAACCCAGCATCTTACACATGCTAGGTGAGCCCTCGACACTGAGCTACATCCCCAGGCTTTTTTTTTTTTTTTTTTAGTTTTGATACAGAGTCTTGCTAAGTTGCCCAGGCTGGCCTCAAATGTGTAATCCTCCTGCCCCCGCCTCTCAAGGAGCTGGGGTAACAGGTGTGCCAGCATGCCCAGTGACAGATTATTCTTTACGTCCAATTCTTTCACATTTCACATTTCCCACTCCAGGAAACATGTCTGTTCTGTTCAACCTCTGTTCACATTACTGTGTTCAGGGCTCCATGCACTTCCTGAACAGAGTGTTGGTAGCACACATGTTTTCTTTAGATGTATCCCTATATTTTTGAGGAATTCATCCATTCACCATCACCTGGCACCATGTGAGAACCTTTCACTCCCTTGCTGTCTTTCAAAGACACTCTTGAACTTCATCACTCTGTAAGGAGACAAGACTGGTACGTTCACCTTCACTTATGCACAAGAGCAGGGAGACCTGGAACAGGTTACTGGCTGACTGGAGGTGTCATAGCCAATGAACTGGGTCCAGTGCTCTGCTTTTCTGTGCATTCCAGCTGGGGAATCCTGAGGGATGTGGAATAGACCAGTGTTCTTCTGATGGGTCATATGGTGTGGGGGCTCTGGCTCCATGTCTGATGTGTTAATTCTCTTTGCCCATACTCATCTACTTGCCCTGTGCTGGTCAGGTTTCCATCACTGTAACAAATACTTGAGGTAATCAATGCATAAAGAGGAAGGTTTACTTTGTCTCACAGTTTTGAAGGTTCTAGCCCATGGTTGGCTGGCCCCATTACTTTTGGGCCTCTGGTGAGGCAGCACATCATGGTGACAAGGTATGGTAAAATTGTTTACCTCTCAGCCAGGATGCAGAACAGAGGGAAAGAGGAAGGGCTGGGGTCCCAATAACCCCTTGAGAGACATACTCCCAATGACTAGAAGACCTCTCACCAGGCCCTGTTTTTTAAAGTTCTTCTATCTCCTGATAGCACCCCAGGCTGTGGACCAAACCTATAACCATGGGCTTTTAGGGAACACTTATCTGAACCATAGAACTGGCTGTCATCTTGGATGAGATACTTTGTCTCTCAGACCTTAGAAAACATGTCTATAAAATGAAGATAGAATATCTCTTAGGCAAAGTATCTGGCTCATAATACCTACTCAATATTTCCTGCCATTCCTTATATTTTCTTAAAGCATCCAACAGTCTCTAAAAAAACGTGAGCATATTCTTATCATAGTTCCATTCCCACCCCATAAAGGTCTTTCAAGGTGAGGCAAAGTGAATGTTTATCCAATGAATACACATTGAATGCCTGACATATATGACACTGTAATACATCCAGGGGTCCATGGGTGAAAAGACATTGTTCTTGCCTTCGAGGAGCTTCAAGTGTGGTGGAGGAAGCACCTACAGAGGAGACAACCACTGTGAGTGATTGTACTCAAAATGGATGGAGTTGGAGAATATCATGATAAGTGAAGTAAGCCAATCCCAAAAAAAACAAATGAGGAATGTTTTCTCTGATATGAAGATGCTGATCAATAAGGGGGATGGGGTAGAGCATGGGAGGAATGGAGGAACTTTAGATAGGGCAAAGGGGAGGGAGAGGAAGGAAGGGCGTATGGGAGTAGGAAAGGCAGTGGAATGAGATGGACATCATTACCCTAAATACATGTACAAAGACACGAATGGTGTGATTCTACTTTATGTACAACCAGAGACATGAAAAAATTGTGCTCTATATGAGTACTATGAATTGAAATGCGCCCTTTTGTCATATATAACAAATTGGATTTAAAAAAAAAATACTCTGGGAGCCCAGCAGGAAGAGCTTCTAGACCAGCAAGGAAAGTGAGGCTGGGCTTCACAGAGGGTGGACCACAGAGTAAGAGCCAAGTTGTGATACAGGTGAGAGCATTCAAGAGAGGAGATGACATGTAGAAAGGCACAAAAGCATCAAAGAACAAGACATTTGAAGAACCATAAGAATTTCCATATGGCCAAGGAATAAGATGAGGAGAGCAGCATTGGCAAATCAGGGGAAAGGTGGTCAGAGTTGGATTAGAAGTGGTTTTCTAAGGCATGTGAAGGAAATTGAATTATAACCTTAAGCCTATAGGGACACCTGGAAATTTCAAGCATGGAATTAATATGATTATATTTCAGAATGGTCACTCTGGGAATGAAACTGAGAAGGAATAAAGCTGTGCAGGGATATCAGTTAAACATTTTCTCAAAAGCTCTAAATGAGAGAAGGTAACAGGCTGTCGACTACAGCATGAACCATTTGACCTAGGAAAAAAATGCAGGGCTATGACAGATTTTCAGAAAGGACTCACAGAAGTGAGTATATATATGGGAAGGGAACACAGGAAGAAATGAAGGATGAGCCCTGGTTACTGAGCTGGGTGCCTCTGGGAGCTATGGGTACCATCACTAGCCTAGAAGACATTAGGGAGTAGATCTGGTCAGAAAAATGAGGGGTTTGGTATTGTTAGGCTTGGAGGATATAGGTGATTGTGTGACTTTTAGGAGAGAGACCAGGCCTCCAAGTAGAGAAGTGGAAGTTATTGGCATAAAGGTGATAGTTGAAGCAATCCTAAGGTTGGATCATCCAGGAAGAGCAATGGACTAACAGAGGAAGACCCAGGATATGGAGTACTGGTATTTCAGAAGAGAATGGAGGAAGAGGAACCCCTAAGCAAGATTAAGAAACGTAGAAACCTGATTTCTGACTCTTGGATTAACTCCCTTGGTTACATATAGTGGATTCCTAAAGAAGAGAAGATGTGGAGAAGACGCCCTGTGGAATTGCACCGTCTTTGCCTTGAGCTGGAGCTTACACACTGGTGACCTGGCATGGCCAGTGCTGAGTCCAAAAGGCCCATGATTGACTTGGGATGTTGATAGGGCAGCTTCCTCTCAGCCTCTTTCCTCATGCTTCCTCCTGGTCTTGACCCTTGGGGTCTTACCTCCACAGTTGCCAAAGGAGGAGATGAATAAACACTTTAAAATAAAGGGAAGATCAAGGGCTAGAGCAGAGCTGATCTAGCCACCTCCTTCTCCATCCTAAATCTCATATCCAGTAGGCTTCTATCTGGGCAAGGAGAGAAGGAAAGGAATAAAAGGGGTTTTAAAATAAAACATTTAATCTATTGATCTTTTGGGGGAAATTTGATACATCTCACTGTATTACAACTGAACCTATTGATCTTACAACTTCATCAGCATTAAGTAATTGACTTCCCGGATGCTGTTGAGTAATCAGCTCTTTCTGCAGAGGTCCACAAGAAGGGACTTTAAGATGTGTGCAGGTCCCTTTCATATATTTGCAAATGCTTCATTCATTCCATTAACACTTTCATCATTCACAAAGTTTATCTTCTTAAGATTAGTAGTGACTAGTTTGGCTTTGCTTTTAGCCTTAAAGGTTTTTTTTTTTTTTTTCTAATTTTTTTTGGGGGATGCTATATGGAATATATTTCTGGGTTTCTGGCCTCTTCATTTGTTGTTGACCACTGTCTTAGACACTCCTGTGCAGTTGCTCAAGCTCCAGGTGATGCCTAAAAGGGATTTTGGTGGCTAGGAAGAGGGCGTGGTGAGATTTAATCCATAAACTGTTTTCATGTATAGTTTATTTTACCTACTAAAAAGCCCTAGCTGCTGGTATCAGAACCCTAGTGTACACCCCTCAGAGGAACAAACCATTTGTTTTTTACTCCATTCCCCTAAGAGACTCCATTCCTCCACAGATTCCATGTCCCAACAACAGTCTTAGACTCTCTCTAGAGATCAGAATGGATCCTCAATGATAAGGGGGGGGGGGAGGAAAATGAGAGAGTAGGGGCTAAAGGAAGCAAGATTTCCAGAAAGAGGATCCAATCAACCATGTCAAATATTTTTAGGAGGAGATATGAACTATGGGACCAAAGAATCTGCAAACTTCCATTTATGATTTTGCAAAGAGGTGTTTCAATGGAATAGAATTGGAGACTGAATTGGGTGGAGGATAAGTGAAGACAAATGGAAAAAGGAAAAAATGGGACCAGACCCTGTGGGCATTCTTTTTTTTTAATATTCTAATTTTTTTATATATGACAGCAGATTGCATTTCAATTCATATTCCACATAGAGAGCACAATTTTTCATATCTCTGGTTTTACACAAAGTAGAGTCACACCACTCGTGTCTTTATACATGTACTTAAGGTAAGGATGACCATCTCACTCCACCCGTCTTTCCTACCCCCATGTGGGCGTTCTTTTGAAGTGAGGAAAACAATGATGGAGAAAGACAGAATCGTGTCAAATAATTAACAAATTTAAAAGGAAAATGCTGTGTTTGTTAGATCACAAAAAGAAATTAACAAATTTAAAAGGAAAATGCTGTGTTTGTTAGATCACAAAAAGAAAATTTTTAGAGAAATATTACTACCAACCCTCAGTTATTTCATTTGTTCTAATCATGGGACTTTGGCTTTGGAAGGACTTATAGGGCCAATGTCTGACTGTCTTCTTTAAGCAGAGAAGTGGAAGCCAGGGACTACATTCTGAATTTTAAAATTATTTCCTCCTTAAACTGTTCACAGACCTTAGAGTCCAATGGGCTTGGTAAGTCAGGGGATTCAATTTAGAAATTTAGAAAATAATTCAAATAATAATTCAATTTAGAAAGGCACTTGCTGTGCAGCAGTAGTATTTGCTCTGTGATACAACTTCAGCATGTATGTTGACCTAACAAATATTGGGTAGAGTTACTTTGTGGTATTTTAGCATTGAAAAGAGAAAAGTGTGGAGGGGAGGGAGGGAGTCGGGGCAGTGGGAAAGCAAGACCTCTGCTCTCAAAGTGGTTAATACATTTCAGGGAAGAAAGACAACTTTATCAGTAACATCACATGTCACAATAAATGCTACTATAGAGGTAGAATACAGACCCATGAGAAAGTGAGGAAATGGATCCCATATAGAGGGGTCAGTGAAGGACCAGGAAGAAATAATAATGGTTAAGCTGACATCTGAAAAATGAACAACTTTTAAAAAATAAAAATAGAGGGATAAAACAAATCATGATTTCTCTGAATATAAAAATTATTTGATTACAGCTTAGTGCACTTCCTTCTGATCTCTTTCTTTCTTAAATAACATTGTTTGTGAATATAGTGCTTACAGATACTTGAAGAAAAAGGTGAAAAGAACAAAGAAAGAAAAAACACAAAAGAAAGATAAACGACTCACTACCTATAAATATCTACCCTTGAATGAACATTATTCTGGTGTATCTATGTATATCTTGATGGATAGAAAAGCAGACAAGTTAATAGAAATACTTTTATTTAAATTGGATCATATAACATTTTAAAAACAAAAATGCTTAATTAAATTTCACTAGGATTCAACAGATGAAAAAGGACTGGAAATCCAATGAAGGAATTGGTAAACTTTAGTTAAATGTATTTCAACAAGAGACATTGTTGCAATAAAATCCACATTTAAGGAAAATACGTTATGAAATTATGACAATGTTGACGTTAGAACCATTGCATACATATAATTGGTGTACACACACACACACACACACACAAGTAACTATATGTTATGCTATGAAAAAGTATGCTATGAAAAATAAGGTCATTAGCATTTCTCACATGCCCCCCACAATTTCCTAATTTTGCTAATCATACTATTAAACCGAGGTCCAGAGAGAAGGAGGAGCTACTTGAGGCCAAACACAGCTAGTAAATGCAGTGCAGGGATTGAAGCACAGGCCTGTCCGGTTTTGCACAGGACGCTTCCCAGGAATAACTAGATCTGGGTAGTTCTGGTGATGGAGCCCAGGAGAACTGGCCATTGGTGGGTGAGCTAATGATCAGAGTAACTAAGACAATGACCCCTGGATAACCTGATCTTATCTGCCATCTTTCTTTTGAATAGTCCTGTGGAATAAAACCCTGTCTATAATTCTTCATGCTTGTGTTTTGGTTCACCACATTATTATGGTCCCTAATGTGTGTATCAGGAAAGGGCACTTGATTTTGTAAAGGAATTGGTAAACTTTAGTTAAATGTATTTCTCCACTTTTCTCCACAAATTAAATAACTTTCTCTGGAGTCAGAAAAGGTAGGAAATAAGAATTTTCTTAGTACTCCATCAGTCATAGTTCACCTTCTGGCATTTTTAAAAATTGCATTTTGAAAAATATAGCATGATTCCTAAACATAAACCAAATTTCACCTGACACTCAACACTTCCCCCAGAATATGACTATGCTAAAAGAGCTAGCAAGGTTAGGCTTGGTGATAGCTTGCCCATTGTTCCCCAACATGGTACCCTCCTAGGGATCCAGAAGGGCCATGATGGCTCTGTACTCAGCTCCTCAGGACTCCTTACTTTCAAAACAAATCCTCCACCCCAACAAGAATGCTCAGTGACCTTGACCTAGAGACTCCAGAGGGCTCAAGCACTCTGGCTCTTGGTAGTGTCCATCTCCACTGCCTTGGGACTCTGTTAGCAAAAGCCTGGAATGAAATTGGGAGTGGAAGGGGTTTGGCCCTCCTGGTTGACCTCACTGATATGAGCTGCTCTCCCTGAGCCTCAGGGGCTTTGGGTCCTCCTCCCCTCTCTCTGTGTAACTTGCCTCCCAGGAAAGGCCAGTGGCTTCTCCCTTCCAGTTGCCTCTTCCAATTTTGCTGGGAGATGAGGTGAAGGGCACGGATCTAGTGGAGGGGCGGCTTTGGCTGCCTTTTTGAAGCCTGTGGTGGGGGCTGAGGTGTTTGGCCCTGACTCATCCAAATTTGCTTTCAATTGTAAGGATTTCTGGACCTTTTTTTTTGTACCCTGAATATTAAGGTAACAGGAAAAGAGTCAACCCAGTATGTACGATATTTTAAGTCAGACTGTTCTAAAACACTTCTTCACATTTGATTAAAAAAAAAAATCTTAAAATTATCCCAGCATCTCGGGAGCCTGAGGCAGGAGGATTGCAACTTCAAAGCCAGTCTTAGAAACTTAGCGAGGCCCTGTCTCAAAATAAAATATAAAAAGGCCTAGAGCATGTGGCTCCATGGTTAAGCACCCCTGAGTCCAATCCCTGGTGCCCCCCTCCAATTAAAAAAAAATTAAAAATCCTCAGCCATTTTTATATCATGTGGAAAGATGAAGCAGATTGTTCTTGGACTTGGCCATGGAGGTGGCAGGTTGGACTGTAGGATGACATTGTTCCCATGGGGACACACACTAGCTGTGAGGCAGAGCCCCAGGAAGAGGACTTCGAATAGTCCCAGCTCTTGAGGTCCCAGTGTGACCATTTCAGGCAGGATATGGAGAAGGGTCAGGGCCCAGTGGGCTCAGGTGGAACCGAAAGTCTGAGCTCTGTAAGCTTAATTTTCACAACAGCTTCTGAGTTCATTTCCTGGCCATGCTTCACTGATGTTTAGGATTTTTCCCACCTCATGTCAGTTTCATCTCAGAATGCTAAAGAGAATCTGAAGCAGGGGAAGGTTTTGTTTTTAACATTTTAATTTTAATTAATTATGTATTTATTTATTTATTTATTTTTGTTTTTGTAGTACAAGGAATTTTACCCAAAGTGCTCTACCACTAAGCTACACCCCCCACACACACCTAAATTGCCAAAGCTGGCCTCAAGCTTGATTCTCCTGCCTCAGCCTCCTGAGTTGCTGGTATTACAGGCCTCTACCACCATGGCTGGCAATAGGAACATTTTAAAATAGAACCATAGGCACATCCAATATTTTAGTTACGCACAAGACAGTGTCTCTCTATAGAGATTTTCTGTGTTTTCTGTCGGCAATATTTGAAACAACATCAAGACACATCATCTATACTGTATGAACATACTCGTTGGGACAGTGGTACAGACTATTTGACATTAGCACTGTTGGGGAAGATGTAGAACTTGAGCTGTGGTCCCTGTGGGGTGCAACTCTGTCCCTTTACCCTGCTGTTTCAGTTCAGGAATCTGGGAGCCAGAACAGGAATGGAATATCTGAGGGCTAAGAGGAACAATCCTATTCTCAGATGGAGAAACTGAGGCCCAAAGAGAAGTGTCTTGTCTATAGCCGTGTGGTTAAGATATTTAGATTTAATTCAGAGAAGTGCACCCTGACTCTGCATGTCTATATCCAATGGTCAGTTACAAAATGGAGATCATTTGCCTGGTACAGTGGTGCACAACTGCAATCCCAGTGGCTTAGAAGGTTGAGGCAGGAGGATCACAAGTTCAAGGCCAGCCTCAGCAACTTAGTGAGGCCCTAAGGAACTTAGTGAAACCCTGTCTCAAAATTTAAAAATAAATAAATTATTTAAAAGTGCTGGGGATGTTGCTCAGTGGTTAAGCACCCTGGGTTCATTCTCTGATTGGAACTCCCCAACCCCTCCGCAAAGGAGATAATCTATCCCTTCATTCAGATTCCCAACAATTGTCTTGAGAAATTTTTTTTCTGTTTTGCACTAGTTGTTTTTGATGGATGTCATTATCTCTCTTGTGTGATAATATTTTACCATTTCCAAAACACTTTCATATGCATGGTCTCTCTTAATCCTCTCCACATTCCTGCTTGGTGGTGTATCAGGAATGCATTTGGTTGCAATTAGCAGCAAACCACAATGGCTCAAACACAGAGGGAGGTATTTTCTCACATAATGTTGGTGGTGGTTCATCAACTCAATGAAGCCATGTCAGGGCTTACATCACTGATTATTTGACTTCTACCTGATGTTTGAAAGATGGCTGCTCTTGTGCCAGGCATCATATTCCTTTTTTGGGGGTGTGGTGGGAGTGGGGGTGAAGGTACTGAGGACTGAACCCAGGGCACTTGACCACTGAGCCACATCCCCAGCCCTATTCTGTATTTTATTTAGAGACAGCATCTCTCTGAGTTGCTTATCGCCTCACTTTTGCTGAGGCTGGCTTTGAACTTGCGGTCCTCCTGTTTCAGCCCCCCCACCCCCACCCCTGGGATTATAGGTGTGTGCCACTGTACTCGCCTTCATATTTGTTTGTAAGTCAGGAATAAAAGGGAAACAAGGCAGTAATTGCTTTCTAGAGCCCTGAGTAAAATTCTGCTCTTGTCTCCTTGGCCAGAAGTTTACCACGTGACCACCTCTGGCCACAGGGAACCTAAGGGAGTGTTTCTCGTGGAGCTAGAACATCTTGGAGCTTGAGAAACTGACTTTCACCAACAAAGCAACCAACAGTGTCTGCCCCAGGTGGGCCATGGCTGCTGCTCCCCTGTCTGTGCCTGGTAAGCAGCAATGTTGGGCTTTGCCACATTCTCATTTCCCTCCTGTTCACCAATCTTTCCATTAAATAACCTTCTTTCCTCCCAGAATTACAAAGGCATAGAATGCTTGTTCTAGACCCTTGGAATATTTGGGAGGGAATGGAAGCAAAATCCCAAATAATCTCCTACCTAGAGATAATGGGAAAATGATAACATTTTGGAATAATTCCTTCCAGAAAGATTTCCCACAGGTATGTTAGTGATGTTTTATTATATGCCTAGTATTTTATCATGGCTGTGTGTATGTGTGTGTGTGTGTGTGTGTGTGTGTGTGTGTGTGGTCCTGGGGATGGAATCCAGGGCCTTGCACGTACTAGGCCCCTGTGCCATGGTTTTTTACTCAATGCCATATTAGATTTTCCCATGTAATTAAGTTCTTTCAAAGTCAAAATTATATGTTTATTTTCATTATTTTTTGAAGATATATGTTTCTTGTAAAATATTCACACTTAGCACATCTCCCATCTCAAGCCACTATAAACAGCCAGTCAGAAGGGTGACTAATTTTTAATTCGTCAGAATTCATTTAGCCATTCTCACATTATCGGACATTCAGGTTGTTTCCAATTTCTCATTATTGAAGATAACATTTTGATGAGTATCCTCATACGTAGATTCTATTCACATTTCTGATTATTTCCTTTGTGTAGATTCCTAGAAATGGAATTACTGGGTTAAAGGATACAAACATTTTAAAGTGCCTGATGCATATTGCCAAATTGCTTTCTGGAAAGACTGTACCATGTATCATTTGACCTGCATTTTATGAACATGCTCAGCTTACTCCAACTTTACTAGAAATTCTAAATAAGTTTCAGCCCTTTTGCAAGAAAGCAATGTGGCTTTGCAGAAAGTATGGCAGTCAGAAGGGTGACTAATTTTGACCAGTAGTCCAAAGACCTGATTTTACGTTCTGATTTTACCAGAACTTGTGTGTGACCTTGGGCAAAACACCCCATTTCTCAGTTTAGTTATACAAATTATTGTGTACTATAGTGATCACTGTTGGTTTCCTGCTCAGTAATTATTTCACCCTTACTAATTTCATTAGGACCCTGATTTAACCCTCCTTTGAAGCCTTAGAACTCTAGGGGATGCTGGCTGCAGCCTCAAGGGCTGGGTGTTGATTGATCTGAGTGAGGGTTCTGAAACTTTTTGGTCTCCAGACCCGTTTCCAATCTTAAAACTTATTGAGAAACTCAAAGCAACTCAAAGAAACTCAAAAATTTTGTTTATGTGGATAATATCATATTTTCTGCATTTGACTGTAAAACTGAGAACATTTTAAGCTATTTTTTTGTCCTTTTTAGATAATACATGACAGTAGAATATATTATTATTAACATATATTACACATACATGGAGTATAACTTATTCTAATTAGGACCCCATTCTTGTGGTTGAACATGATGTGGAGTTACACTACTCATGAATTCATGTATGAACATAGGAAAGTTATGTCCAGTTCATTCCACTGTCTTTTCTATTTCCATCCCCTGTCCCTTCCCTTCATTCCCCTTTGTCTAATCCAATGAACTTCTATTCTTCCCTCCCTCACCCTTTATTGTGTGTTAGCATCCACATACCAGAGAGAACATTTGGCCTTTGGTGTTTTGAGATTGGCTTATTTCACTTAGCATGATAGTCTCCAGTTTCATCCATTTGTTGACAAATGCCATAATTTCATCCTTATTTATGGCTGAGTAATATTCCACTGTGTATGTATACCACAATTTCTTTATCCATTCATCTGTTAAAACTATTTAGCAAAGATATAGTAAGCCCAATAAGTATTAACCAGTGAATACATTTTTTATAAAAATAACTATTTTCCAAAACTAAAAAGAAAAAAAAAAATCTTAGTAAGTTAGAGTGGCATCATTTTACACTTTTCAAGTCTTTTTTAATATCTGACTTGTTAGATTTTCACATCTGCTTCTTCATTTGGTGTACTGTGTCATCACCCATCAGGTAGTATCTGTAAAACTCACTCTGAGGAAATGGTGGGGGTGCGGGGAGAGGCAATCATTTTATGAAAACAATGTCAGAGACTCTAGAGGGCCCCAAACCAGACTTTGAAAGCTCTCATGGCCATCTTGCTGCCTTTGCTGGTAATTGCTTTAGTAAGGGACACACAGCCCACCTTTTGCCCTGTGAAGCACTGGGAGAGGCTACTGGGGGCATTGGCAAAATTCTTGCTCCCAAAGAAAAACGTATGAAAGATCTTACTGTGTCCATATGTGACATCAGAAAATGCTATGGCTATCTTCCCACTGGCCTGAGGATGCAGCTGGTAGATCACCAGGGCAAAGTCGGGGGACCAGCAGGTAGGCCGGGCTTTGGCCTCAAACTTGGGCTCCCTCGTGGTGCGAGGTCAACCTCGAGTTGGAGAAGACATTTGAACAGAATGCGGCATGAAGAAGTAGAGTGCCACAGTGCCGTGCCCTAAAATAAGGCATGGGGTGAGTTGAGGGGGCGAGGCGGCCTGCCAGGGGAGTCAAGACCCCTGCTGCTCCAGCTGGAAGCTGCTGGCCCCCTGTTGTGTGGTTGTGAATCCAGCCATTTTCAGCTGATCCCTGGGACTGTTCATACCTACCCAGGCAGAGCATTAGGGGAAATGGTGACTATTCAGGATGCTGGGGTTGTGTGGGATACTCTTTTGTGGCCTGTGTGTCTTATACAAAAGGAATTAGAGAAAAACACAAGCTTATGCCTCACTGAAAGCTAAGAGGGCAGGGATCTTATCTCCAGGAGACATTAGGGCCAAGAAAACCTTAGAGGCCAGGCCTCTCTCAAACACCTTCCTGTAGGCGTCTCTACATGACACTGCACAGGCTGTGACCAGCACTGGCTTGGAGGTGGTGGTTCCCTGCCTGAGAATATGATTTGGATTGCCTCTGGGCAGAGGTCTTAAAATAGTAAGTTAGAGTGGGAGATGGGTAGAGCACAAGACCTCAATCGGGAGACCCATGTTTCACGAGCTATAGAACCAACCAGAAGAAATATGATGGAAGCCTATTAAATTTTAAGGGACTATATTGCCTAAGAAACCCTAATCTTGGCCAAGAAGAGCCATGATTTATTTTTTAAATCCATAATCTTGTGGTTGCTAAAGCTTTTCCACTGGCTCTCTTGAACATGGCCACTAAAAATTCATTTTTCTTCTTACCAAGTATCTTAGCATAGGATGTTGTAACAAATTACCATAGGCTGGATGGCTAACAACACACATTTATTTTGTACAGCTCTGATGACTGGGAAGGCCATGATCTGGGTGTAGCAGCTTTGGTCCCCGGGAAAGCCAAGACTCCCTGGTTTGCATATGGCTGTTCTTTCACTGTATCCTCAAGTGACAGAGCAGAGAGAGGGAGGGCGGACTTTCATGTCTCTTTACAAGGACACTAGTCCTATTCATGAGAGGTCTACCCTCATGACCTAATTCCTCCAGAAGGCCCCACCTCCCAATACCATCACCAACACACAGGGGTTAAGATCTCAACAAATGAATTGAAGGGGGCACACAAACATTCAGTCCATATCCACAAGGATCTATCTCCAGCAGACTTCTGGGAAAATGCAAATGTCTTCCAGTATAGAGTAACATAATACCAACCACTTTCTACACAATTTTACATTCATCATCACATTTAATCCTCACAATAACCCTGAACTGATAGTGTGATTCCTGTTTTACAGATGAGGAAACTGAAACTTAGATGGTTTAAGAAACTTGCTGGTTATTCCTGACCTCACAACCTGGTTGCTTTTCTCCACCAACAGGTACAGCCAACTTTGGTCACTTTTGTTTGGGCTTGCCCATCTGGGTTGCAGCATACGGTGGGGGTTGGGGATGAAACAGGGCAGAAGTGAAGAACTCTGGTCCCACAGGGACTGGAAATGAATGGGCCCTCCAAGAAGCAAATTAAATCCAGCACGTAGTGACAAAAAGCACTCATTCAGATTTGCTTAAACAAAAATGAAGCATAGCAAGAAGTCCATGGGTGGGACAGTTTTTGGGCAAGATGGCAAGAGGAATGGACCTGGCTGTTAAGAGGGGAGCCCAGTGTTTCAGCCAGTTGTTTTGCTGCTGTGACTAAAAGATCTAACCAGAACAATTTTAGGAGAAAAAGTTTATTTTAGGGCTCATGATTTTAGAGATCTCAATCCATAGAAGGCCGGCTCTATTCCTCAGGGCTCAAGGTGAGGGAAAACATCATGGTGGAAGAGTATGGCAGAGGGAAGCGGCTTAATGGTGATCAGAAAGCAGAGAGAGAGAGAGAGAGAGAGAGAGAGAGAGAGAGAGAGATCTATTTGCTGAATACAAATATGTCATTCAAAGCCATGCCCCAATTCCCCCCTCCTCCAGCCATACCCTACCACTTCATTTACCACTCAGTTAATCCCTATGGAGGATTAATTCACTGATTGTGTTAAGCCTCTTACAACCCAATCACTTCTCCTCTGAGCCTTCCTGTATCATTTCATACATGAGCTTTTGGGGGACACCTCACATCCAAACCATAACACTCAAAGTCCTTTCTGGCCCATTTTACATGACATCAAATAGGTTGCTGCTTGTGCTGGCTATACTTGGGAGACGGTGGTACCCACTGGCCTGAGCCCTGTGTCCTTAATGACTGTGGGGCACATGGTGCTGGCTTTGTTTCCGTAGTGTGGCTCACTCCCAGACCCAGGTAAGATTCATCTCCAAGATACCCTCCTGGTTAACCCAGGCTCCTCTGACTTTTTGTGGACTTCATAGCTTCTCAGTGCTTATATATGTAAAATAAATTATAAACTAGCATACAGAAACCCCAATGCAGAAAACAAACACATTCTTTATGAAGTGATTCACCAAAGGTTTCTTTTCAGAACAGAAATACCCTGTGACATCTGACCTGAGGGTGGTTAGTTCTATATCCTGTTTCTCCCAACAGCTCCAAAAGATGGTTTCTCAGAATGGATAATGAAGGGACTGGGAGCTCTGCCAGGCTGACCCTTCATTTTGCAGGTGAGGCTGTGGAGGCTCAGAGAGGGGAGAAAACTTGTCTGAGTTTTCACAGCTAATTGGTGTCCCTGTAAGCAGCAGAAGCCAGGCAAGATGCATCACTCTCTTGGATGTTAGCCATAAATGTCAGGAACCCCCAACATTCCCACTGTGGCAACTCATTCATTAACTGATTGAAATTTCTTTCTCAGTGCAAATCATATTGCTGATTCTATCAACATCTGGCAACACCAAATATTTACCTCCTGTGTACAGTTTGGTAGCTCTTCTACTTAAAAACTTTCTAGAACTTTTGTAAGTTTTGAGAGAGAAACTTAAATTTTAATATTTTGAGATTTGCTAGATAAAGTCCATGTTTACCCAAATTATACTTAATCGTTTTGTAGGCATAGATCATATCATATCCCTGTCTTTTTATTGATATTCATTTCTTTTCTTCTGATTCTCTTTCAAGTGGAAGTAGAGTCTCAAAGAATCAGAATTTGGAAGATAAGAAGGACCACTGGAACTTGATAGAACTCTTCTCTAGTACTGGTGAAGTTACCTTCCTTCTAAATTTAAAAAAGAACAAACTGACATAGCCCCCCTGTAGTATAATTTTATGTTCCAAAATTATTTGGGTATGTTTTCATGGAGACAGCTAATACATAACATGTTAATCTGCAACCCTATTTGGGTTGTCTTTTTGCTAAGACTGACCACTGTTAGAAGACAAGGGCACTGTCTCCCTCCATAATATGGACACTGATGGGAGCACACAGAGACATATAGTGAATGTTTACTCAACCAATGGACTAAGGGAGTGGATGTAGCTCATTGAGTGAGGCTCATTCTTTATAGCAAAGAAAGAGCAATGGATAAATAACATGCAACTTCCAGAAAGAGCAACAAGGATACCATTCCGTAAAGAGTAGAAAAGACTAGTTTCCTGCTAGCATCTGCCAAAGTTGGTCAGGAAGGAGGACAGCAATGGTGATCATTTCTCAGAAAATGTTTCTGTTCAGGCACGGATGGAATTGGCCTGGGAAACAAAGCCATGCTGAGGAGCAGAGGCCAGGGGTCTTGCTGACCACCCTCCGTTTCCCTTACTTCAGCTTTTCCCCCTCTCCCCACTCCTGCTAGTTAGCAGGGGACCCTGGAGTGTGGTTCAGAGTCCACCAGTCTTTGGAACTCAGGAAGGACTTGAATTGTCAAGATGGGAGGAAAAAGAGGCCACATCCAGAGGCTTTGACGGCTGTACTGCAAAACCTGACTGGTTATAAATTCTTGCTAATGAAGAGAATCACGAGTAATGGAAAAGTAGAAACTTCAGAAATCACACATACAAAACCTTGAGACCACTTTTTAAAAGCCTTAGAAGATACTCTGAAGCACACATTTGCCAATGTGAAGTTTTCAACAGAATCAATAAGATGGAGGCTATGTATGAGACTGTATTAGTCAGCGTTCTGTCAATGTGACAAAAATACCCGAGTTAACTTAAAAGGAGGAACAATTTATTTTGACTCATGGTGTCAGAGGTTTATGTGGCAAGGAGGCTGCTCATCTCAGGGTGGCCAGGAAGCAGAGAAAGAGAGGTCACTCTTCAAGGGTTTGCCCCCCGAGTGGCCTATTGCCTCCAATTAGGCTTCACCTACTAATGTTTCATAGCCCCCAACTGCAGAGAGCAGTGATCTAAATCATGGCCTGTCTGACTTTCATGGCTGCAGTTGTGCTGGGAGCTGCCTGAGGAAAGGTGCAGGTCAAGATGCCCCAGTAGTTATGGTAACACAGATAGAAAAAGAAGAGCTCAAACTATCACTATTTGCCAACAACATGATTCTATACTTAGAGGATCCAAAATATTTCACAAGAAAACTTCTAGAAGTCATTCTGAATGAATTCAGTAAAGTAAAAGGATATAAAACCAACACCCATAAATCAAATGTGTTTATGTACCTCAGTCATAAATCCTCTAAAAGAGAAACTAGGAAAACTACCCCATTTACAATAGCCTCAAACAAATAAAATAAAACAAAATACTTGGGAATAAACAAAAGAGGTGAAAGACCTCTACAATAAAAACTACAGAATGCTAAATAACTAAATTAAAGAAGACCTTAGAAAATGGAAAGATCTCCCTTGTTTTTGGCTAGGCAGAATTAATATTGTCAAAATGACCATACTACCAAAAGCACTATACACATTTAATAAATTTCAATCAAAACCCCCATGACATTCCTCATATAAATAGAAAAACACAATTGTGTAAACCATCTGGAAAAATAAGAGACCAGAATAGCCAAAGCAATCCTTAGAAGAGTGAAGCAGGTGGCATCACAATACCAGAGATTCAACTATCCTACAGAGCAATAAAAGCAAAAATGGCATGGTATTGGCACCAAAATAGACATGTAGACCAGTGATACATAATAGAGGACACAGAGACAAACCCACATAAATACAGTTATCTCATACTAGAGAAAGGCACCAAAAACATAATGGAGAAAAGATAGCCTCTTCAACAAATGGTGCTGGGAAAACTGAAAATCCATATGCAGTAAAATGAAATCAAGTCATTATCTCTCACCATTCACAAAACTCAACTCAAAGTGCATCAAGGATCCAGGAATTTGACCAGAGACCCTGTGCCTAATAGAAGAAAATGTAGGCCCAAATTTTCCTCATGTCATATCAGGCCCTGAATTCCTTAACAAGATTCCTATAGCACAAGAAACACAATCAAGAATCAATAAATGGGATGGATTCAAATTAAAAAGCTGCTTCTCAGCAAAAGAAGCAATCAGTAAGAAAAACTTTTCATGTAGGTAACAAGCAAATATTATGAGATGATTTTTGTCCAACTTCTTCATTGAGCATTAGGATATGAATCTGTGGATTCAGTTATTGGGGAGTTATGAAATTTTAGAGGTATTGTATTGTCTTGTTTCCTCATGTTGTCTGTGTTGCTATGCTGAGGTCTGTGAATAAAGTTGGATACATTTCTATTCTACTATTATATGTGGATCCTTTTAGTGAACAATTATCTCTTTGGCATGTGACCTGGCCACACTTATATCTCAGTGTTAAAGCCCCAACTGAACAGGACTAAAATGTTAGGTTCACTCACCAGAATCCTCTAAGAGGAAAGAATAACCAGTAACAGTAACACCATAGAAGCAAAATATATCTCAACTAATAATGACTCCATTAATAAAATTGGAGAAGTGGGAAATAACAATATGCACCTGGCTGAAAAAATAAGATTTAGTGACAGTAAATTTAACAACATGTAGTGAAAGAAATAGAAGAAGAAAAAAGTGGTGGCAGGTAACAGAAGAAAAAATGGAAAGAAAAGAAAAAAATGATAAAGGATGAGACTTCATTAGGATATGAGTCTAAAGAGAAAAAACAAAAGAAACAAAAAGATCCCACAAATTAGAAAAAAAACATGAGGGACAAATACTGAGGGAAACCCATATACAGTAAGTGACCAAAAACCAAGAACAACAACAAGAAAACTTTGAGATTTTCCCTTGCTGATGTAATTAAAAGGAACACACTTCCATCCAGTAATTTTTTTATTTTATCCATTTAAAAAAATAAATGACAGCAGAATGCATTACAATTCTTATTACACATAGACAGCACAATTTTTCATATCTCTGGTTATATATAAAGAATGTTGACACCAGTTTGTGTTTTTATACATGTACTTTGGATAATGATGTCTATCACCTTCCATCATCCTTGCTAACCCCCTGCCCCCTCCTTTTCTCTCCAACTCCTCTGCCCTATCTAGAGTTCCTCTGTTCCTCCCATGCTCCCCCTACCTACCCCACTATGAATCAGCCTCCTTATATCAGAGAAAACATTTGGCATTTGTTTATTGGGGATAAGCTAACTTCACTTGGCATTATCTCTCCAATGCCATCCATTTACTTGCAAATGCCATGATTTTATTCTCTTTTATTGCTGAGTAAATTTCCATTGTGTATATATGCCACATTTTTTTTATCCATTCATCTAGTGAAGGGCATCTAGGTTGGCTCCACAGTTTAGCTATTGTAAATTGTGCTGCTATAAACATTGATGTGGCTGTTGTCCCTGTAGTATGCTCATTTTTAAGTCCTTTGTGTATAGACTGAAGAGAGGGATAGCTGTGTCAAATGGTGGTTCCATTTCCAGATTTCCAAGGTATCTTCATACTGGCTGCACCAATTTGCAGTCCCACCAGCAATGTATGAGTGTACCTTTCTTCCCACATCCTCACCAACACTTATTGTTGTTTATATGCATAATAGCTGCCATTATAACTGGAGTGAGATGGTATCTTAAAATAGTTTTGATTTGCATTTCTCTAATTGCTAGAAATGATGAACATTTTTTCATATATTTGTTGATTAATTGTATATCCTCTTCTGAGAAGTGTCTGTTCAGGTCCTTGGCCTATTTATTGGTTGGGTTATTTTTTTTGTGTGCTTGTTTATATACTCTAGGGATTAGTGCTCTATCTGATATGTGAGGGGTAAGAATTTGCTCTTAGTATGTAGGCTCTCTGTTCACCTCACTGATTGTTTCTTTTTCTGAGAAGAAACATTTTAGATTGAATCCATCCCATTTATTGATTTTTAATTCTTGCATTATAAGAGTTTTATTAAGGAAGTTGGGGTCTAATCCCACATGATGAAGATTAGGGCCTACTTTTTCTTCTATTACATGCTGAGTCTCTGGTAAACTGACACTCTGGAAAGTCTCTGGTAAATTAAATCTCTAGGTCCTTGATCCACTTTGAGTTGAGTTTTGTGCATGGTGAGGAATAGAGATTTAATTTCATTTTGTTGCATTTGTCCATCCAGGGATTCTAGTTCTAGAATCTAGTAGCTTTGGGGGGTTTCATGGAAGGAACTAGATTTACCTGTTTCTTCCCAGTTGCAGCCCAAACAGGCCAAGCCTGAGAATGGTGTATATGCTCAGCTCCTCTCCTTCTTGGCCCCAAGAGTGTCCTGAGGGAAAGTTGGAAGCTGCATAGGTATAGTCATGCTCAGTATTTGTTTTTGTACCCAGAGATGTGGTCTGTTTCTAACAAGAGCTACCTGATAAACCCTCTACCTTGTGGACTCTGCAGGCCAGGCCATAGTACAGACCTCACTTCTGGAGTCCTTCAGTCAGTGAATTTAGGTTTTTTGTGTGTGTGTGTGCAAGAATCCAGGTTCCATGGGGCTTCTTTCTAGTGTCTCTGAACATGGCAGAAGCAGTCTGCCTGCAGAACTTGGGCTTGGTTGGGGGAGATATTGGTAATAAGCTTTCCATCAGACCCTGCCCCTTTGCTCCAGGATACTTCTTCCTTTGGAGAACACACAGCTGGTCTCTCACACTGTCATAAGTCTCAGAGTATCCATTTGAAATGGGCAGTTCTGTCCACTGCATTTGACTCTAAACACAGTTCAACAGCCAGACCAAACCTCACATTCCTGGGGCACAATCCTGCCGGTCTCATTCTTGAGCCCAGTCTATGAGGTGGGCAACACAATGACTGTGAAGGGATGTGGCTGCTGTGTCTTGGAGCTAATTTTTTATTGTTTTGCAGGGGTGTCTGGTCTCTCACACAGACATTCCTACAATGGAATCTTTTGAAATGGACTCCCCCTCAGGGCTCTAATGGACTATGCAGGGAATTGCTTGGAACCTTCTTGGTGGAAGTGTAGACAACTTTTCCAAATGCCTCTGAGCGTGGTACTGTGTTCAGGAAGGAGAATATTGCTCACATGTGTGGAGCTGCATGTAGTAAATTTTCTACCAGATCCTACCCTGGAACTCATTGTCACATACCTCCAAATACCACATAAATTTAAAAAAAAAAAAAAGTGTCCTTGGCTTCTATCTCTGAGGTAGACCACAAGAACATCCCTCCAGCTTCTCAGAGCTCTCACAAGATCTGTGTCTGGCCTTCTTTCCTAGACTCAGCTTGACTCTTGTTGGTGGGAGTCTTCTGACATAGTGAATTCATTTCACAGTTGGGTCTTGGAGATATAAAATAAAAAAGTTTGAAGCTTTTGATCTATCATGAAGAAAGCCTAAAAAAGACCCCAGTTGGAGGTAGCTCCTGGGGAGGCACTGAATATGCAGGTATATTTCATCCTCCCTTGACATCTCAGGTATAAACCAAGGCTCTCTTCTACTGAAATTATTTGTTAACTTTAGAAGGGTCTGCTTTTCTGTGGATCTCTGTGATTCTGCCCTTCATGCTGTCAGAGGGAAGTTTCCCATCTTCCTCCCAATCAATTTCCCCTAGTCCAACTGCAATCTATTTCTTTTATGAAGACTGTTATTAGTCTAAAAGCCAATCTCTGGATTTTATGTAGCCACTGGTTCTCCATACTCCATAATCAACTCTAGTGTTTTCCCATAGCCTCTTTATGTCTTTGTTCAGCCTCATACCAATTGATCTGATTCAAACTCAGGAGAGTTAGTAAGCCTTGTGTGCTTCTTGCTAAAGTCTTTTCTTTCTTGGTATCCTTTGTTTAGTTCTTAGGTGGAAATGTTGTATACTCTGCTTCATGTATGTGTGCTGTAATGTAAAAGTCAAATATAGAAACAGTATCTTACGACTTTGTCATGTTATTAAAATAGATTTTCTGTGAATTGTCAAAAGGTAGTTGCACATTTTTAAACCCTCAAAGACCTAAATGAAGCATCTGCAATAGTCCATCTCATCATGACATAAGTCAAACACTTATCACACAAGTATCTTAACATTAAAACAGTCTGTCAACAGGAAATTTTGAATCTTTAATGCTGTAGAAAGCAATTTTGATTATAAAAATTTGTTTACATTTTTTTTTTCAAATGTCCTATTTTTGGTGGGTGTGAAAAATATTGTTAAGTACACTGAGGTTATTTCCTTGTGCACATATGTACATCCATGGGTATGATATCAGTGGATATGCTTATTCCTTCCATCCTGGTTTTAGGGTGTGGGTAGCCACATGAAGATATTAGTTCGGCTTTATGTGAAGAATACAGGTGAGGCTCTCTTTAGAAGACCTTCAGTTTTCAAAACGAACTTAGTTGTCTAATTTTTAAGACTCACTGATTTCAAAATAGGAAATTTGGGAGCCTTATTAGAGAAGGGCTAGGAAATCTTTATGCAACTCATTATTGATATCAATTTTAGCAGAATAACTTTGAAAGTGTTCCAAAGCAGACTGTTGGTCATTTATTACCTTGTGATGCATTCCAAAGAGCAAAACAGTACATGGACATGTGAATGTAAGAACCATATATTATAAAAAATTGATTGGATAGAATTTTTGTCTAAAACATGTGCACTAGTATATTTAAACAGTGGAAAAATTACAACTACTAGAATATAAAACTAATGCACCAATAAAATTATGAAAAAAAGAAATTAAGTAGCTAGAGCACTTCAAGTATACATTTATTATAGAACATCAAATTTATAAATAATTGTCAAATATACAGTATCTTAATAAAATAGTTTATCAAATTTAAATTGTTTAAAAAACTTTATTTAAATAAGAAACAAACTATAAATGAAGATGTCATCAATCATGAAAAATTAAGACTTAATTAAGAAAATGTTTTTTAAAAGGAAAAAAATCAGACCATTTGGTGCACTCCTCTATTCCTACAAATCTCATCAAGGCTGAGGCAGGAGGATAGCAAATTTGACACCAGCCTCAATGTTTTAGTGAGATCCTTTCACCAAAGGAAAACTAAAAAAGATTATGTTGCTCAGTGTACAGCATACATTGGTGCAATATGGAGTACAAAGAAAAATGAAAGAAAACAGCTAGCAGAAGTGAAGAAAGGAAGGGGGGAGGGAGGAAGGGGAAAGAAGAAGGGGAAAAGGAAGGAGAAGATACTGTTGAGGCCATATTCCAGGATGTGTGTAATCTTAGCAAGTCAGGAGGCTGAGACAATAGGATCACAAGTTGAAGGTCATACTGGGATTGCAGCTCAGTTCTAAAGTGTCCCCAGGTTCAATTGTCAATACTAAGTAGGTAAGTAAATAATAATGAAAACAAAAAAGATTGATAAGCTTTACATGATAAATTCCAGCCTACTTTAAACTCGGTTTTAACCAAGGTATGACCCTCTGCCTTCCCATTGGGACCTCACCCCAGTGCCTTTGCCCCTCAGATTGGAAGGTGGCTGCAAAGGGAGAAGGGACCTCTTCTTGGGAGGGGCTATCCCCTGAGGTAGAGGGACAGCTAGGCTCTAAAGCCTCTTTCTTTCTTTACCCGTGGTGTGCAGTCCTGGCCTTGAGCAGGACTGCAACATGAATGGAGGCTCTAGCTGCAATTCTGGCCTGCCTAGGCTGATAGAGTCCTGGGGCCCAGAAAGAGTGCATGGAAGAAGCAGAACCCTAAGAAAGAGAGGCACCAACAGCACTCTCAGAGACTAAGGGGCTCTTGGGCCTAGTGTCCCCTGGACAGCAAGGCAAGACTGTAGAGTGCAGTAGATCAGCCTCGTTGCTGCTGAGCGCAGGCAGCGCTGGTCTGGCCTTGCAGGAGCTCAGAAAGGTCTTTGCACTGAGCTCAGTACTTTTTTAAAATTTGATTTGTTTTATTATTTTGTTTTTTGGTACTGGGGGTTGAACCCAGGGTGCTTAAGCACTGAGCCACATCCCCAGCCCCTTTTAAAATATTTTGTTCGAGACAGGGTCTCCCTGAGTTGCTAAGTAGTTTGGCAACTTGCTGAGACTGGCTTTGAACTCGACATCCTCCTGCCTCAGCCTACAGAGCCACTGGTGCTCCAGCTCGCCAGTTACTGATTTTTGATCTGGCACCAGGAGGCTTAAGTTTCATACAGTTCCACCTGTGCCGAGCGGCAAGCTGTGCTTGGGGAACTCCTGGCCAGCTCTCCTTCTACAGTTATCTGCTGGGACCCTGAGGTGCGCCAGGCTGTACCTCCTCTTACAGCATCGCTGACTCTGGGACTCCACCTACACCTTCTAAGTGGGCAAAAGAGCCCGCGCTGACTGGAGCTCACGCGGTGGGTCTTGCAGGAGCGAAGTCAGTGCCGACGGTTAGATCCCGTGGCACTCCTGTGCACGTGCATGCACATGCACGTGTGAGCAACAACTGTTTTTGCGGGAGTTGGCGCCCTGAGAGAAGCCGCGCCTGGACCTCAGCAGCGAAGAGGCTGAGAAGCAGCAGAGTGCAGGAGTAAGCCTCCTGACAAGTTGGGGGCATCCCTGAGCAGGTTTAGGGCCTGTGCCAGGTCTGCCCCTCTGTGCCTGGGTCCTGCCCTACGGGGGACTTGCCTCTTCCAACAGTTCTTCACACAGTAGGTGGCCTCTGACCTCCAACCTCGCCCCTGGAGAAGGATGAACACATTTTTGAAGACCCTGGGCGCCATCCAAGTGCGAGATAAGGTCGTGGGCTACAATCCCACAGGCCGCCTACACAAAGCTGCCAGGGATGGCAACTTGGCAGAAGTGAGGCATCTCCTTGTTCAAGGGAGCTGTCTTGTCAATGACATAGATAAGAAAAACAGGTAATAGAGTCCAAGAGGCCGGCAGCCCCTGGTGCAAGGGACCTCATGGGGGAGGCAGAGCCCATGGAGAAGAAGCCAGCATCATCCAGGCCATTCCCTGGAGGATAGGGCAGAAAGGTGGCCTTGTTTTACCTGGATGCTTGGCTTTAACAACCTCAGGGACTCTTTAGCACCTAGTACCTATAGACCTTGGGGCAGTCTGACGCCCAGGCCCTCTTGTTAAGCAGCTACACAAAAACAAAATTTAGCTGGTTTCCCTGGTGCGGACATATCCCCTCAGGAGGCTGGCCAGCCAGCACTGCAGAGCTGCTCACTAAGGGGACAGAGCACAGTGGGCGCCAGGACCCCATTAAGGGGGCTGAGAAGTGGTGGGAGGGGCCTGCAGGGGGCGGGATCATGCTTCCTGACACATTGGGGACATCCCAAAGCTGGGCAGTGTCTGGGCTAGGAGCTTTGCTGGGTCCACCCTTCTGTCCCTGGGTCCTGCCCTAGGGGGGACGTGCATTCTGTTCTAGCCGCCTAGGAGAAAGAGCCAGGGAAGACATGGAAGGGTCAGCGAGAAGGATCATCTGCCTGAGGCTGGAGGGAGCTGACCTGTGTCTTCACCCAGCCTGGGCCTATGCCACCTTAGCCCTAGCTCTAGCCCTAACCCTAATCCTAACCCTAACCCTAATATTGTGTCTCACTAAGAAGAATCAATAAAAAATAGAAAAAAATAAAAAATGTATTATAGTCCAGGTGGGAAAGTTCATTATATATAAAAAAAAGTCACTCATAATATAATTACACCATTATTCTTTATTGCTGTATACTTATGTTTACATTTTGTCTAATCTGCAGCCTTGTAAGGGTCTTTGATGTGGGCAGATGATTCTTTGTTCTCTGTACTGATTTTAGTTTTGCAGTTGTTTTTTACATTAGTTTTCTTAGGGTTGCCACTTCTACTCCTCTTTATGTGTTTCTTGCTTCTCATATGCTTTACTTACTAGTTCATGTGTTCTCAGTGTCTCTTGACCAATCAACCATTTTCTTAACAAGATTATTGAGAATCCCTGTTTTTTTTTTCTGCAAGTGCTAAGTTAACTTTAATGAGTTCTGAGACAGTAGAATAGAAGTCATGCATGGGAGCATTCATATTCTCCAAAGCACATTGTAGGTTTTCAATCTTGTCACCCCTTCAGGCTGACCACACTAAGGAACATTCACTAAATGCTTTAAATGCAAATCTGCAGATTTATGCTGTCCAGGTATCATTTTCTGTAGTTATCCATCCTTGTTCTTTTGTTTATTTAGGCACAGAGATCAGAACATCTGTTCACAGCATCCAAATGGTACAGGCTCTCAGTCACCAGGGTCAAGATGACTGCAGGCAGGGTATGCACAGGCTGCACAGACTGCAAGCTGCTGCCCTAATGCCCCTTCTCTGGCTTGTTCTCAGGAGACTTGGAATAGCCAGGGCCTGAACCCTGGTGTGGTGTATTTTAAAAGAAATATTCATTATTACCAAAGTGTGAGCTCTTTCTATGGTTAACAGTTTCAAATAACCAAATAAAAATGTCAGAGATTAATGATTTTTGAGTTCTACATACAATCTTTTAGGATAATGATGACACTAAGAAAGTGTTTGTAATAAAGACTTGCCTGTCTGTGTACCAAATTCCCCATCAACTGTCACATACTGTTTGCCAACAGACAAAAAGGCAAATAAATGAGTGGAACACAATAAAACAAGAAACACCCAAATATCTGAAAAAGTTTAGAATGTGCTACTGATGACATAACATATTCATAGAAAAATAATTATGTGTCAATGAAATATGTAATAATTGTAGAAAACTAGCTGGATTTTTATGTCACAAAAATAATTCCCTGATACAATATGGATTATTAATTTTAAATAATGCAAAATGAGAAAAATGTTAGAAGAAAACACAAATCCTTCTGTATACATTTTATGTGGACAAAGTTCTTAGGAAAGAATGAACTGAAAAATAAGGCTTCCTTTTGTTCTTTCTCTCTTTTAGTTTTTAATTTTGTTCCTGGGGTTTGATCCCATTACCTTGAGCTTTCTATTCGAGTGCTCTACCACTAAGCTGTATTCCAGAACACCTGAATCTTATAATTTAAATTAGGGAAAGTACTTTTTTTCAGATACACAAGTGACCTGTGTATATAGGAAAAAGGACTTTGTGTCCCTGGTAAGAGAAGGAATTTAAGTTTAACGATAGATGAAATACAGTTTTTAGCTACAATACTTGTGAGGATGAAGAGTAGTGGTACTTATGTTGCTGCTTAAGGGTTGAGTTCCTTATGAATTCTCAAATAAATGATAGTATTGTACATTTTAATGTTTATTTCTGTACATATCAATTTCTTTACATTATCTTTAGGATATTATAAAATATGCACGACTTAATATAGCAGTGTGTTAGAAAGGACTCATAGAATTGATTGTAGTCAGAAAATGCAGTGCATTCCTAGCATGGAATATAATGTGTCCATTGGAGGAGGCAAATATATAGATGTATGTTGACCTAGGAAGATGTCTTTTTGAATATCAAGTGAAAATTAAGCTTGATTGTACAGAGACACAAATAGATTGTGGTCTCATGTTAGGCACAAATATGTACCAAATGTAGTAAAATTTATTATTTTCAGAATTCAGAAAGTAAAAAGTTTTTCTTTCATTTAATGTTTATTTTATTTCCAATATTTGGCAATTCTTCCTTATCTTTATATTTGTTTCTACCTTAGTTTCATTGACAGCAGTAAATATGCTCTGTATTAATGCAGTATTTTGACATTTTCTGTGTTCTGCTTGTTTTTACCTTCCTTATGGGTAGTTTTGGTAGAATTCCACATTGGCTTCTACTTTTCCTTTTTCTTAACTGTTATTTATACAATGATTATGAGTAAAATTTTAGTGAGAACTTCTTGTTAATAAAATAATCTTTGGGAGGAACAGGATATGAGTCTTGTTTCTGTAGATTACTATCTTCAGCCAACTTTTAGCCTCTTCAGAAGAGAAGGTAATCTTTTCATCTGTGCTTGTAGATGTAAGTTCCTATACATTACATGTATGTTTCATTCCATAAAGATTTAGTTCATAAATGCAATTGTAGATTTATCATTTTATTTTAGTTACATTCTTAAGAAAGTAAAAGAAAGCAAATATAAATACTGTGAAAGTATTGCTTTAATTTATTAAACTTTTGTTTAAAAATGCTGAACTCCCCACCAGGCACCTAAGTCTGTAATCCCAGCAACATGTGAGGCTGAGGCAGAAGGATCACAAGTTCAAAGCCAGTTTCAGCAATTTAGAAAGGCCCTTAGCAACTTAGGTAGACACTGTCTCAAAATAAAAAATAAAAAGTGCTGTGGCTGTGGCTTAGTGTTTAAGTGCCCCTGGATTCAATTCTCAGTTGAGAATGACAAACAATCAAAAAATACCTTACACTGAACCCCCTCAAGTATACTTTATCTGTTCTTTCATTTCATTTACTCACCATTCATATCCTGAATACCTATTATATGGTTGACATATTTTACTATTTCTCAGGTCCTCCTTTCTTAAAAACTTCATGTTTTCCTGACTGGAGATTTAAAACTGAAATAATAGAACTCAACTTGAAGTGAAGCATTTTCTCAGGCTTTTAAAAAAAAAAGCACTTCTGGAGATAAGAGTTTATAAACTGCCCATTTGAAAAGTTAAGATCACATTAATACTGATACTAAGTATGGGATATATCTAATTTACTTAAGTGCTACAAATCTAAATACTGAACAAAGTGAACCATACTAATTCATTTGAATCATACATTCCTTTTGGCTTTATGTTTCTTGAAAAAAAAAAAGAAGAAAACTTTGCTTTAAATTTGGTCTTTTGCTGTTTTCTTATTCAGCCCTCTTTATCTATAGTACTTTTATAGCTGAAATTTATTTAAATGTCACTCATATGACTAGAACTGCCATTGACCAATTGTTTTATCACCTTTCACTTAAGGTAAGCCACCATGGATTGGTGATGTTTCTTTATTTTATGTATGAAGAAACATTTTAAACATTGAAATACTTAGTCCTTAAAATAAATCTGAAAAAGTATTAACAATACACAACCAAAATCAAGATTCACTGGTGTCAGAAGCAATGGTGCATACTTGTAATCCCAGTGATTTGGGAGGGAAGGTGAGGCAGAAATATTGCAAGTTCAAGATGAGCCTGGGCAACTTAGTGAGACCATAGCAGAAAATGAAAAATCAAAAGGGCTCTGGATATGGCTCAGTGTTGAGTGCCCTTCAGTTTGATCCTTAGCAGGGGGGATGGAGGGGGAAGGAAAGAAGTCAGTGGAACAGGCAGCTAGAATGAGTTGATCTTTCATTTATTTAGTAATAACAGCTAGTAAATATTGTTGTTTCTTCTGAAGAAATTATTTTCAAGGGAAAGGAATTATATGCTATCTAATATTCACAATGGCATGAATAATTGTCTGTTTTAAGTGGGAGCTCTATGACCTCCTAAAAAAATCTTACTTTTGTAGGACCCCTCTACATTATGCATGTGCCTATGGCCAGGCAGAAGTGGTAGCTTTTCTAGTAAAGAACAAATGCAACATTCACCTCTGTGACAGTGACAACAACACACCTCTGATTAAGGTAGGTGTAGCAAAGTATTTCTGTGAGGGATGAACTATATTTACATACTTAGAATAAAAATTGATTAATATCATTTAAATATAATTAGTAAATCCTATGGAATGTTTGTGTTGAATTCTTGGAATTGACAATCTATTTCTTGGTACCAAACCAACAGGCCATCCAACAGCAAGAAGAAGAATGTGCAACTATTCTTCTAGAAAATGGTGCCGATGTAAATGCCCAGGATACCAATGGTGGAACTCCTCTCCACCATGCTGTCTGTACTAACAACACATCAGTTGCAGCAAAACTGCTTTTACATAAGGCAACTATTGAAGCCCAAAACAAGGTATACATCCCCCATCTTTATTTCCCAAATATTTGAAATACATTTGTTTTGACAGTGATATAAGTCAGCAAATGTTGTTCATAAGCAGGGTTTTCATGATTAGAAGAGTAGAAAATGTTGGAACTTTATTTATCTTATGGATATATTTAGCTAATATAAGTATATATAAATCGACTCCACATTTAAAATTCAGGAGAGTTGTGTGGAAATATGGAGTTCAAGCTCTCTTGAAGAACCACATGAGATCTCCTTTGAGCCCATGTTACTGGGTGCACTGTGCTCAGGGTGCCCCCTTCATACCAGGCATGGGTGTTCCCCGGTTTGTGCTGGCAACCTACAGCATTAATTCACTTGGAACCCCATACTTTGCCCTATAAAAAAGTTTTATGACTCCTATTTTATATTATATTTTGTTTAAAATTTCATGATTTTCATGGTAGTATCTATTTATAAGAATTGGCTTATGGAATGTATTAATCTCTTTCAAATGGAATTGAATTTAAGAATTTATAAACTGATGTTTTTCAAAACTTTTACTTATATGTAAGATGCATATTTCCATTAGAATTTCTATAAGCTTCATTAGGTTGCTCATAGTTAGAGGTGGATAGCATACACATTGTGCAAGCAGTATTGCATCTTTGTCTTCAGCTTTGTCTCTTAAGCATGTGGGTGCTTTGGTCTTTTATGATGCTAAAAATAATTCATGTAGATCAGTATAAAACTTTTGTTGATACACAACATTTCTGAATTGCATTTTGTCTAAAATTATAAATAGCTTTAAGTAGCAATTCAAATGGAACTAGAATGAAAAAAGAAATTTGGTAATGTGGATGTGCAGTATGGTCCCAGGATGATTATTATGAATACATTTTGTATTAACTTTCTAAAGTGTAAGATTAATATCTTTGATCTTATAATAGGAGAAAACACAGGTACCAAATGAATCAAAGTTCATTTGAAGCCTCTCTTTTTTATTGAATTATTTATGTATTCTAATTTGTTGTATATGACAGCAGGATGAAATTCATTTCATATTATACATATAGAGCACATTTTTTCAAAGTCTCTGGTTGTAACCAAAGTATTTTCATACCATTAGTGTCTTCATACATGTACTTAGGGTAATGATGTCTAACTCATTCCACTGTCTTTCCTACACCCATGCCCCCTTCCTTCCTTTCCCTCCCCTTTGCCTTATCTAATGTTCCTCCATTCCTCCCATTTTTCCCCCACCATCACCATGATGAGTCAGCATCCTCATATCAAAGAAAACATTCAGCCTTTGTTTTTTGGGGCTTGGCTCACTTAGCATTATACTCTCCAACGCCAACTCATTTTTACAAATTCCATATTTTATTCTCTTTTAATACTGAATAATATTCCATTGTGTATACATATCAAAGTTTCCCTATCCATTCATCTACTGAAGGACATGTGGATTGGTTCTACAATTTAGGTATTGTTAATTATGCTGCTATAAGCACTAATGTGGCTGAATAACTATAGGATGCTGGTTTTATGTCCTTTGGGTATAAACCAAAGGAGTGGGATAGCTGGGTCAAATGATGGTTCCATTCCAAATTTTAAAAGGAATCTCCATACCTCTTTCCAAATTGGCTACACCAATTTGCAGTCCCTCCAACTATGTATAAGTGTGCCTTTTCCCCCACATGCTCGACAACACTTATTGTTGCTTGTCTTCTTGATAATTGCCATTCTGACGGGAATGAGATGAAATCTTAGAGTATTTCTGATTTGCATTTCTCTAATTGCTAAAGATGGTGAACATTTTTTCATATATTTGTTGATTGATTGTATATCCTCTTCTGAGAAATATCTGTTCAGTTCCTTGGCCCATTTATTGATTGGGTTATTTGGGAAATTTTTTTTTTTTTTTTTTTTTGGTATTGAGGTTTTTGAGTGCTTTATATATCCTAGAGATTAGTGCTTTTGGTAAAGATTTGTTCCCATTCTGTAGGCTCTATATTCACTACACTGATTGTTTCTTTTTTTAAATTTTTTTTATTTTAATATTTATTTTTTAGTTTTTTCGGCAGACACAACATCTTTGTTTGTATGTGGTGCTGAGGATCGAACCCAGGCCGCAAGCACGCCAGGCCAGCGCGCTACCACTTGAGCCGTATCCCCAGCCCCTGATTGTTTCTTTTGATAAGAAAATTTTTAGTTTGATTCCATCCCATTTATTGATTCTTGGTTTTAATTCTTGAGCTTATAGGAGTCTTATTAAGGAAGTTGGGGCCTAATCCGACATGATGGAGATTTGGGCCTACTTTTTTGAAGCTTCTCTTTTAATTCAAGACCATATTTTTCTAGTGGAGTGGGAGGGTCTTATGTTGTTTTCTAGGATCTTGAACTATATAGAAGAGAGACAACAGGGTTTGTGAAGCATGGAGGTACCTCCCATGTTATTGGATACCTCTCAGAACTTGTACCCCTGTAACTTTAATACTCCATAAGTGAATGTCTGCCAGGAAAAAGTGTTGTCAATTTGGTGTTAGCAATGGTACAGATATTTCCTTAATAATGGATGCATAAGGCACAATTCTGTGGCATTTCTCTGATAGTTAATCAATGAAATTTTTTGATGAAGCTTGGTATTTCTGTAAAACTGGAAATTCTTTGGAATATTGATTGTTATGACCAACTCTAGAGATAAAAGTTTAGCTCATTAATTCAATAGGATTCTTAAGACCTTTTACTACTGCACTTTAGGAATGGGGTCATTGAAAAAAAAAAAAGATACATTCATTATCCTCAAGAAGTGTTTTGTTTTGGGCTGGAGCCGCCAATCCGCGTCCTGGAAGGAGCGAGCTGCGGGGTTCGAGCCAGTGAGTGAAAGCGGCGCCGCCTGCCGGTCGCAGACGCGGCAATGCTGTTGTCCCCCGCCTCTTCATTTAGGGCTCTCGGAAGGAAAGAGGGCGAGCAGCGGGTATCCGCGCCGCGCCTCTTCGCACGTCTGTCCCCCAAATAGGGCCCCTTATCCCGGCCGCCCCCGTCCCTGCGCGGACTGGGCGCATCTTTCCGGCCTCACCGCGGCGCCCAGACTGTCTAGCGTCCCCGTCCCGGTCCCCAGTCCCTGCCCTGTCGCCGGAGCGGTCACTGCCCCGCCCGCCGTTCTTCCGCTGCCACCGCTGCTGGCACCATGGGCAGTGAGCAGAGCTCCGAGGCCGAGAGCCGACCCAACGATCTGAACTCCTCAGGGCTATTGAGTGGCCTAACTTCCCCAACAAATACCAAATTGGAGAAACTGGATTCTCAGCAGGTGTTGCAGCTGTGCCTCCGATGTCAGGATCACCTGCACCAGTGTGCAGAAGCTGTTGCTTTTGATCAGAATGCTTTGGTTAAACGAATCAAAGAGATGGATCTGTCTGTAGAAACCCTCTTTAGCTTCATGCAGGAACGCCAGAAAAGATATGCGAAATATGCTGAGCAGATCCAGAAAGTCAACGAAATGTCTGACATCCTCCGCCGCATACAGATGGGCATCGACCAGACGGTGCCGCTGATGGAAAGGCTCAACAGAATGCTGCCTGAGAGCGAGCGGCTAGAGCCCTTCAGCATGAAGCCGGAGCGAGAGCTCAAGCTATAGCACTGCTGGTTCCCACCTGCCAGGCTGCTTTTAGGAGGCAGAGATGCCAGTAACCCAGAGGACATTTGGAGCCCAAGTCCTGTGGTATGACCAAGGCCTGAAGCTGGTACAAGGTCTGGGTCCTCACTGCAGTGGACACTGCATGGACTGCCACTGCCAGCATGGACTGTCTTTGCCCATCTCCTTCCCTTGATGCGAATGCCCTGTGTGAAACGAACAGAACTGATTCTTGGTGATAACTGAAGTTGGAACATTACTAGAAATTGTTTTAAATGCTGCATGGAGAGTTATTTTTTGTTTTTTTATTGACAGTATATATATTCTAGTGTAGCTACTGGAGTGAAAACATAGAAAAAAGGGAGAAAAATTTTTTAAGAAGCTATGTGTCTTCAATGCCCTTGTGAAATTTTACTCAGGCTCTGGGTTATGGGTTATAAACATGAAAAAAAATTAAAAAAAAAAGAAGTGTTTTGTTTTGATGGGATGTGATGGCAATCACATAATACATTGTAAGGTGAAAGAGCAGTTCATGTGAAGTGCAGGGTGCTAGAAGGAAGAGGCTGCTCTTCATTTATTTTATATAGTATATGTTTATGTTCCTGAGGTCTAAGATTTTCAGTTCAATTGAAAAATAAGAAAAAACTGTTAATAAATTGTTCTTGTTGTTTTCCAGGATGGCTGCACCCCACTTTTACTTGCCCTAAAGGAAAACAAACATCATATGGCAGAATTTTTAATTAAGGCGAAAGCAAATATACACGCGGTTGACATGAGAGGAAGGTATAGTAATTTATTCTTTAAAAACACTCACTCAGGCCAAACATTAAATTAATGGGAAGGAGAATATTAATTTATACATATTGGATTAGAGTGAAAAATATGAACACAAACCATGTTTTAGGTAGAAATATTTGATTTTGTTGTTCACATATGTTATGGTTTGGATATGAGGTATTCCCCAAAACTCACCTGTGAGACAATGCAAGGAGGTTCAGAGTAGAAATAATTGGGTTGTGAGAGTCTTAACCCAATGAGTGAATTATTCCCCTGACAGGGATTAACTGATTAAGGGAGTGGTAACTGAAGTGTGGTAGGGTGTGGCTGGAGGAGGTAGGAATTGGGGGCATGGCTTTAGGGTATATATGTTTGTGTCTGGCAAGTGCAGACCTCTCTCTGCTTCCTGATCACCATGATGTGAGCTGCTTCCCTCTGCCATAATCTCTTGCCATGATGCTCAGTCTCACCTTGAGCCCCTGGAAATGGAGCTGTCTTCTATGGACTAAGACCTATGACACCATGAGTACTTGAATAAACATTTTCTCTTCTACAATTGTGCTGGTTTGGTTCTTTAGTCATAGTTGTTAAAAAGCTGACTAAAACAACATGATCATATATGACCAAAAGTTTTAAATAAGTATAGATTTTGGCATTTTTGCTTCAATAATGAATTTCTTAACCTCTGTATTGAATTTTAACTTCCATTTTTTATGCTTTTCCTTAAAATGGTATATTGAGCATAAATAGGCTTTGATAATCTTTCCTTTTCCTTTTGGATGGCTCTAAATTGCTTTGTTTGAAGAATATTGATATTAACTTATTCCTAATTGAACATTAATTGCTGTTGCTAGATGTTGTTCATTTTCTAATATATTTTGATGGTATTCTTCCCTTTTTTCAAGATTTTTTATTCTAATTAGTTATGCATAGCAGTAGAAAGCTCTTCAATTTATTATACACAAATGGAGCAGAATTTTTCACTTCTCTCATTATGCATGGAAGTAGGATCACACCATTCGTGCAATTGTGGATGTAATGATGTCCAAATCTTTCCACTGTCTTTCTTATGCCTTTATTCCCTCACTCCTCCCCTTTGCCCAATCCAAGTTTCCTCCAGTCATCCCATGCTTCCCCCATATGGATTAGCATCCATTTATCAGAGAAAACATTTGCCCCCACTTTTTTGAAATTGGCTTATTTTGTTTAGCATAATTTTATCCAACTCCAACCATTTACCTGTAAAAGTCATAATTTTATTCTCTTTTAATTGTAATATTATGTTGTATATATGTACCACAGTTTCTTCATCCATCCATCTATTGGAGGGCATCTAAGTTGCTTCCACAGTTTAGCAATTGTGAATTGTGTTGCTATAAACATTGAAGTGGCTGCATCACTGTTTTAAGTTTACTGTTTGAAGTCTTTAGGTTATAGGCTGAGGAATGGAATAGCTGTGTCCAAATGTGGTTCCATTCCAAGTTTTCTAAGGCATATCCATACTGTTGTCCAGATTGGTTGCACCAATTTTCACTCCCACCATCAATGTATGAGTGTGCCTTTCTTCCACATCTTTGCCAACACTTATTGTTGCTTGTCTTCTTGATAACTGCCATTTCTGACTGGAGTGAGATGAAATCTTAGAGTAGTTTTGATTCACATGCTTTTCTTTTTTTTAAATACATTTTTTTTAGTTGGAGATGGGCACAATAGCTTTATTTTATGTATTTTTTTTTCCTGTGGTGCTGAGGATCGAACTCAGTGCCTCACATGTGCTACAACCCCAGCTCTGATGCTTTTATTTCTAATTGGCAAGGGCTGAGGGAAGAAAAACAGCTTTAATGGCACAAACATTTCCTTTAAGGAAAAAATAGGTGTGTGATGAAGAGAAAGAAGATAAGCTTTAAATTCTCACATGACTGTGTTGCATTTCTAGCTTTCCTAGTTACAAAGTGTGACACTTTGGAAACATTACTTATCACTAAATATATTTCCTGATATGAAAAAGAATGAAACATGTTTGAAGGGTGGTACTAAGATGATACATATAGCATGATTTTAATCCTTACCAAATGCTTGTTTTCATTGTTATTAACTGAAGCAATAATGATGGATTATCACCATTATTATTATTATAGAGGTTGTTTTAAGTCTGCTCACAGCCTTTGTTTGCTTGACTTTTAGCTGACTATGAGTTATAATATATCACATCAGACTGAGGAAGAAATGGAGCATTCTTCATTGAAATCTCTTGTTTGCTTCAGATAAATAACCTCATCTCAGTTATTGTCCATCAAGTGATTTTATTTTTATAACTTGTAATTCCCCATTGGGACAAGAGGTTTCCTCTTTGTTCTTGTCCATTTAGACTGAGAGATGATTTGCAGAGCTGACCCCCCAAGATGCTTATGTCTGTTAAGATATGTAAAGGAAGATACTAAATTGAAAAGATACATAAAATTAGCTCTTAAAGTACCTAATAACAAAGTTATTTCTCCATTATTTTAGAACAGCCCTCATGCTTGCAGTGAGGTATGAATCACCAGATATAACCAAGCTTCTTATTGAAGGAGGTATTGATGTTTTTGCGGAAGATGTGGATGGAGGGACTGCATTATGTTATTCTGTTGCTAGTGGCTGCAATATGTAAGTGTTTTAATTAAATACTAATCAACGTTAAGTGGAGGTTAAAAATAAGCACAACTATTGCATCTTATATATCATTTAAGTGTTCATAGTTCAAATATGTTAGGAATGGCAGTTACTGAGTCCCTTCATCAGCCATTAACACTGCAAAAGTCTAGTCTAATTAGCAATAATGATTAGTGCAGGACATATTACAGAACTTTTTTCTTTTTCTGCTGGTGTTATGGTGTTGAGGATTGAATCCAGGTCCTCAATCATGACCTCTCCCACTGAGATACACCTCCAGCCCATATCTCAGAACTTTAAAATGTTTATTCTTATAGATCTCAGCATTATCCACTTCATTCCAAGTATAATGTCTCCTACAGCAACTGTGATTTTTCTTATTAGGTATTTGCAGTTTTAAGTGCTCAGTTTAGTAAAAAATTTCCTTACTTTACTCTGGGACCTAGCTTTTCCACTATCATTCTTGAATCTCCCCAGAATTTGTGAATTCCTTAAGTTCAAGGAAGACAGTTCTCTTTTACCACCCAGCTGGAAGGGAAAAATGGACTTTAAAATCATTATATATTTATGTCATTTCTGTCAATTTTATTGCTGCAGTGTTGATATTAGAACTGGTTAACTTTTACTACCCAGTTGTCCTGACTGATCACTATCCCTAAGTGGAAATACCAGTGTAGGTTTGAAAGTTACACTTATTTTTGTAGTTCCCATTTGCATGTGTGGTTATGCTCACTTATGATTCCCAAAGCAGCTGCATTCTGCTTTGGCATGTGAGCCATCTAGCTTTAGTCACACGCATAGTGAGCAAACCATGTCCTCCACTTAAATCCTTACATAGAGCCCATGTGTTAGCCAAACCCTTCATGGTGAGTTATTCTTTGAGGCTTTCATTTGTCTTTTCTGCAAATATTTGTTGGAATCATTTAAAAACTATCAGATACTTTAAATAATGTCATAGGAAGAGATCAGTTTCCTTTCATGTTTGCTAACAGATTAATTATACCCCAAAGCCTCATTATGTCCTGTGAAGCACCTTTCTTTGATAAGGGGAGGTCTCATATTACTGTTTCCAAGAGGGAAGTGTGATGACTTTTATTGGCATCTCTAGTAACTTTTCAATTGTGATGAAGATTTCTCAAAATCCTTGCCCATCTGCTTGAAGGTTTCAGAATATTTCAAGTTCTGCCTCACTGGGAAGTCATTAAGCAGCATTCTAAGTTCTAAGAGAGTTAAGATATCTAATTCAGTTAAGCCCTATAGTGACACATGAGTATCTGTGTATAAAATAGGATTTTGTCATCCAAGGCAGTTGAAGATGAACACGCATCATTCTAACAAAGATCTGCTGGTTCAAAATTTGACTTGATAGACAAGGAATAGTAGCAGGCCAAGTCAAATTTTAACCATTTGTTAATTTTCTGCCCTGGGTGCAATTGCTTAGTTTCATAACAGGGGAAATTATATTATGTAATTTAAGGATATAATATATTCATAAATAAGTTGGATTACAAATTATTCCAATGCTGATTTGCCCTAAATTATAAGGCCTAAAGAAGAACACAGTCAATATCCAAAATAAAACCTAATAGTATTTTCTAATAACTGTAACTTTTGAATATTAAATCTTGTGATAGCAATTGGCTTTCCAAATAAAGAAATATTTATTTCATTACTATTTTTCTTAGCATGTTTTAATATTATCTCCTTAAATCTTCATAACAACCTGGTGAACTAATGAAGTATGGTTTAATTTTTTAGAAGGAGACTTGAGCCCAAGTGAAATGACTTGTGCAAGATCAAAGAGCTATTGTTTACAGAGAGAGGATCTGAATTCAGAACACTTTTCTTTATGTCAAGCTACTCTAGTTAATGTATTGAGTGGTATTGTCCTTAATGCATAATTATTTCACCTTTCTTTTTTCTTCTTCATTACAAGCCTATGATGCAGTGGAAAATGCCTTAACTTCAGATACTTGGGACCTGGGGCAGGAGGATCACTTGAGCCCAAGAGTTCAAGACCAGCCTGGGCACCACCATGGTGAAACCTCAGCTCAAAAACAATACAAAATGAAAACATAAAACCATACAAATAACTATATGGTTACTAGAATATTTACTGCGTCACTGATCTGGAGTCTGGGAAGTCCAATATCAAGACTCCAGAGGGTTTAGCCATTCTGATTCCCAGGTAGTGCCCTTATTATATCCTTAGGTCATCTAAGATTGAACGACAAAGAGACAAAAGATAAATAAATTTACTCTTCTATAGTAATACTAGCCCCATGCATGAGGGCAGAATCCTGATGACCAAATCTTCTCTCAAATATATGAATTTTTAATATAGTTACAGTGGCAATTAAATTTCAATAGGAGTTTTAGAGGGAACAGACATTCAAATGATAACAAGAAGCAAGGCCTGACAGGCGTTAAAATGATTTTCTAGAACTGGTTTATTTGAACCTCTGCACAATTTTCTGGTGGGAAGATGGAGGTATGAAAATGATCTTCCCCAATATAATTATTGCTCCCATTCCAGGCAAAGCAGAGCACACATATTTCTTCTACAGCCTATAGCCCAATATCAGAGCCACCCATGCCCTCTGCTCTTATCTTATAGAGAAAGATGCAATACATTTAAAATGGAAAGGTGAAGCCCTGGAGCTCCTGGGCACAATGGAAGCCTGGCTGGGGCACAAAGCCAGGAAACTAGACTGGCTGGTCTGTTCCAGAGGAAGCTGGCATCTCATTCACTTAGAGTTGTTTTTTCTTTCTCAAATTGTTTTGTTTCCATGGTTTCATTTTAGTTTTATTTCATCCATGTTTGTGTACCCAGGAAATAACTATGACATTAAAAAAGTGAATTATTAGTCATACTCTGAATATGAATAAACTTTTAACTACAATCTCAAAGGAAATTCTCTACTAGGGTATAGCCTTCCAGAAATCCCAAGCCATAATTAATGCCTGCACATCCAATATGCTCACATGGGCTAGGAATGTTTCTCAGGAGTAGAGCACTTGCCTAGCACACACAAGGCCCTGGATTTAGTACACCACAAAAAAATTAAAAAATAAAGAACAACAATATTTACATTTTTTGTCATCACAAATACTTTTTTTTTTGGTGGATAAGTTTTCCCGTCATGTCATATTTTTAATCTATGGCTTTATCTTTAGAATCTCAGTTCTTTTTTATTGATTTAAAAAAATGACAATGGAATGCATTATAATTCTTATTACATGTATATAGCACAATTTTTCATATCTCTGGTTGTATATAAAATATGTTGACACCAATTCATGTCTTCATACATGTACTTTGGATGATGATGTCTATCACATTTCACCATCCTTGCTAACCTCCTGCCCCCAGCCTTTCCCTCCCACCCCTCTGCCCTATCTAGAATCTCAGTTCTTTTAAATTCTGTTGGTTCCCTCTACCCCAGTATTTCTAGTTTATTTATAACTATATAACAACAGTGTTTAGGCCTGGCTCCAGTAAGGTTAATGAACCACAATTTCCTAGGGAGATGGTGGTGATCCAAGCTGTGTCATTGGAAGTTGTCATCTATTGAATTCAAGAGGTTCTGGACAAACAATAGATATTTGAGTCCTTTGAAAATCATTAGCCAGCTTGTTCTGGTGCAGCACTTACAGTGGAACTGCCAAGGTAGGCCCTACAGGGAAATACCGGAATATCCATCATGGTTTTTATTCTTGGGGAGATTAGACTATATAATTGGGGAGATAAAACTGAAAATTGTGAACTAGCAGCAAGTGCCAAAAAAAGTGTAGTTCAGTGTTAAATGAGGGAATTTGGGCCCTTGTGCTATAGTGTTTCACAGCAGAGGTGTCTGTGCTGATAAATTTTATAAGCAAAGGAGTTGAAGCTTAGGCTGTGCTTTTTAAATTGATGTACTTAGATAGTTAAAAGATGAGGGAAAGGCATTTCAGCATTGCATTCCAAAAAACTTGACTGTAAACATACCTAAAAGGATGAGAATGATGTGTTTCCCTAATAAAAAGGAAGATTTATGCCACAGCTTGGGTCACCACAAATACAGTGATGACCTGGGAGCAGTTGCCACAGTGAGTAAATCCAGCTAAGCACAAAGCCCCAAGGGCAAATCCAGGTTCAACACAAACCATCCCAAAGAAGCAGCTGAGCTCATGCTAAAGCAGAGGTAGGGGTGAGTTCTGGGTCTAAGCATAGAAACCTGTGGGCTAGCAAATTGGAGAAAACAGAGTGTTGGTTAGTTTCAGCACAGAATTGCTGAGACAGGGCATTTCTAAAAGTGAAGGAGCCAGGTGTGGTGGCACCCACCTGTAATCCTAATGGCTCAGGAGGGTGAGGCAGGAAGACTGCGAGGTCAAAGCCAGCCTCAGCAACTTAGCAAGGCACTTAGCAACTCAATGAAACCCTGTGTCTAAATAAAATATAAAAAAGGGGCTGGGATTGTGGCTTAGTGATTAAGCACCCCTCAATACCTAGAAAAAAAAAGCAAAGGAAACTTGCCTCTAGGCAACACTGGTCTGTCCTCAGTGCATCCTTCAGCCTGTTGTAAGAGAATCTGACCAAAGCAAAGGTCTCTTTGGGCAGTGGCTCAGTAAGGAACTACAGGCAGAGGAGAAAGCAGACTGTGTGAAAGCTCCAGTAAGATCTTCACATTCCCTAAGACTGGGAGTTGCTGAAGCTCATTGCATAGAAAAAGTTTGACTTAAGAGAGGTGGATAGTGGGGGAAAGACCCCCCCAGTGAAGTGGGGCAACTGTGAGTCCAAGATAATTACTGGGTGTGAGCTGATAGAGACTGGCTGAGTGTGGGCCATGGAGCAAGATGCTTGGATGTTTCTAGTTTGAGTGTTTGGCAAATGGCAGAATATCGAAGGAATCAGGAAAGCTGGAGAGGAGACAGGGCTCAGGCATTTTGAATATACTGAGTTTGAGATAATGGTGGATAGTCAGCCAGTAACTGAAATAAGGAACTAGAATTGTAAGCAAGCAAGAGAGTTATGAAGATCCTTACCAGAGATAAAATGGTCAGATACCAAGGAGAAGAGAGAGATCAGGCAAAACGCTCAGGACCAGACAAAAACACACGGTTTTTAGAAATATATAGAGCCTGATGTTTCTTCAAGTATGTTCTCAGACACATTCTTCATAAGAATCCATGTTTATGCTGTTGGGAAATACTGTTAAACTTAGTAGCCTCTAAGAGATGTACTTATGACTAGTAAATATCTGATTTTGAGAATTTGCACTGTAAAGAAACCTCTTTATCTTTAACCTAATAGGCCACAAATTTATTTTGATTTAAAAATACTTTTGCAAGTTGCCAGTTAATAATCCTGTTTTCTTTGCTCCAGTTCACCATGGACTCTGTTTAGTAGCAGATCTCTCAGGACAAGAACTTTGTGCTGATTGTCATCCTGACTCATGATGCAGCCAGGTTGTGTGTCATTTATGACTTCAGAGAATAAATATGGAATGTGAGATATAGGCTATTAGTTAAAAGAATGCCTTTCTCCAGTACCTAATACCTTGTAACTCCAGATTTATCACGAAATGAATAAGTATGTAAAATGATGTTTGTCAGGAGCATTGAAAATGACAAAAATTTTATCTCACAATAATTTAAGTTACAAAAGGGAGTACATTGGCTCACAGAATCAAGAAGTTCTAGGACCTACAGCACAGACCAAACCAAGGGCTGAACACATGTCATGATGCCTATTCTCTCTCCTCTCTGCCATGCCTTTTTCTGGGGTGGCTTCCTGCTCACAATGCAGTTCTCCACAAAGTACATAGTTTTCACAACTGGCAATTCCAACAGAAGGGGCTTGTCTCTCCCTGTAATTTCAGTAGAGTGCTCCAATAGGTTGGCCAGGTCACATGCCCACTTCTGAGCCAGTCACTGTGGCCAAGAAATAGAATATTGCAATAGGTCAGATGTAGGCCATGTCTTCACTCCTAGTGTGAGATAAGAGAGATCTGTATTATTCCCACTCACCTGAAACATAGGAAATAGAGAGGGAAGACAGAAATCCCCCCAACCAATACTGAATAAGTAAAACATGACAATGTGATTTTGGTGGTGGGGATTGTGGTGATTTTGACAGTTAGCTCCAGACCCTTCCAGGTGATAGCTGATGATCTTTCTTTCAGATTAGGAATTTTTGCCATTCAGGACTGTTTTCAGGTTTATTTTGTTTTGCAAATAGCACAACATTCATGAAAAATAATCCTTACAAATGCAATTAGGTAATTAGGCCAATGGTGGTTTAGCATTATCTTTCTTTTAATTTCTGGAATGGAATTAAAGAAATACATCCTTCACTTTCCAACTTTATGTAGGGAAGATCTAAACATGCTTGTGCAGTCTTCTTATGAGACTTTCCAGGGTTCTAAAGAAATATGAAGCCAATTCTTCCCTGACATCCCTGTGGTGTCATTGAGATTCAGTGGGTTTTACCCTAAAAGAATTGACTAATATTGCATAATTTTCATTAGTTTAGATATTTGTTTAAAGAAGTGCATTAAGGACTGTTAAAGTGCTTACAATTTCACATTGGTGGCATGGGTTGAATAACCTTTCCTTAAAGAACAACATGTATAAAGCCCTACAAGAAAAATTAGAGACTTAAATAGGTTTTGTGTTAGGCAAAGTGGAAAGTAAGTGCTGCATTGAATTGTGCGTCAGCATTATGTCAACTTCATGATGATATCCAAGACCACCAATAAAAAGAAAACCTGATATAACATCAGAAATAAACAGGTATTCTAGTCTTGTTTGGGTTACGTGAGCCTATACAATCCTTAACAATGTTTAAGGACTGTTTTACAGCAATCAGTAGTAGCTGATTATTACTATAATTCTGGCTCTCTTGATCCTAAAATATAATATATTCCATATTTGCAGCCCATAATTATTTATAAGTTTAAAAACCAATTGTATATCTCTGTGACACCTCTGGATTGATGGTTTGAATAAGACTCAGATTGCTCTCCAGGTGAAATAGAAACCTGCCTCATGATTCTGAACATAGCTCTGATCTCACCCAGGCTCAGCTCAAGGAAGGATGGATGGAGAGAATATGAAAATATATGTGTATAAACATATTTTTTTTTATTGGTTGTTCAAAACATTACAAAGCTCTTGACATATCATATTTCATACATTAGATTCAAGTTGGTTATGAACTCCCAATTTTACCCCAAATACAGATTGCAGAATCACATTGGTTGCACATCCACATTTTTACATAATGTCCTATTAGTAACTGTTGTATTCTGCTACCTTTCCTATCCTCAACTATCCCCCCTCCCCTCCCCTCCCATCTTCTCTCTCTACCCCATCTACTGTAATTCATTTCTCTCCTTGTTTATTTTCCCATTCCCCTCACAACCTCTTATATGTAATTTTGTATAACAATGAGAGTCTCCCTCCATTACCATGCAATTTCCCTTTTCTCTCCCTTTCCCTCCCACCTCATGTCTCTGTTTAATGTTAATCTTTTCTTCCTGCTCTTCCTCCCTGCTCTGTTCTTAGTTGTTCTCATTATATCAAAGAAGACATTTGGTATTTGTTTTTTAGGGATTGGCTAGCTTCACTAAGCATAATCTGCTCTAGTGCCATCCATTTCCCTGCAAATTCCATGATTTTGTCATTTTTTAGTGCTGCGTAATGCTCCATGGTGTATAACTGCCACATTTTTTTTTATCCATTCATCTACTGAAGGGCATCTGGGTTGGTTCCACAGTCTAGCAATTGTGAATTGTGCTGCTATGAACATCGATGTGGCAGTATCCCTGAAGTACGCTCTTGTAAGTGCTTCATGGAATAGTCCGAGAAGGGCAATAGCTGGGTCAAATGGTGGTTCCATTCCCAGCTTTCCCAGAAATCTCCATACTGCTTTCCAAATTGGCCGCACCAGTTTGCAGTCCCACCAGCAATGTACAAGAGTACCCTTTTCCCCACATCCTCTCCA
>NW_026000147.1:366674-380812 GCF_001458135.2 Marmota marmota marmota
GGGGGGGGTCGTTTGTAGCTCCGAACCACCGGGGGCGGTTTACATAGCCGGGCTGGCAGGGGCCTGGGCAGGCAGCGGCTGTTTGAACGTTCACCACCAGGCTAGCAGCGGCCTTTCGGCGGCGGCCGGTGGGACTGGGCCCCTGCTCCTCGTGGCAGAGACAAACTGACACATCCAATAAACTTACTAATTCTCGGCAGGTCTCCTTTCAGCAGAATTTTGCTAGAAGTTTCTCAGCAGGTAGCATGTAGGTGTATTAATGGGTCTCTCTGATCCCGTTACTGTGGAGGTATTGAAAGTGCTGCTTCCTCGCCGGCCGCCGTGTTGGGTCCCGTATAAACGTATTAATGACCTTGACACTGTTGGAGATTTTAGGTCAGTTATTTTGTAAACTATTCTTTGGTTTGGGCTAATCTGGTGTTTCCTCCCTTTAGATTCAGTTTATGTTCTATGTTCTTCTCAGTGTGTCCTATCAGGTGACACATTATGGTAATTTGTCCCATTACAGGCAGTGTTAACTTTGAACACTTGTTTAGGCTATTTTATATGCTGTATTTCTCCACTTTGAAGTTAACTGTTATTTCCCTTGATAATTTATACATGTACTACAAGACTATATATATATATATATATATATATATATATATATAAAATCTTGTTTCATTGATCTTTTATCCATTATCATTCATTGATGATTCTTGCTTGAATCAATTATTCCTGCTATGGTTGCCCCTGATAACTTCTCTGTTTTCAACATTGTCCTTCTGTATTCATTAGTTGGCATTCTAAGGTAAGGAGCTGCCCTCCCTTCTACATTTGTTTTGATTAATATCACCTCATGGGTTTCTGTCTCATTTAATAGGCTCTAATATATTTTTCAGCTTATTTTAAAAAAACATTTTTTAGCTGTGGATGGACACAATATTATTATTTCTATTTATTTATTTAATATTTATTTTTTTAGTTTTAGTTGGACACAATACCTTTATTTTATTTATTTTTATGTGGTGCTGAGGATTGAACCTAGGGCTTCATACATGCTAGGCAAGCACTCTGTGCTGAGCCACAACCCCAGCCCTGAGCTTATTTTTTTTTTAATTTTTAAATTATTTCAGATTTATCCAGTGGGAATCCCTTCAGGCCAATTCCCTTGTCCTTTTTACAGGCCTCTATCATTTCCAAATACTTTCTTACTTTGTGACACAAAAAGATAATCCAATTACTTTTATACCTAATATTTTATAGTGCTATCTATACCATTTCTTTGGGGAAGTTTAGCATTGACTATTACTTAGGCCATACTGGTAATACAAAAGAAGCATTCAAACTTCCATTTATACAACACACTAAGTTAGTCCATCCAATTGAATGGATGTGCACAGCCCCTGACAATGCATGTGCCGCTCATCAACTTCTCTCTACTGTGTCTTCACACTTGCACTCCCACAAGAGGGGTTACAAGCCTACTAAGGGCTAGGGGACATCTTGGGAGAAGATGCAGGCTAGCCATCCCTTGGGAGGACTCTTACCCCTACACATTCTAGAGGCACACAGAGTCCCAGAATGCTCTATTGTTCAAACTTCTGTATTATGGAGGAAAACCTACAGAGACCTAAGATAACATAGCCAAAAAAACTCTATCAGGAAACTATATATAATGAAAAATATATAGAACCCTAAAGAGAAAAATAGAAGACCTTAGAAAATGGAAAGATCTACCTTGCTCATGGATAGGCAGAATTAATATTATTTAAATGACCATACTACCAAAAGCACTATACAGGTTCAATGCAATTCTGATCAAAATCCCAATGGCATTCCTCATAGAAAAGGCAATCATAAAATTCATCTGGAAAAATAAGAGACCCAGAATAGCTAAAGCAATTCTAAGCAGGAAGATTGAAATAGGTGGTATCGCTATACCAGACCTTAAACTATACTACAGAGAAATAGTAACAAAAACAGCAAGGTACTGGCACCAAAACAGGCTGGTAGACCAATGGTACAGAATAGAGGACACAGAGACTAACCCACAAAATTACAACTACCTTATATTAGACAAAGGTGCCAAAAGCATGCACTGGAGAAAGGATAGCATCTTCAACAAATGGTGCTGGGAAAACTGGACATCCATATGCAACAAAATGAAATTAAACCCCTCTCACCATGCACAAAAGTTAACTCAAAATGGATCAAAGATCTAGGGATTAAACCAGAGACTCTGCATCCGATAGAAGAAAAAGTAGGCCATAATCTCCATCATGTGGGGCAAGGCCCCAACTTTCTTAATAAGATGCCTATACCACAAGAATTAAAATCAAGAATCAACAAATGGGATGGATTCAAACTAAAAAGGTTTTCTCAGCAAAAGAAATAATATGTGAGTTGAACAGGGAGCTTACATCCTGGGAACAAATTTTTACCCCTCACACATCAGATAGAGCTCTAATCTGAACTCAACAATATAAGCACCAAAACAACAAAAAATCCAATCAATAAATGGGCCAAGGACCTGAACAGACACTTCTCAGAAGAGGATACACAATCTATCAACAAATATATGTAAAAATGCTCATCATCTCTAGCAATCAGAGAAATGCAAATTAAAACTGGGGAATGGAACCACAATTTGACCTTAGCTATTCCTCTTCTTGGATTATATCCAAAGGACCTAAAAACAGAATCTACAGGGATACAGCCACATCAATGTTTATAGCAGCACAATTCACAATAGCTAAACTGTGGAGCCAACCTAGATGTCCTTCAGTGGATGAATGGATAAAAAATACAGCATTTATACACAATGGAATATTACTCAGCCTGAGGCGGACAGCAGGGGTTTATATACAATTGAATACACAACCTGTTTCAATCCAGCATCATCTTAATGGCTCGCCTCTCAACCATTACTTCTGGCAAAATGCCAGGGGCCATTCCAACTCGGCTGTGGCTCTCAACAGAAAGGGATGGAGAAAGGGAATAGCATGTATGGAAGGAGACCCTCATCATTATACAAAATACATGTATGAAGATGTGAATTTGGTGTCAACATACCTTATATACAATCAGAGATATGATAAATTGTGGTATAAAGGTGTATTAAGAATTGTAAAGCAAAAAATAAAAATAAATAATAAGAGAAAATAAAACTAGTACCTAATATTAACTATCTTCCAGTCATTTTCTGTCACTCACATTCAACTTCTTAGCAGAGATATGCTGTACTTACATGTTTTGAGATTAGATATACTAACAAAAAATTAGGTTGTATTTATTCAAGAAAGAACTGGGAATCATTTTTCACTATAGGACATTGCTGGCCACTGAAGTTAAATCTCCATGGTTTATATCAGGAGCTTACTAGATTCTAGGGTAGGGGTTGGGGGTGATGAAAATCTGCAGACCCACAACTGAGTTGAAAGGGCTTCATCCACAGGTTGACAGATGTGGAGTATTTATTTTCCGAAGAGGAGAATCCTCATAGAAGTACAGGGCTTATGAACAAACATTTGTTTCCCTAGGATCCTCATAAATGCTCTGCATTTATGAAAACAGGTTATGAAAACACAATGGAAAATATAATCTGTGATTTAAAAAAAGTTGGGAAAGCTAATTAAAATGTATTATAGGTCCCACATTTTGTAGTCCTATAGCTTAATGATAGATGGCGGTGTAACTCCACCAATTTCACATCTACACCCAGTTTGATAATGTAACATATATTACCCTTGTTTTGACTTTGGTGCAACTAGAATTTTTTTTTTCTTAAATGTATTTGGAAGAAGAGTGAGAATAGACTGCAGAAAAGGACTCTGTTTATTCACTCATCTTCAGAAAACTGTAGTGGAAGTGAAAAATAGGAAACTGGTTAATAAACAGGCTCTTTGAAGTAACATAACTTTAAAGGTGGTATCTTTAGCAGGAAAAATATTTTTAAAAATGCAATCTTTCCGACATCTAACAAATGAGTTAAAATTTAGGTATAATTCATAAATCTACCTATAAGATGGCTCTAAAACAAAAAATGTAGTTGTTGTTAGACTCAAAGTTTTGGAAAAAAACATATAAGTATGTGAATATTGATATTATTATAATTATTTGTTATATTTTTATAACAAATAACTAAAAATCCATGTGGCTTATCTGACCAACATTTCTAGTGTGTCATTTGCATCACTTGCTTTTCTTCAAAATAGCTTTAGTTAGTTTTATTTGGTGTGGTTTATTTTGCACAAGATACTCTGGCAGATACAGTTGGTATCTAGCAAATACCAAACAAATTTATCTTTCCTTGGGATGGTAAGAGAGCAGTGTTTCAGATTTTGTTGATTGGTGGTTTCTCCATAAAGTAAACCAGAAATCAAATAAATATTTTTTTGTGAGGGAGCCTCGAGGTCTGCTTGCTGAAACTTCTCTAACCCAATTTATCTTTTCCTTGGAACCTCTTTAAATGCCTTTTGCAGATTCACATGATCCAAAGCAGACCAGAACTGTGGCTGTGAAATGGGTGGGAACTTCAAGGACAGGATTTGGCTTTTTGTCTCTCTCCTATAGGCAGCATTTCCTTTAAAGGTTGGCATGATCCAGTGAGCTGACGAGTGACTTGTGCAAAAGAAAATTATTCATTCATTGTTTGTCTTTTCAGCATTTTCCTCAGCTGCAGAAACCCAGTTTTCTTATTATTATACTTGAGCCTTTTTGGAGTCTTAGTAAAGAGTGCTAAACCCCTGCTGGCTCCAGCAGCTGAGGTGAAAAATTCTGCAGTGCTCCCAGCCATCCTGGGGCTGAGTGGTGGGTGAGTTCAAGGAATTGCAAATTAATATATTTTAGGACCACCCATCAACAAACTAGGTACCAAGGTGGCAGCCCCTGATAGCCAGCTGTGTCTGCAGTGTGGCCAGAAGTGGGGGCTGGAAGGGAGTCAATGGGACATGGGGAGCAAGTGCCAGCCTTGGCCTGGAGTTTCACTTCTGGGATCAGGGCCCAGCCCATTGGCTGTGGCAGAGGGGTCCAGCAAGGGCAATGGCTCCTGCAAGGCTTGGTATCACTACTCTCTGGTCATCTTCTTGTCAGGAAGGGTTGGTGGCCAGGGGAACCACAGCAGGGGAGGAAGAGACAAAGATGCCTGGGAAGAGTGCACAGCCAGTTCATGTAGATCAGCTCTCCTGATCTTTTGCACCTCTTGGTACTTGGAAAATAAAAGGAAAAAGGGGGCTTATGCAATTCCCTATATTATATTATTCAGGTGACTTAGTCCTCAAAGTCCTATTTCATTCAAATTGTTGGTTTTACATATTTTGGAGATTTGAGGGCCAGAGGATAGAAGAGAAAGGAGAAAAAGAGAAAAAGAAAAAAATACTCTTAGAGATTTGTTTCTTTCTCTTCTCATCCAGTAGGTGGAGTTGTCTTGTCCAGTAGCTGTCTCTACCCTCAGGAAGGTGTAGATAAACAGGGTGTGAAGACTGTATCTGGTGTGGAGCATCTGGAAGTGGAGAGTGCTGCCCATCAGTCCTAGCAGGGAGATAGCTCTTCACAGGTATTTTTTTGTGACCACTCTTCTGACTTGAGCCCCCGGTATTGTCTCTCTCTCTCTTGCCTGGAGACTTCCCAAATCCTGATCTCTCTGCTATGCTCCAGATTTTAGTCCCCTCCCCTTTCTTATGTATCAGGTCCCAACTGCAGGACCTGTCATCCCCAGGCTCACGCCAGGTGGGGGGTGCCCTGTTTGCACTGCCAACTGAGAGCTGTCCAACTGAGAGCTGATCTTGTGTTGGATGGCTACTGTTAGGAGTTAATGCTGTTGGGTGGGGGAAGGAATTGGAAATCAGGTACCTGCTCAAATAGCAATCTTATCTGATAGTCACACCCACCACAAAATTGTGAGAAAGGTTTTCCAAGACAGAGTCCATCGTCTTCCAGTGCCCGGGTATCTGGTGATGTGAGGGGAGCTGGGTGATGGCCTTGTGTTGTGGATGGGTAGCAGCTGAGTGACCTGTGTGGGAGCAGAGTGCAGTCTGGAGTTCTGCAGAGGTGCTGATGGGTGTTTCTCCTAAGTGACTTGTGAGCTGTGTGTGAGCTAGAACTGTGGCTTTGGGTCTGGAGTCTGGAGACTTACTCAAGCCCAGAGGCTCTGATTTCTGCATGAGTGGTCACAGCGCTGGTGATGTCTGTGAAAAATCCACTGGCCCCTGTAGATCCAATCTGGGAACTGCCCCCACCTAACATGGTGAGGATGTTGAGCCAAGATGTTGGCTGTCTGCTTTCAGAACCAGGGTGTATGGTGAGCTTGGGAGAGCCAGGTGATGGTGTTGTGCTGTGAGTAAGTAGCAGCTGAGTGACCTGCTTAAGAGAGGAGCAAAGTCTTGGAGATCTGCAGATCTGTTGATAGGTGTTCGGATGGTCTTAGGCCTGAGCCTAAGAAATGCCATTTTGAAAACTCCAGTTTAACCTGCAGTTTCACCAGGTGCACCCACAAATCCCTCCAGGGTGGCCTCAAACCAGTTACTTCCCCTCACCCTGATAAAGAGAGTGAAGCCCCTGGCAGGCTATCCTCGCCTGATAAGAGGGAAAGTGAAGAAGATCAGGGAGGAGACCACCAGACAGATGTTTCTGACCTCAGGTTAAATGATGTCACTGAGAAGTCCAGTGGTAGCTGATAAGGATTGAAAGGGGGGGTCAATAAAACCCAAAATAAAGTATAAATTATAGAGCAAATGAACAGGAATTCAGCCAGCTGAAACAAGGATGCACTCAAGCTGGAGAGCCTGATGAGGACCTGTTATCCCATCACTTGTCATCATTTTCTGAGCCTCTGTGTTATCCTCATCACTCTCAAACTCTACCACCTCATCTGGACATTGGTGAGAGCTGCAACTCCTCCCTATGACCCACTCCTCAACTGGTCATCCACTCCACACCAGAAAAAGCCTGCCTTGCTTCCGGACCTGATCACCAAGGTCTGAGTGACTGTGCATCTGCTGGAATTAAAGCCTAAGCCTTAAACTTTTGAAATTAGCATGCAGAGGAAATGTCTGTCATTAGCTTATCATGATAAGTGTGTTTTGCAGTGCTTAGAATTGATCTAGAATTGTTTGCTGTGAATTGATTTTGTCTATTGCAGTACCTAGCATTAAGGATTGTCATTTTCTTGAACCTATAGAGTGAAACTGTATTGAGTAATTTGAGTGAATAAAGCATTGAAAGGGACAAAAGCATGTGGACATTCTTTATTTCTTCCCTTGACTGCCTAAGTCGCAATTTTGCCCCACCTCATGACAGTTGTCGTAGCCGGCAGTCAAGGAAACAGACACTTAATGTCTGGGAGAAATATCTTGTCCTGCTTGTGTGACAATCACATATAGAACTCAGAAACTTTTTCTAAACACAGTGAAACTTATTATAATATTTACATTGGAAATTATAGCAATAAACCTAATAGGACATTACACCTTCTGCAAAGATATAGATCAAATTGGTAATAATACCACACAGATACACTATCATATAGCAAACTACACAGTCTGCTTCCTGGACAGATACATAAAATAACACATGAACTGGATAGGAAAATGCTTACACAGACGCCTAGAAAATAAAATTTCAAAAGCACTAAAATAGAGAGACACAGACACATTTTTTTGTGTATGGTATTGTAGGAAAAAGCATATTAAATTGGCCTATAGCATACTGAGAAAATGAGGAAATTAAAGAACATCTTTAAAAAGAAAGGAAGTATCCAGGAACTTAGCCCTGCTAGTCCCTGTAGAGAACTAGAGAGAATAGTGCAAGGGAAACTGCCAGGATTTAGCAAGGGAACTAAAGGAACTGATATCCCCCTATCTCACCCAGAGGTAGTTCAGCCAATCATTGCTAGAGCCACTCTAAAAGCAATCCTTGGATTGCTAGTTAAAGCTATTAATAATATAGATGAAGATATAACTAAAGGTAAAACTGGAAAGGCAAAATAGACACCCAGATAATCGTGAAGTTTTACAGGTAACTACACTGAAGGTGACCAAAATGCCAAAGAAACAGGGCTCAGATAATAGTGATAATGAAGAGGAAGTTGAAGTCAGAACTTTTAGTAGAACAGAGCTGCAACAGTTAAGGAATAAATTTGCCCAGAAAGGGGGACAAGATGTAGAATTTTTACTAAGACAGAGGGAACATGGAGCCCATGCCATGAGAATTAATGGAGATGTAATGCATGCAATAACCTCTATAGTAGAAAATGAATCTATATATGAGGATTTAGTGCCTGAAACTAGTAAGAAAAGATTGCAGGAACACACTATCCTGGAATGGGTAGCATTAGCTTGGGTGAGGTCATTTTCCATGATATATATAGGCAGTTTTGAATCACAGATCCAATGGACTACACACCAACAGGTTATTAACTAGGAAATTAGGAGTATACTTTATAATATACAATATACACACATGTTACATGCCATTACAGGCAGAGCTGTTACCTCAGATGAAAAGAATAAATAGAGGTGGTCCATCTCATCTCAGATTAACTTTAACATCAGAATTAGAAGGCATGTATACACTATAAGATGTAGTTATTACTTTAAAGAAGCCAAAGATCTGGATGGTTCTAGATCTTTTTCTTTCCCAGCTCAACCCTAACCATGCCAGTTAAGTTTTCCAGCTCAGTCCTCACAAAACCAGATTAGATTCCCTAATTATAACAACAGACAGAAAAGGCATCCTTGGGTAAATATGGAGCCTCCCAGACAATGGCCCCATCGGGGAGGAGTTCCACACCTAGGAGGCCCAGGAGCAGTACAGCATTCAGAGGACAAGGACAGATATTCCAATCAGAAGGCAGATTTCATTCAAACAGAGGACCCACACCAAACAACAAACAAAGAACACAAAACAACAACTTCCCCAAACACAACAGCAACTTCAGGCACACAAACACACCAATTTACAACAGGAAGATGACATTCAACAGACATAGAAACCCAGGAGTTAGACAGCATTGAAACAGCCTGGGTATAATAGAATAAATAGAAATTTACTTTTAATACTCAGAAAAAAAAACAGGAAAAATAGAAACACATAAATTCCTAACAGATACATGAAGCCAAGTAAATATTTTGGGAGTAACATATAATATTATGCAAGGTGATCATAAGATAATAGGAATGGGGAATATAGAAATTAATGCAAAATGAAAAAAATGTAACTATCCCTTTATGGGACAGAGAAATCATTAAAACCAAGATACTTTTAGCTGAAACACCTTTTAAGGTCCTAGGAATGGACCTAACCTAAAATTTTTCCATCATGGATAAGTTTTAAAATAATATGACCAAGTCTCAGACACACCTAGCTTCTTTTATTATTGGACTCCATAGTCCTATCTAAAATTAAACATAGCTTCACAAAGCAATACCCAATAAAAGGAGGACACACTGAAATAACTAATAAATTGAAGAATTGTTGAGGGAATACATCATAAAAAGAACTATCTCATTTGACTTTAATAGCCCAATTTGGCCAAACTTATGATAGACCTAATAATAAATGGAGATTTACAGTAGATTATAGAGCAGCCAATGCACTGACACAACAGAGGCTAGGAGACTTGCCAGATATTACCACAATATTACAATAAATACACTCCAACAATTTTAAATTTTATGTAACTATAGATTTGTTAGATATGTTCTTTATTATCCCCATAGCCAAAGAATCCAGAGAGAGAACCACATTTACATGAAATTCCAGTATAGTTTCAAAAGATTACCACAAGGCTATAAAAATGGCCCACTAATAGCTCATATTGCATTATCAATCCCTTAAGAATCCCTTAAGGAGCTGGGGATGTGGTTTAAGGGGTAGCGCACTTGCCTGGCATGTGCAGGGCACTGGGTTTGATCCTCAGCACCACATAAAAATAAAATAAAGATGTTGTGTCTACTGAAAACTAAAAATAAATATTTTAAAAATTCTCTCTCTCTCTCTCTCTCTCTCTCTCTCTCTCTCTCAAAAAAAGATCCTTTAAGGAACTTAAAATTAAAAATGCCTCAATATACAAATATGTAGATGATATACTAATAGCAGGATATGACAAACAACATCTGCATGAAATGTCACCTGATAGTAAAAGGATGGACAATCAACAGTGAGAAAGTATGGGGACCAGATTAAACAGTTAAATTTTTGGGAGTTTTGATCATAGCAGAAGTAAGGCAAGTCCCAGATCAAATTATAGATAAAATATTGGGACTACAATCTCCTACCAATAATGGTCAAGAGATATATGGAAAGAACTATATTAAGCCATTACAAAAATTAACATAAAAGTTACAATAAGAAAGAAGCACAACAACTGATAGGAATATTAGGGTATTAGCACAACCATATAGCACATTTAAATCTTATTTTATGACCAATATATACAATAACAAGAAAATCACAGGACTTTATTTGGGAATCACATCACCAAAAAGCTTTAGATATATTAAAACAATATATAACAGAATTTAGAAAATTGCATAACCTCCAAGGAACTATGATTTTGGACATCATTTTCAGCCAGGACTATGGTACATGGGGAATCTATAATAACAAAACTAAGCCCCAACCAATAGATTCTTGTGTAAAAGATTTCCATATGCATCCGATAGATATTCGTTATTTGAAAAATTGGCATGGGTTGCCTTTGAGGCACTAAAACAAGCTAAAACCATGACTAATGAACACATTATATTAAAAACTCCAATTTCACTTAAAGACTGGTGTAAACTCACCCCCAAAGAGACACAAAATATTGGATGGGAAAAGAAAATCCTGATGTGGCAATGGTACCTACAATAATTTATACAAGAGGAGTATCAAAAAGTATTCACATATAAAATCACAGAAGAAGTGGCAAAGCTACCATTTGTACCAGTGCCAAAAAAAAAAACAAACCCACACTGAAAAATATAGGCACATGGGGATTGTATATTTTGAAAATATACAAAATGCATGGTTTACAGATGGATCAAGTACAGTAGTGAAAGAAGTTACTATGTGGAAAGCAGTAGCATATAACCCTAAGACAGGCAAGATCTTGACAGAGCAAGGGGAACACAAATCAGCACAACATGCACAACTAATAGCAGTTGCATTAGTCATTAGAAAGGCCTTGTTAACAAAATGTAAAGAAATATATATTTATACAGATTCATGGTGTGTTGCAAATGGCATAGCACTATAGTCAGGGAAATGGGCTTCTTCAGACTTCCATATCAATGGAAAACTTTTATGGTCAAGAGATATATGGAAAGAACTATATGAAGCCATTACAAAAATTAACATAAAAGTTACACATATAGATGCACATACAAACAGAGACAAAGATACCAGTACACTTAACAACACAGTAGATAGTACTCTTATGAATAAGTGAAGAGACCCAAAATGTTATAAGTGGTGCCCAAATTCATACTGCTCCTTAATAAATGAAAGCCTATTTTTTAGATCCCATGAGATTTTATTTGTATACTTTTCTAAAAGAAGCCTAATAGATATGGCCTTTAATTCAGAGTTCAAACAAACTGGAGCAAATCAACCCAGAAAGAGCTGATCGTATTCTTAAGACTTCTGTGATGGTAATTCAGGTGCTTGACACTTTAAAAAAAATTGTCAATGTATATGGTTTGAAGGTAGTTTAATGCCCAATTTGAATTATACATGCTTTTGGTTATATCTCTCTTTTTTCTTTGAATGCAATAACATTTTCTCATGTTCTTAGGTCTGACTATCTCTTCATATACTTGGACTAGTGTTGTATCTTTTGTATAGTCTTTATCAAGCAGAATAATATAAGTTCTTTGGGCATTTTCCCCCCTTATGAGGCCTATAAGGTCATTTTCATTATTTTCTTAAGATTTTCTTCCAGATTTTTAGCTTCTTTGTGTGTTTTTCAGAACTGTGAAGTGGGCTCCACAACTATTTTTTTCTCTTACATTTTAAACATAGCTAGAAGGAGTGTCTAAAGGTGCCATTACTTTTTTAATGTAGAAATTCATTTTAAATTATATAAATACTCATATTGTATTCTTCCTGTAGATGTTCTTTGCATGTAGATATGTTCTCTTGATAAAATACTTCCACTTGTGTATTTGCTTATCATTTGTATATACTATTTTTGCTCTGCCCCATGGGTTTATCCATTCACCTCCATAAATTTTCCAAACAAAACAAAGAAGTGATGAGCATTGGTAAAATGGAAAAAGAAATATTATGACTAAGGAGCTAATACTAAAATATTGAGATGCCATAGAGAGGGCTTTAGAGAATATTTCTGTGTATTACATGCAATACTAGTAATATTCAAACAAAAAATGTCAGCCTATATGTATGTGGTAAGTTGTTGTAGTAGAAGTAGTCATTAAATTTATTTTTTTTCTTTATATAGTTGCTTTGCTAATTTGCTGTTTTTAAAATGAAGTATGTCCTAATTAATTTTAGAAGTATAATTTCCATTTTATAATTAATTAGGTATTGTGTTTATTCATACAGATATTTTCTCAGCAGCCAACTTAACGGATATATCTATATTCTAAAATGGGGTATGCGGGCATCATGCTTATTTAATTTTTTAAAAATCTTCTATTTAGATTATTTTTACCTTATTATTCACTTTTTACTTTTTCATTTTATAATGGTGAACTGTGTTTACTCCCTGTAAATTGTGTTATATTAAATTTCCCAACTCTCCACATACAGTTTAAATTTAAAAAATAATTCATTTAAATTTCATCTAAATTTTTATTTAAACACATTTTCTTCATAAATATCCAAGGGAATTCCTGTGCACCTGAAATGCTTATTCTTGGAGAACAATACTCAACTCCAGATTGCTTTCAGCTTTCTAATCAGTTGCACTCTTTCCTCTTCCTACAATCCACTAAGGACATCTAGAACATACTTTCTCTTTATATTGATAAATATGTCATAGGACACTGATGTTCTTCATTATTTTCTGCTGTGGCAGATTATTTTCATTAGCAAGAGTGAATAAAATTTAATGTTGATAAAGCACATTGCTGTGAAGCAAATGAATTCCCAGGGGTTTAAAAGCTTTCAGCATGTTTATTAATGTTCCTCAATTTCCTTCAATTTCTGGCTTGGTAGACTTAAAATATACATAGTGAAAAATAATGGTGATTTAAAATTTATTTAACTTTTTTGAAGTTCCTTTTGAAGATTTTTCTAAGATATGTCTAAAAGATTATACCACTACAATGTCACAAGTTTTTTTTTCCCCAACAAGTTAAAGAAATTAACTTTGAATTCCCCAAAGGATGCTACTAGAATAGAACTTAAAGTTTTTCTGGTATGCATTTATTTTTTCTTCCTTCTCAATTTTTGTACTACTTGATAGCATATTCTATGAAAGCATTCTGCATAATTTTTATTTTGTATCATTTTAGTACACATATTATAACCATAGCCATGATTTTTTAACTTTATGTAAACCTTAAGAAAAACCAAACTTTCTTTTTTTAATTAATTAATTTATTTATTTTTCTTTAATTTTTATTGTTGGTTGTTCCAAACATTACATAGTTATTGACATATCATATTTCACACTTTGATTCAAGTGGGTTATGAACTCCCATTTTTACCCTGTGTACAGATTGCAGCATCACATCGGTTACACATCCACTGATTTACATATTGCTATACTAGTGTCTGTTGTATTCTGCTGCCTTTCCTATCCTCTACTATCCCCCATCCCCTCCCCTCCCATCTTCTCTCTCTACCCCATCTACGGTAATTCATTTTCCCCCTTGTTTTTTTCCCCTTTCCCCTCACTTCCTCTTGTATGTAATTTTGTATAACCATGAGGGTCTCCTTTCATTTCCATGCAATTTCCCTTCTCTTTCCTTTTCCCTCCCACCTCTCACCCCTGTTTAATGTTAATCTTCTTCTCATGCTCTTCCTCCCAACTCTGTTCTTAGTTACTCTCCTTATATCAAAGAAAACATTTGGTACTTGTTTTTTAGGGATTGGCTAGCTTCACTTAGCATAATCTGTTCTAATGCCATCCACTTCCCTGCAAATTCTATGATTTTTGTCATTTTTAATGCAGAGTAATACTCCATTGTGTATAAATGCCACATTTTTTT
>NW_026000147.1:381161-387976 GCF_001458135.2 Marmota marmota marmota
TTAGGGTGGTTTTGATTTGCATTTCTCTGACTGCTAGAGATGGTGAGCATTTTTTCATGTACTTATTGATTGATTGTATGTCCTCCTCTGAGAAGTGTCTGTTCAGGTCCTTGGCCCATTTGTTGACTGGGTTATTTGTTATCTTATTTTCTAATTTTTTGAGTTCTTTGTATACTCTGGATATTAGGGCTCTATCTGAAGTGTGAGGAGTAAAGACCAAACTTTCTGAAGGTGTATTTCAAGGAGAAGAAAAAGAAATCAATGACAGACATATTTTGGAGAAAGGTTAACATTTCTCCCTGGTAGATAGTGAGGAGAAACTTAACAGTACACTAATCCAAATATCTTATTATCTTAGCATATGTATACTGTCATAAAATCATCTCATTTAAAAAATGATCCCTAGCATCTTTAGATGCTATTGCTCACTATTACTTCATTCAAACTGATGTTCTAGGTTTTGGTTGATTTTCATCTGTAAACCTGCCTCTAATTCTCACTTTGTTTCGTCTTTTGATTTTTTCCTTTTGGAGTCTGTCTTTAGTTAAATGTCATTAGAAAAATCATATTGTTTTATGTGTGTTTGTGTGTGTGTATGTGTGTTTGTGTGTCTATACATATACATGTATCTATTTATCAGCTTTATTTGTCTATTACATGTATTGAATTACATGTATATATATTTGGTATATAAAATCACTGCTAACAATGTGGTTAAATAAACATTGTTTCCTACCTGAACTGTTGAAGGTACCACAATTGATGCATCATACAGTTCAGTGGTCTTATGTAAACCTTCCAAAAGCTGCTTATGTCTATCAAAAAAAAAATACAAACTTCTATCTATTGTAATTTTTCCTTTTATTCAGTCTACTCTAGATACACTAGATAGAGCACTAATCTCCAGAATATATAAAGAACTAAAAAAAAAAAACCCCAAATACAAATAAGCCAATCAATAAATGAACTGAGAAACTGAAGAGACATTTCACAGAAGAAATACCATCAGTTAGCAAACATATAGAAAAATGTTCATCCTCTCTAGCAATTAGAGAAATGCAAATCTAAACCACTCTAAGGTTTCATCTCACTTCCTTTGCATGGGCTCTCTCTCATCCAGTGAGGAGGTCCACAGAACAGGGTAGAGGAGAGTGTGGCTGTGGAGTCACTAATCAAGACCTCCAGACCAAGGAGGAAGCAGGTCTGATTCTATTGTGCAGTTACCATGTATATACACTTAGGTAATAGCTACACATATTACAGGCAGCCACCAATACATTTTCTGGCTAACTGTCCTTGTAGTGCCCAAAAGAGGAGTGGGCCATGGAGCAAGCACAGGGACTGCAACATGAGACCTCATGCCAAGGGCTGTGTCTAGGTTATAAGCGATTTGCTGCTTACACACCTAGCACAGCAGAGTGGTTTGCCACTCAAACACCCTTAACATATGCCATGTATGCAGTACTTCATGAACTTGTCCCCACATCCAGTCAGAATGGCAATCATCAAGAATACAAACAATAATAAGTGTTGGAGAGGATGTTGAGAAAAAGGGACACTTATACATTGCTGGTGGGACTGCAAATTGGTGCAACCACTTTGAAAAGCAGTATAGAAATTCCTCAGAAATGAGGATGGGATTGTGCAGGGGTGAGTGAGGGGAGGGCACATGCTGGTTTCTAGGCACATGCTGGTTTCCTTCCTCTCATTTTCCCCCTGAGTCCCTCAATAAATCAATATCTATCCCCCAAACTCAGTTGTATATTCTCTCTCCTCTAAATTCCTTCCCACTTCTCATTTAACTCAGGAAAGCACTTTTTCCTAATTTCTATTTCTCCTCTTTCTTTTCTTCCAGTTATACAAATACACAATTAGGATTGCTCCATTAAACAGCAAAGTTAGTAATATAAGGAATCAGGGAACAAGTAAACTAACATAAAAATAAAATACTAGTATTCTTATTTCCTTTGTGTTGATTTGTTTTGGTACTGGGGATGAAGCCTAGGGGCATTTTTTTCCACTGATCTACAGCACCCATCTTTTGTCTATTTTTATTTTTTGTTTTGAGAAAGGGTACATATGTTGCTGAGGTTGGCCTTGAACTGATCATCCTCCTGACTTAGCATCCTGAGTCACTGGGATTAGAGATGTACACCATCACACTCAGCTATTAATTTTTAGATCCCTGAAAATCCCCCAATAAAGGAGAAGCAAAACACATATTCTTATTTCCTGTGAGTGAATTGATAAACCAACTGGAAAACAATTGGGTGATTTGGGTTAAATTAGCTACATTTCAATCTCAAAGAAATGACCTGCTATGCAGACAGAAAAGTTTTATGTAAAAGATTTTATCATTAGAAATTTTTTTGTAGCACATTATTTGGAAATAATACAAAATTTCAACAACATACAATACAGTTCTAGCAAATAAAATAATACTTATGCGAAGGATTGATGAAATGAACTGTTCTTATATAATTTGATGGGACTATAGCATATAGAAATTTATCAAAAAATGCCCCATAAGAAACATACCATTGTGATATCACCCTTCAAGACAGACCACAATAATCCTTACCTCTTAGAATTAACGGCCTTGTGTTGTCCCTTTCCTTAATGTTCAGGCTTAGTTTGAGTGACTAAGAGCATATGACACACGTGATCATATGCTACCTGAACTTAGGTATAAAACATGGTGATTTTCATCTAAGAGTCTGGATCTGTCACTTATGTCACTGGCTCAGGCAAGCTGCCATGTATGATCACTCTTAAGGAGATGCCTAAATGGTGGGCAAGTATAATATTGGGCCAACAGACAGGAAGAACAGAGGCCTCCCTGTGACTATGTGAGTTGCCTTGGCAGCAGGTTCTTCTTTGCCAGTTGTGTCTATTAGAGGTAGTTGAAATTTTGGCTAACAATTTGATCACAACCTCATGAGAGAATCTGAACAAGAAACGTTCAGGGGGCATATGCTGCAGCCAACCCGAGCAGGACAGCGCAGCGGCCCAAGGTTGGGGACCCCGGGGCTTTGGCTGCACCCTAGGAGAGGAGAAGGGCTGGGGCCGGGGTCAGAGCCCAGGAGCAGAGGCTAGGGCAGCCCAGGTGGCCCTGTGGGCCCCGGCGGGGCCATGGCAACTGGAGTGTCACTATGCTGCCAGCTCTGTCCTAGGGTGCCTTCCCCCGCCCCCGCCACTTCAAGGACCCCAAGCAGTTGTACTGCAAAAAATGGAAGTTTCTTCCTGCACATGCACCCGGGCAGCAAGTGGACGGGTCTAGGAGCAGAAGACAGAGGAGTGGTGTCCATCAAGGGAGTGTGTGCGAACCACTACCTCTCCATGAAGGAGGATGGGAGGCCACTGACTGTAAATGGGTTACAGAGGAGTGTTTCTTTTTGAACGATGGAATAAAATAACTACAATATTTACCGGTCAAAGAAATACTCCAGTTGTCCTGACCAGATCTCTGAGGTCCATCCTCTGGCACCTTAGACATTCAGGCTGGCAGCAGTTTATGCGGAATGGCTGGAGGCGGCAGATGATGTACATATCCGACTTCGTGAAGGCTGCGGGACTGGTGTGCCCTTGTCCAATATGCAGGAGGATCCTGAATTCGGTTTATACCAGTCTATTAAAAAAATTTCTGGAACTGCTATATCTCCTAGTAAAACAGACGTGCAAATTTTAAGGATCACATTTTATACATGTCATCATTGAAGACTTATAGTTAAATTCTGAAAGTTCAGAAGCAAGCCTTTGCCAACGCTGTCTTCTGGATGTCCTGAAATACCCATTTTTTTTTAAGCTACTTTACTCTTATGCTTTTGAAATACTGAATATTTCTTTGGCTGGTTGCTAGTTGGAGGCTTAGTCACTTGTTTGTTTTTAGGGTCACATCTTTTTAACCTCTTTATGCTCTGTTTCACAAAAGGTCAAAACATAGGTTGAAAGAGCAAATGCCTTTGTGACCATTCAGTTATTTTCTCTAATAATGCTGCATTGAAATTCCACTGCAGGAAGTTTTCACAATGCCTTGTGTCCTAAGATGAAATTTCAAAGAATTTGGTTTCAGTCCTTAATGCCAAAAGGCAATAATGCTTTCATCAGAAGTTTTCAAAACTCTAGGGCTATAGGGGGTGGGGGTGTAGCTCAGTGGTAGAGTGTTTGCCTAGCACATGAGAGGCACTGGGTTCTATCCTCAGCACCAATACATAAAAATTAATAAATAAAATAAAGGTATTGGTTCCATTTATACCATAAATAAACAAATAAATGGTTAGGGATATATAAAATGCATAATATAGCTGGGTGGGGTGGTACACACCAGTGATCCCAGCAACTAGGGAGGCTGAGGCAGGAGGACCCCATGTTTGAGGCCAGCCTCAACAACTTAGTGAGATTCTGTCTCAAAATAAAAAAGAACTGGGGTATGTGGCATGATGGTAAAACACACCTGTGTTCCATCCCCAATACTAAATATACAAATAAACTACTTTAAAAATTTTATAACACTTATGGACTTTCATATTATATAAGATTAGTTTTTCAATTAAATGCAAAATTTCTGTGGCAGGACTTTTATTACCATTACCATATTTTTGGTGTGTTTCCTGAACATCCAGAAAGACCACCTAAATGGGTTTCACCCAGCTGTGTGATGCCTTGTCATTGTTTCAGGAAGCCTCTATGAGAAGCCCTTAAAAAGCCGCCTTCCTTGACTGCTTTTCTGGGAACCTTCATTTGCCACAGACAGACTGTTGTTCAAATACCTTTAAGTGCCATCACTATTGTTTGTCAAAGAGTAAGTGACTTTGCCTTCTTAGTAACCCTTCTGGTAAAAACAGCAAGGAAGACAGAGAAGAATGGGCCCACCCGGTGTGTTCTGGCTCTTCTCTATCTCTATAGTCCCCTGAATGTGCTGTAGTTTTTCCTCTGTGAAGCAGCTCTGGAAAAATGCACAGGAAGAGTACTATGTTCTAAAATTTAAGATACTTCTCTGCTATTTTTCCATTACATGCTGACTTCCCATATTGATATTTACCCACAGTCTCACCATGACTAGTTTTACATTTTGAAACGAAACCATTGGGAGAGTGACTCAGTGGTAGAGCACTTGGCTGGCATGTCTGAGACCCTGGGTTCAGTCCCCAGCACTTCAGGGAGAGGAACGTGGAGGTGGTGAGCTTACCACTGAAGGCATAGAACAATCTAGGTTAAAAGAAATGTTCCTTGGTAAGAACAATAACTTTAATCAGTATGCAATATAGATTTGTTATTAAAGTTATTATCAAAGATGTTGGCAGTGGTCTTAATATTTTAGATAATGCTCCTAATGTTTGTATGTGTACTTTTATTCTTTAAATGCTCTGACAAATATCTTGGGGACTCTGCCTAGCTCGTAGTAGCAGTAATGAGAAGCTGGGTTCTGAGCTCATGAGTTCAAGCTGTCTCTATGTCCTGGAAGCACAAGGCAGGGTGCTGAGCTCACTGTTCTGCCTGTAGTGAGTGCTGCCTGGATAGTTCTGACTCACAGCAGTATATAACTGACCAACTCTGAATATGGAAGGGGAAAAAAGTGCTTCTGTATCTGGACTTTAGGAGATCCCTTCAACCTAAAGATGAAAATCTCTTCCTCAAGGATATTTTTTTTTCAAGTTTTTTTTTAGTTACACATGGACACAATATCTTTATTTTGTTTATTTATTTTTATGTGGTGCTGAGGATCAAATCCAGGGCCTCAGACATGCAAGGTGAGTGCTCTGCCACTGAGCCACAACCCCAACCCTTCCTCAAGGATTTTTCAACATAAATTTAAATATTTTATGAAGATAAAGTGACTTGTTCTGTTGTGCCTTTAAAATCATTTTCATATATGATAAGCTAAACTGAAGTAAGATATACTGTTTGACAGGTGTGAAGAACATAGGAAAAAAAGAAGTTTTTATTTTATTTTTGCTCATTAAGAGATATGTTTAGCTGGGCATGGTGGTGCATGCCTCTTATACCAGCAACTTAGGAGGCTGAAGCAGGAGGATCACAAGTTCAAAGGCGGCCTCAGAAATGTAGAGAGACCCTTCAAAATAAAAAAAAAAAAAGGTCTGGGGATGTGGCTCAGTGGTTAATTGCTTCTGGGTTCAATCTACTAAATCTACTGGTACCAAAAGAGAGAGAGAGAGAGAGAGAGAGAGAGAGAGAGAGAGGTGTTTGAGTATGTCTTAATAGTGTTTTGTTGTTTAATTACAGGACAATAATTAGATGGAGTTTGTATTTTTTTCTATTTTGTAATATTTAATAATAGGGTTAGGTTGAAATGAAATAAAATAATAGAAAAAAAAATTTAAAAAGAATCATTCATGTAAGCCATTCCTACATATGTAAACCTCATAAACAATGAACTAATCAATGTTTATTGATTTCAAGTTGATAATTTAGAAGTGTTTTGTTATAAAGCAACAGATAACTACTGCTACCATCATAAGAAAGGTTATATTCGAGGAGAAGGACTTTTATATTTTTTTCTACTTTTCATATTTCCACAATTTTCTCCAGTGAAGTTTACTACTTAATATATGAAAACAATAATGTGGTATAGAATTTTTTCAAAGTAAGTGTTTAAAAAGACAGTGACCAATGTGTCTTTTAAAATTACCCTGTTAAATATCCCTAATAAAACTGGATTTACTTCAAGCATAGTACATAAATTAAATGAAATTTTATTTCAACCTCTACTTTTTATTTTATTTATTGAAAAGAGTGGTAGTATACATTCTATAATATAAGCATCATTTCTTTTTTTTAATTTTTTATTATTGGTT
>NW_026000148.1:0-5124 GCF_001458135.2 Marmota marmota marmota
TTTATATATATATATATATATATATATATATATATATATACACACACACACACACATTCTTTTAATTTCTGTCTAGCCTATTAACATTATACTATTTTATTGTAAAGACATTAAAATTTTAAAATACCTAAAAACTAACACAAAAAACAAAGAACATTATGTAATTATAAAAGGGTTAATCTATCAGGAAGATATGATGGATACACAGATATCCTTCATAACTTGTGGTATAAACAAACACACTCAATATCAGAGTACTTAAATATATAAATATATAAATAATATATAATATAAAATATAAATATATAAAAGCAACACGACATAACTAGGGGGAGAAATATATAGCAATATAATAATAGTAGGAGGCTTTAATATCTCACTTTTAATAATGGACAGAACAGCCAAACAGAAGATCAATAAGGAAACAGAGGATGTGCATGATAGTACAGACCAAATGGATATAATAGATATACACAGAACGTTCCACTCAATAACAGTAGAATACACATCTTCTCAAGTGCACAAGAACTTTCTCCATAATAGATCATATTAGGTCACAAAACAAGTTTTAACAAATTTAAGAAGACTGAAATCATACCAAGTGTCATGCTGATCACAATGGAATGGAATATTAATCAACAGCAGAAGAAAAACTGAAATATTCACAAATAAATAGAAATTAAATGGTACACCCTTGGATGATCATTGGTTCAAAGGAAAAGTCAAAAAAGAATTAAAAACATTCCTAAAGAAAAGCAAAATTAAAAACACAACATACCAATATTTACGGGATATAGCAAAAGCAGTACTGGGGGAAATTATTGTGACAAACAATCATAATAATGATCTCAATTAAACAACCTAACTTTACATTTAACCCATTTACTGTCTAGTAAAAGATCAAAGATGGAGGCATCATTCTTCCTGATTTCAAATTATATTATAATAAAGCTGCAGACATGTAGACCACTGGAATAGAATCTAGAGATCCAAAATAAATTTGCCCATATATGGTAAACTGATAGTCATCGAGGGCATCAAGGATATACAAGGGAGAAAGAATAGTTTCTTTAACAAATAATGCTGGGAAAACTGGATAATCTCATGCAGAAGAATGAAAGGAGACTGACTCTTTCATTTTCAAAAGATAGTATTCAGCCTTAACTGGATCCAATTGTAGTGGCCTTTCCCTTTTGCCAGCCCTAAGAGGGGTTTTAAAAAAAATCCAATCACCAAAATGGGCAAAATACTTGAATAAACATTTCAACAAGGAAGACACAGAAATAGCCAACAAGGGGGCTGGGGTTGTGACTCAGCGGTACAGCGCTAGCCTAGCACACCCAAGGCCCTGGGTTCGATCCTCAGCATCACATAAAAAATAAATAAATAAAATAAAGGCATTGTGTCCAACTACAACTAAAAAATAAGTATTAAAAAAAGAGAAATGGCCGACAAGCATATGAAAAGTACTTAGGTATTCAGGGAAATGAAAATAAAGACCACAAAGAAATTTTACCTCCTACCTGTTAGGATGGCCATTATTAAAGAAACAAAAGACAACAACTGTTGGTGGAGATGTAGAGAAATCAGAACCCTCGCACTCTGTTAGTGGGAATGCAAAATGGTTCAGCTGCTAGTGAAAATAGTATGGAGATTCCTCACCTAACTAGAAATAGAATTATCATATGATTTAAAAACTACTTCTGGATGCTTATCTGAAAGAATTGAAATCCGGAGCCTGAAGAGAGATCAGCACTCCCATGTTTAGTGCAGTACTATTCATAATAACCAAGATGTGGAAACAACTCAAATATTTATCAAAAGATGAATGGACAAGCAAAATGTGGTATGTAATACAGTGGAATTCTGCCCAGCTTTAAAAAAGAAGGAAATACTCCAATAGGTTACAATATGAATGAACCCTGTGGACATTATGCTAAGTGAAATGTCAGTCACAGAAACACAAATCTGAATGATTCCACTACTGTGGAATATGTAAAATAGTCAAATTAATATAATTAAAGAATGGAATGATGGTTACCAGGAGCTGAAGTAGGAGAAATGGGAATTACCAACTGATATAAAAGTTAAGAAAGTTGAATAAACTGCAGAGCTCTGCTGTACAGCATTTACTAATAGTCATTTAGCATATGCTTAAAGTTATAAGGGTAGATCTCTTTTTAATTGTTTTTACCACATTAAAGATAAAAATAAAAAGAAAGCAATCTACTCCAATTCTGAAAGGAAAAAACCCTAAACATACTCTTACATTGACATTCATGCTCTCTGTTATCCACCCAAAGGATATAAAAACTTACACACACAGAAAAACCTGCACATGGATGTTTATAGCTGCTTTATTCATAATTGCCCAAACTGGGAAGCAAACAAGATGTCCTTCAGTAGGTGAGTGGGTAAAGTGTGGTATATTCAGATAATAATATATTTCAAGTGCTAATGAGCTATTATGCCATGAAAAGATATGAATGAAACTTAAATGCATATTACAAATTGAAAGAAGCCAGTGAAAAGGCTGTATACTGTATAATTCCAACTAAAGGACATTCTAAAAAAGACAAAATTATAGAGAGAATTTAAAAGATCTGAGGTTTCCAGGAGTTAGGGGTGAGAGCAGGAAAGGGTAGATGAATTCTGGAGTGAACCCGTGCAGTGAAAATACTCTGTATGATACTTTAATGATGGATATGTGTTGCTATAAATTTGTCCAAACATATAGAATATATAACACCCAAAGTGAACCATCGTTAACTATGGACTTTGGGCAATAAGGATGTATCAACGTAAACTCATCATTGATAACATATATACCACTTTGGTGGGGGATGTTGGTGATGGGGAAGGCTATGCTTGTGTAGGGGTAGAGGATATTTTGAAAATCTGTACTTTCTACTCAATTTTGCTGTGAACATAAAATGCTTTAACAAAGTCTAAAAGAGAGAAAGCAAACAAAACAATTTGGTATGTCTTTCACATAAAGTACACTGTGCATAGCAATGCTCACTGGAATAAAAGAATAATTCAACTGAAGTCTTGATGTGGTCTGGTCAAAATCAGGTGCACTGAAAAATTTGCCCCCTGCTTATAGTTGAAATTTTCAATGTGGAATTGACAATAATATCCTAGTATTATTATAAAGAAAATGGTAAAACGATACAACAAATTACATTAGTTCAAAAATATTGACTTACCTCGACTCTAGATCCAATGTAATTTCTATTAGAGAAGTATCTGAATCATCACAGACTTTTTCCAAACTCATGCGTTTTTCCATTTCTTCTAATTCTTTCAGGCACTGATAATACTAGAGAAAAATTATAAATGAGTTCACTATGAAATAATTTTGCTTCATGCTGGGTGCAGTGGTACATGCCTATAATCCTGGATACTTGGGAGGCTGAGGAAGGAGAATTGTTAAGTTTGAGGCCAGCCTGGGCAACTTAGCCAAACTTTGCCTCAATATAAAATAAAATATTAAGAAAGGGCTGGGGATGTAGCTCAGTGGTAGAGCACTTGCCTCGCATGTACTGGGTTCAATCCCTAATGCCAAAAACCATTTTTTTTATTCCTAATCAAACTAATTGAGTATTTATAGACACCTGGAATAATAGTTACTGGGACATTAAATCTGACAGACAAACAAACAAACTATAACAAAACTCCCAGACCATGGGTTTAGGACATTAAAAGGAAAAAACTGCTGTAGGTTGACAGGCGATGTGTTATCTGATAGGCTAGAATCTGATGCTTTATCAAGCGCTCTTGGCTTACCTTGCTCCGATCGGGATCACAATAGTCCAAGAGAGAATCACAAAAATGGTAGCCCATTGACTCCAAGTCTTTTGTGCTGAAATGAGTGCCTCGTTTATTACCTAAAACATCAATAAGTTTATCTACCCTTGAGGATGAGTAAATCATTTTTTTTCTTTAGCAAGCAGGTCTAAAATGTAAGGGTATGAACAAACATTGATTTGATTCCATATCCTGTCTTTTGGATTTTCCTCTCTGGGACAGGTCATTTAACAGCCTACCACATTAAAGTTAAAAATAAGAGAAAACAATCTACTCCAATGCTGAAAGGAAAAAAAAACTAAACTAAACTGTTACTTTTCCTTATTTTAACTTAAATTAGTTTATGTTGCAAGGCAGAAGAAAGTTCAGTTACACACTTACGTAATATTGGTTACCAGTTATAAACAGTATCAGTAGTCATTCTGGAAAAACTTGGGTCAAGATTTTATGAGAGAATGTTTTCATCATCATGAATAATGTTCTATCAGTTTCAAGGTATTTTAAAAATTATCCAGAAATCACATATGTGGATGTCTAGTACTTTCCTTTGAGTGGATACATTGTCTAACAGTGTGAAAAATTATCTTAATCTAGAATATTTTGAACACACCTTATGCTAGATGTGACTAAAAGATTTATTAAATGAGACTACAAAGCACATTTTAATTTTTAGTTCAGGGACCCAAGTGTTTCCTTTTAAATATAAATACACACACACACACACACACACACACACACACCACAGTAGTCTATTTCTGGGCAAATTCAATAAAAATATTTCTATAATTTTTAAGTATGTTTATTGCTTTGTCTTCAAATAATCAGAACCCCCCCCCTTTTAAAAAAATATATAGAAATATTCTTTAAAAAAAACAAGAATTTGAAGATTCGTTTACAAAACAACCAATTATTCTATGCACAACATGTCAAACATTCCTTTCTAAACAAAGGGAATGAAATAGAAATACCATATAGTGGAAGTTTATTCATTCCACTTATAGATCGACATCAGCATACATTTAAATAGGAAGAATGTGCTCACTACTAGATCAACTCCACTACTATTAATTTTATGTTGAAAATATATATCTTTGGTTTAATGCTCTGGGAGCTGTGAGTGAGAACACTTGGCCTTACCCAAAGTAGATCCACAAAAGGTGGCCTCCATGGTAAAGCTGTTCCGGATTCCCATTTTCCACATTACCACCCTTCCTGTTCCTTCCTTGCTCTTCTGAATATTGAACTTGCAAGCTGGGAATGAAAACTGACAAGCAGCAAAAAAAAAAAAAAAAAAAAAAAAAAAAAAAAAAAAAA
>NW_026000149.1:0-4744 GCF_001458135.2 Marmota marmota marmota
GAGAGAGAGAGAGAGAGAGAGAGAGCTGGGTCTCCTTGCAGCTGGGTCCCCACATCCACAGAGCTGCCTTGATTACAGCTAAAATAGTCTTTAAGATGAAGTTTCGTGGAATGATTGGAAACAAACACAGATGGATAAAGGAGAGAGAGAGAAAAATCCTAAAAATGAGGCACTTTAAAAAAAAATAAATAAAGTGAGCATTTTTCTTAAGAACAAATGAGATTTTTTTTTTCCATTTTTTTCTTTCTCCCAGTTGGAGAGAGATTTGCAAGAGATGGATGTCATTTAGAAAAAAAAAAATTAAAAAAAAATCTCTTTGGGACTGGGTTGACCCCCCCTCTACTTAAGAGTCTTTTCCCACCCCCACCCCCCCCACTCCCCAGATTTCTGACTTGGGAATGTGCCCCCTTTCCTTTCAAGGACCTGAAGACCCTTCCAGAATGCCCGAGGAGACCTCTCCCAGGCGGACCCCGCAGAGCATCCCCTACCAGGACCTTCCCCACCTGGTCAACGCCGACGGACAGCACCTCTTCTGCAGATACTGGAAACCCTCGGGGACACCCAGGTGAGTCTTCGTCTCCTGCTCCTCCTCCGTGTCCCCCCTCTCCTGCGGGTCTCTCTGACCCCCATTTCCCACACCGTCTTTGAACACTGGGTACAGTCATGTTACCAAAGCTGAAATTTCCTGCTTTATCATTTATTTTTATTTATATATTTTAATTAAGAAGCCAGAGTTCTCTTTCTGTGATGACAACTAGGCATCGACCGTATGTCAGTTTGCAAAAAAAGGAAAAAAAAATAATTCCACATGACTTGATTTATTTATTTATTTTGGTGCTGGAGTTGATTTCCTGTGGTCTAGGCAATTCGTTCATCATCAAACCCAAGAGTAAAAACCTCCTAAATGCATTAAAAAAAAACCACCATCCTGTATATATGTCACTGATGCGTGTGTCTTTTCTTTCTTTTTTTATTAGTTGTTGATTTGTTGATGGATATTTCTTTATGTCTTTTCTTTAAATTAGTTGTTGATTTGTTGATGGATCTTTATTTGTGTCATTTTTTTAAAATTAGTTGTTGATTTGTTGATGGACCTTTATTTGTGTCATTTTTTTAAATTAGTTGTTGATTTGTTGATGGACCTTTATTTATGGATACCTGGTGCCCAGGGCCTCACGCAGGCCAGGCGAGCAGCTCTACCACTGAGCCATGACCCTAGGCCCAATGCGTGTATGTCTTTTTTTGGGGGGGGGCAGGGCTTGTCTTTTCCTGTTCAATGTGGACTTCGGAAGGTGACATCCGGGTAGAATTGAGAAGAAAGGGGTCTGGGTGTCTCCTTTGATGCTTTGTTAGGTTACTTGGTGCATTGGCTGTCGAGGACCCGCCTGGAGACTCGGGTACCAGGAGGCCACCAACCAGTGTCTGGCTTCTCTTGGGTGAGGCAGGAAAACCCTGCCTGTTTGTGTTATCTGGGGGAAAAGAGAACAGTGTGCAAGACAGTTGGCCGAGTGACAAGTGTGAAATTTCCTTTGCCCTGTCCCTGTTGACCTGCACTAGAGGACTCTTGTCTCCTAGGGGGGGGATCATAGGATGACCGCCGGGGATCGTCCTCTATTGTGTCTCAGTAATGACGCGGCTGGACATTTCCCACCCCCCACCCCCATAGACCTTCAATAAAGGTGTATCTAGGTAGCTGTCAATTCAACACCCCGAGATGGGGACGGCTAAAGTCCCTAGGTGACTCCGGATGGAACCCAGGGGCACCTTCCCCCAGAGTCGCATCTCCAGTCCTATTTATTTATTTATTTAAAAATTTGAGACAGCGTCTTGCTCAGTGGTAGAGGCTGGCCTTCAACTTGCCATCCTCCTGCTTCAGCCTCCCAAGATTTTTTTTGTTGTTGTTGTTGAGATTTTTTTTTTTGCTTTTGGTAACCGGGGATGGAACCCTGGGTCGCTTAAACCACTGAGCCATATCCCCAGCCATCCCCCCACGACACACACACACCGCCAGTTCTCATGTTTTATTTGAAGACAGTGTCTTTGGCTGGAATGATAGACCTGGGCCACCGGCCCGACTTTCCTATCAGTTACTTCTTCAAGAATTCCCTCGACAGGAGGGTGTATCTCTATGTGCATGGCATTTTGGAGGGAGAGAGGGAGAGGGGAAAGGGGGGTCAGGCATTAGGATTCGAATTAGGGTTCGAATCTCAGGGCACCACGTAGACATAAATAAAGGTCCATCAACAAATCAACAATTAATAAAAAAAAGACACAAGTAAAGATCCATCCACAAATCAACAACTAATTTAAAAAAAAAAAAAGACATAAATAAAGATCCATCAACAAATCATCCTCCCGCTGACACCACTCTGGTTGTAGCATTGAAACATTCCTGTATTAATTTCTGGCAGATTATTACCCTGTGAGTTATTCAGTTAATAGACAGAAAGAGGAGAAGGAATGGAAAGTCAGAGTTTTTACCCACGCCCAGTCTCAGACTTTGGGGGCTCTGCCGGTGGGGGACCTCGAGGGTGTCCTCGTTTGAAATCAGTCAACTCAAGAAGAACTGCCCTCCTCCCCACCCCCAAGGGAGGGCGGTTGGTGACAGAGCCGGCCAGGCATGGCACCTTTGGCTGCCCTGGGTTTGGCTGTGGGTGGTTTTAATTCTCCCTGCAGAAGCTGTGTCGGCCGGCCAATTTCTTCTCGCTTCTGTGTGGCTCCTGCTCTAGTCAGAGATGGCAACCTCTTGGAAGTCCGCGGCGGATGAGGAAGAGCCGTCGGGCAAAGTGCCCCACGCCTATCCTCCCTGACGCTGGGGAGGCTGAGGCAGGAGGATCGCAAGGTGGAGGCCAGCCTCAGCCAAAGCAAGGCCCTGAGCCACTCAGCGAGACCCTGTCTCTAAATAAAATAGAAAATGGGCTGGGGACGGGGCTCAGGGGTCGAGGGGTGCCCTGAATTCAATCCTCAGTATCTAAGCCCCCCCCCAAAAAAAACATGGGGGTAAGGATAGGTTGGCCCTCAGCCTCTCCCTGTCCCAAGTCCTTTCCCGGATTCTTAGTGCAATGGAGGCTTTTTCTTGCATAATAAACCTCCTCTTAGTGAGGAAGAGAGAAAAGAGGGACAGAAGGTGAGATTAACGGTCCACACTGCGCTAGGGACCCCGTTTTTCTCCTCCTCCTCTTTCTCACGAGGTCCTTGGGACATCAGAAGTCCCAACCCTGGTTAAGGCCCATCTGCCTTTGTGGGTGGGCGCTCGCTCACTCGGGTTCAAGTTGCCGCCTGCTCCTTGGGCTCTTCCCCTCAACACCTTCTGGAAGGTTCCGCTGTCAAACAAGTTGCTGGGTGTCTCAGAGCCCCAGGGAGTTGGTCCCAGGTGAACTGGCTCAGCCTGCTTCCTGAAATCGGCGCTATCTTTAGAAAACACCAGATTCCCTGGACGGGTCTGGACCTGGAGAAAGAATGAAGTCTTTCCTGGGGTTCGTCATTGTCACCCAGCAGGGAACAAAACACAGGCTTGAGGCCTGAGGCTTGGTATCGAATCAGGAGGCAGAAAGTGGGTAGTGTTTACAGTCATAGCAAAGATTTTATTTGGGGTCCCAGGGGTGGAACCCAGGGGCTGCTCAATCCCTGAGCCCCATCCCCAGCCCTGTTCTGTGTTTTATTTAGAGACAGGGCCTCCCTGAGCTGTTCAGGGCCTTGTCAAGTTGCTGATGCTGAGGCTGAGGCTGGCCTCCACCTTACGATCCTCCTGCCTCAGCCTCCCGAGCTGCTGGGGAGTCATGGAATCAGAAATTCAGTGGCTTTGACCTACATCCATAGAGTCATGAAATCTGCCCTCGAACCTTAATAAAACCGACCCATCCGGGCCTCTCCTAGCGATGCCTTCATTGTCGATCTGGCTGCCACCTCTGGGTCGAGCCTCTATCTTCTCTTTAGGGGAGTTTCCAAACCTTCCTCTCCTGGGAGGCTGCCCTTTCTCCGGCCATCACTCTTATTGGAGCAGAGCAAAGCGTCTTATTTTTAAATAGGGCACTTCTTCTGAGTCTCTCTCTCTCTCTTGTTTTAAAAGACTCTTCGAAGAGCAAAAGATCTTTTGATGGCAAGAGGCGAAGCCAGCTGCTGGCTGATCTTTCCACCCGCTTCCTTAAGGCGTGATTTCTCCTAGTTGCTCTAGAGTGTTCTGCTGACACAGATCCGCCTTTGTTTCTCGGTGGAGTCCAAGAAGCCAACTGAGCTGCCTCCTGAATAGGCATCTTTGAGGACGGGGGACACCCCCCCATCCCAGATGCCCTTCTGTCCCCAAAATGCAAACCAAACCAAACGCTCTTTCCCGGGGTGCGAGTTTTTACAGCTGAGATCACAAGATGACCCTTGTCCCCTATTGTAGGGTCATCCAAGGCTCTTGGTGGTGGGAGGCTCTCTCTCTTTTTTTTAAATTCCATCCATCTTTGTTCCTTAGGGGGATGGGGGATACCATGGGGGTGGGGAGGTCACCCCGTGAGACTGGGATGACTTTGTTCTCTGGGTGTTTCTTTGAGGGGCGACCTGGAGAGCCACAGGCACCGGGGGTCACTCCATCCGCAGCTGCTCAGAGTCGGTGGCCACCTCCAAATGTGCTGATCATACACTTGGGGTACCCGGGATTGAACTCAGGGGCTCTCAACCACTGAGCCCTATTTTGTATTTTATTTAGAGACAGGGTCTCGCTGAGTGGCTCAGGGCCTCGCTAAGTGGCTGAGGCTGG
>NW_026000150.1:0-3859 GCF_001458135.2 Marmota marmota marmota
ATATATATATATATATATATATATATATATATATATATATACATACACACACACATACATACATACACACACACACACACACACACACAATGGAGTTTTACTTGGTCATGTGGAAGAAAGAAATTATGGCATTTGCTGGTGAATGGGCAGAACTGAAGAATCTCATGCTAAGTGAAATAAACCAGACTTATAAATGTTGAATATCTTCTCTTATACATGAAAATTAGACTAAGCTAAGGGAAAATAATGGAGAGGACCTCATGAAAATAGAGGAGATGTCAGTGGAGTGGATGAAGGGGATAAAGGGATAGGCAGGAGGGACAGGAAAAGGGAGGAATGAAATTGACCAACTTGTGCTCTATACATATATGAATATACCATAGTGAATTTTATATATATTTATAAAGTACCAATGTAAAGAACTATTAATAAATAGAAGGAAAACAAGTAGAGTAGAAGAAGGGGGAAGAAAGGGAGGGAAAGAGGAAGTACTAGGGACTAAAGTTGAGCAAATTATATTCCATGCATGTATGATAATCTCAAAATGAACCCCAAGATTATGTTTAATTATTACTCACAAATAAAAACCATCTTTAAAAATAAGAAATGTGGCTACGTGGCAGGTCATTGGTCATGGGGTAACGGCTGTCCAAAGGGAGTGGGACCCTTGTTAGTTCTCATGTTAACAAAGTGCAAGCCAGGTCCCTCCTGAGTCTCCCGACTTGCTATCTTGCCATGTGATCTCTCCCTCTCACATATGCTCCCATGATAAATGCCACCTACCATGATAAATGCCACCTACCATGATGAGCTCACAAGGCTCACACCTGAAACAGTGCCATGCTGTTTGGACTTTAAGCCTTCAAAACTTTGAGCTAAATAAACTTCTTTTCTTTAGAAATTAGGAGTGGTGGGGAGGATGACCAGCCACAGGCTTACAGTAAAAGGGCTGTCTTTGGAAGGGAACAAATCCTAAGTGGTGTCTCTTTTATCTGTCTTTAAAATTAGAGTTAGTTTTAGCAGATACCTTGAGGAAAAATATTAAGTTGCAGATTTTGCTGTTTTGTTGTGCCTACAATTTCCCAATGTTGCTAGTGAGAAGCAGAGAAGGCCCTTAAATGCCTTTGTGCTTGGCACCTGCAGAAATCTAATTTCTGATGAATAGGACTCTAATTGGGTCAATTATTCTATTATACTACACAAGAGTACTTCAAACTGCTGGTTCAGTAAAGAGAGGCACTTTAGTCTCCCCATTGGTGTTCCATTGGTACAGAACTCAAAATTCTGAATTTAACTTTTCCTATCCCAGTTTCAATTTTGTCATTCCAATCTCAGTTTAATCACATATAAGTCCATTGCTGAAGAAAACTGAAACAACATTTTTCATCCTCTAAAACCATGGGTAAGATAACAAAGGAAATTTATTTGACCTCTTTAAAATTGTTTTCCATATAGTTGTAAAAATGTGAGGAGATACTTTAGTGCATGTTACTCAAAGAGAATTCTTTTAATAAATGATTATTTGGAGGGGGAGACAACAAAGAGAAGGCAAGAAGAGTTTGCATTTTATCTGTGGCTTCCTTTACATTTTTTGCACATATGTAAGGCTCTCATTTCAATTTTATTTCCTTATTATTCAGAAGGATTGAACCATTTCCTTTTTTATAATCACCTATAACATGTGAGTTTGAAAGGAAAAAAGAATTTTGACGCTGACATATGATGACACTTATAGACTCATTATTTTAATGAGATTTATTTCTTAGACATTTCCTAATGCTAAATGTCCTAATTTGTAACTTAAAACAGAAACTTCTCTAATTAGTATGAACACTTTCACTCATGACTTGGTCTGTGACTCAGACTTTATTTGGGAGAAGATAAAATTATGTCATTAATTGCTCTTTATTAAAAGTACTACTGTGCAATTACTTGTACCCTAGGGAAAATCTTTTGCTTGGATTTGGGCTCAACAAAGAAGTCGTCGTCTTGGCTTTTATAAAAGGCCATCACTTTAGAAAATATTGACTTCAATAATGTAGTTAATGTCATATTTTATATAAAATATAAAATATTTTAAAATATAAAATTCCAAACTTAGTGTCCAGCACATATTAAACACTAAACAGTTAATTTTCTTTCTTTTCTTGAGCTATCCCAAGGATTGGCTTTTAATAGGAAATTGAACAATTAAAATATAAGTAAGGCATAGTCTTTATTTTCAAGTAGCTGTGGCCTAAAAGGGGATGAAAAACCGCATGCTTCATTATGATGGGAAATATTCTGAGTGTCATCAGAAGGTTTCCAAGTGCTGTGAGGGCTGTGTGTGAATAGGTGTGGGCATGTATTTGTGTGTGAGTGTGTGTTTTCTCTGTGCACCCTCCTGGCATTTTCATTTTGCAGTCTTAGAGCAGATGCATGTCTGGAGTTACAGATACCAATTCTATGTCGTTTTACAGTAAACCTTCATACTTCCCACTCACTACACTGGAATTGATTTATCTCTGCTTACTCTGAAAACCATGAATCTAGCAAGAAACACGGTTTGATTGATTTTTATGGTGAGTCAGAGGGAATGAAAATTAGTATGCAACTTTTTCTTGTTTCTTTCATGAGGGGCTTAGAAGAAATTGTATGATTAGTTCTTTACCAGAATTCTCCACGGATTAATTTTTGTCCTAGAAGCAATAATATTTTGGTTAACTCTTCTCTTTCCTCTGGATATTTTTTTTTAAATTTGAGTTTTTAATTTTCAGCCTTTTCCATTGTTTAAATTAAAATGTTACTAAGATTCATAATAATAAACTGACAATTTCTCATAAGCATATTGGCCTCTATATTTTTTAGGTCAAACAATGTTTTAAATATATTATACCATTTTCCTCATTACCATGTGTGGTTCTTCAGTATGTATATTATTATTTAGTTTTGCAGCTCTTTCATGATATTGGTTTTTCAGAGTAATCCCACTACTTAATTGAACATGGATTTCAATTATTATTAAGATATTTGTCACATCTGCTATTGAAATAAAAATATTACAGTATCCTAATATTCATCTACTAATTGTATGTCATAGTATCAAATTTGTGTTACAGTATGTGAGGTACCATGTATACATTATCTCAATGAAACTATTAATATATTTCAAAGACAAAATTGAAACCAAGAAAAGTTAATTCACTTGTTGAAATTCATACAATTAATAGGTGATGGCGTTCATTCCATCTTAGCCCAAAGCCTTAGTCCTTTTCAGCATTCTACTCAGCTTTACTGTCTGAGTTGCTTCCTAATAGTATATCTGCTTATGGAATCACATAGTTTGAGAAAGTTCAAAAATGCTTTACTGAAGAATTTACTTTGAATATTCATTCCCACAAATGTAGAAGCAGTGGCCTAAAGATTAACTTTCCCCCATCATCTTTAAAGCTCTAACTTCAATGTAATGTTGTTCCCAAAGTAAGTGGAACAGATACAGCTTTGATCATTAAATATGTTTCTTTGAAGATATAAAGTAAGAGGAGTGATGCCTCCTTCAGGCAAAGAACCTTCTTCCACAGTTTTGGATATAGCTGAGCAGATTGGGTCAAACATGCTATAAGCTTGAAATGCTCATATCTGAACTTCAAATACAAGCCCTGCTAAATCATCTCTCCTGTCTTCGGTCCGTTAGTCAATGATTTTATGAGAGAAGGGATAGTCTTTCCCTCAGGGAGCTCTTAATCTGTTAGGTGAGTCCACACATGCACACAAATAGTTATAAGACAGGACTAGAGGATTATTCAAGAAGCAAAATAAGACTAATGCTAAATATGAGAAGCTATCCTAAACTGAATATCCTCCTTTTTTTTTTTTTTTT
>NW_026000151.1:0-3789 GCF_001458135.2 Marmota marmota marmota
CCTGGGTTAAATAGCTCCCTGCTTCGGAGTCTCTGTTAACCAGCTAACACCTGACCCTGCCCTCCTTTAAAAATTCTCTTTTGGAATATTAATTACCTTCTTTGGATTCAAACAGCAAAGGATTATTAAAGTTGTTTAAGTATTTTTTTAGTCAACTGCCGGGAGGCCAAACATTGAGAATTTCTCTCTGTTGTATCCCATATTTCTGAAATAACAATGAATTGGGGAGATTATCACCTAGCAAAAGGTCCTGCTGCCCTCAGCACAGGGTGTAGAACAGGCATATAGAGATTTTTCTGCTGGGGGTTAATTTTAGGGCATACTACCTTGCAGTATAATGAGAGCAGCCCGAGATTGTATCTGTAAAGCCACTGACGATATGTGGGTAATAGCCCTTAATTGTAACTCCACAAAACAAAGTCTAAAAATTAGTGAGAAAAACAGCATGGATGTATTATGAAACATTAAATGGTGTGTGGTATATGCATAAGCAACCTAGATTAATTAAAGTGCTAATTGTGTTAGTAATAATTTTGAAGAGAACAAGGAGAATTCTCTGTAGGCAGAAGATTTCAGAAAGGTGACAGCAGAAGCGGGGATCAGGGATGCGACTCTGGTCTCTCAGGAGGACCACATTGACTTTGTATGCAACAGAAATTCACTGAATACTACATTGATTGTGCACCTGTTGGAAACACTTAGAATTACAGAAATATAGCTCTGTTTCTGTCTTAATACTTTCCATTATTTTCTATGTAAACACAGTAAGTCCTTGGAGAGCAGATGTTAACATGGGGATGGTCTAGTAAGAGGAATTGGCATTGTTTTTGGAACTGTTGGGAGATCTGCTACTGAGACCTGAAATCAACCTAGTGGGCACAAGCAACATTGTAAAAAGGAAGTGAAGTAGAATACAAAATAGCAAAGTTACTCATATTTAACAAGCCTGAATATGGTTTCCAGAAACTGGTTTCTCATTTCTATATATGTATGTATACAGTGAGTGGCAAGTGAAGTATATTTCTTGCTGTGGGGCATAATAAAAAATATCCTAAGATATTTTATTAGAATAAGCTACTCTTCAAACAGAATGCCTTGTATTTGCAAGTAAACCTTCAAATAAAATTGGTGCACCAAAGAGACATTCAGGAAATAAGCATCTTAAAATTTGGTAATCATACATTCCTGGTATTTCCATTGATTATTTAAGACCAAAATTCCCTGTCTTTTTAAGACTTGGCTGCTTTCCTTCTGTTTTAAAATTTTCACCTTTGGGCAAATTTACAGAAAATAACTCTGTTGTCCAATCTTGTTTTCCTCATTTGGATCCTGAAGAACAGCCTTCAGAGGCTAAGTCCTTTTCTCTCTCCAAGCCCTCTACCCTGATGGCTAAGAAAGTGAAGTCTTGCCACTCACTGTTGTGACCTCCCAACTCTATCTCTTCAGAACAAGTTTTATTCATCTGCAAAACTAGGGTTTGGACCATATCACTTTAATACCTTTATGATTCTAGAATCTAGTGGCTTTTCCATAAAAATCACTGATATTTTTTAATTGCAGTAAATGGAAGATTGCCTTTCATTAAAGATTAAGTCCACTAAACCCCATTCTTGTTCAAAATGGTAATGTAAAGGAAAATCACCCTGTAGTGACTGAAAAAAGTCACTTAGTTCTATTTTAGGGGAAAAAAATGCCTGTTAAATGGATCAGAGTTCTCGGTTTAAAAAGAATTTAGAGGAAAAAAAATCTGACCTCTTTCAGAAACCCAATTCCTAGCTTTAGAAACTCTCAGCAAAGCTTTCCTTACTTTGAAATACAACCCTCATGTGTATGCATCAACAATTTAATGCATACTTAATATACCTATGTCACAACGCACTGGGTTCGGCACCCCTGGGGTGCTCAAAGGTTTAATACACAGCCCCTGCCCTCAAGAAGCCCACAATCTAAATAAGGACCATTGCTTCTTCCTCTGGTAGCTGCCGTCAAAACAGGCAGTAGTTGGTAATTATCCTTTATGTAATTACCTTTCACAGATTTATAGACCTCACTGTGACAGGGAGAATGATAATTCACTTGGTGAAAAATACATGTTTTCCTTTTGAAACCATTTGAACTCTGGCCTGATAGATCATGCTTTTTGGAAGGAAGTTCCTTGCTTTGATTTTTCACCTCTTTTTCTGAAATAGGGGCTGGTGCATTTGTAGGTTTCTCTTCTCTTTTTGTCTCTTATAGGGAGGCAACACGGTTGTGTATCTCCTGGCAGGGAAAAAAAAATTCCATTGAACTAGGAAGTGTCTTTCCAGGTTGTACTTACATAAACTTTACCTGGGTTAACTGTTAACTTGATGAATAAATAACTCAGACTAGGAGGGGGGGGCATACATCATTAAGTAGCAATGGAAACTAGTTATTACATCTTTGATGAAGTTGGGAAATATCCATTTATTTCCTGTCTTCTGAATATAATGTTAGAGAGAAACGAGGAACCAGGAGAAAAACAGTAGAAACAAATGTATGCATGCATGCATGTATCCGTTCATTGATTCATTCAATAAAAAATGAATAGTTGAACACAAAAAGCTTATATTGTAGTGGGAGGAGAGAGATGATAATAAGAAAAATAAATAAATTGTTGATTTCAGATTCTAACAATGCTAGGAAGATCAGAACTGAGAGGCATGGGGTCATGCTGCCCGAGGATGGATAGAGAACATTCTCCCTGAGCTGAGATGCAGTTGAAATGGAGATAGATACTCTGAGTTTTCCAGGAAAATTCCCATACAGTGCTGCTTCACTACCTTCCCCTCCTCATTTAAAAAATTTTAAAATGTGATTTGGGTCAGAAATCTAGTCATCGTGTGATAGTGCCTGTGTATGCCATGGGTGTCTTTGTAAAAGGCTCTCTGTAATTTAGATGTATTTAGTCAGTGCTCAGGAATCTGGGAGACAGGCATGAGATAAGTAACCATAATTTTCTGTACTTCTAGAGCTAGTTCATATTAAATTATGTTAGGAGAGAAAAACCTTACACGACAGTAACATTTCAGCTTAAATAATTTTAGGGTATGTTGGCAGAGTGCTCAAATGCAAGAGCATATACAACTTTCCTAAAACTAAAGCAAAACTAGTCTTAAATATCTGAAATTCTTCATCTTCCTCTTTCTAATAAAAAACTAAGTTTTATTGGCTTGGACTTATTGAACACCTACTATGTGCCAGGCATTTTATTAGGGGGTGTTAATGCATTGTCTCATTTTAGCTCTGTGAGGTAGGCATAATTATTATTATGATTATTCCCATAATTATTATTCCCAGATGCAGAGATAGGTGTTTAATGGGTTAAATGTTTTGACAAAGTAGCCAAGATTCTGACACAGGCAGTCTAGCACAAATAGCCACACACCAGAGAATGACATTTCTGTCGTGGTTGAACTGCATATATGATGGTTGGTCCCATAAGACTGTATCACCTAGTGATGTTGTAGCCACCTTAGTGAGTTTAAGTATATGCTATGACATTCACACAACAATGAAATCAACTCACCACATGTTTCTCAGAAAGTGTCCCTGTTGCTAAGTGGCGCGTGACTGTGTACTAATATATATGCAACCAGCCCTTGTTCAGTAATTACTCAGCACAGATATAAGCTCGCTTACAGATAAAAAAAAAAATAGTGAGGCATAAAATTACATTCAGGGACAATTCTATATGTATGCGTATATTTTAAAATGCCTAACAAACAAAAATCTTTCAAAGAAAAATCATTTGATTCAACGAACCACAAA
>NW_026000152.1:0-3781 GCF_001458135.2 Marmota marmota marmota
CTGAGTGGCTGAGGCTGGCCTCCAGCTGGCGATCCTCCTGCCTCAGCCTCCCCAGCTGCTGGGATGACAGGCGTGGGCCACACCTTATGGAGCTTATTCAGGGCATCCCTGCGGCCTGAGTACTGCCCAGGGCTCCTGACGGTGGTAGAAGTCGGTGGTAGAAGTCGTGCCCCGCGTGTGCCTTGAATGCTGAGCCCAAGGAGTGGGGATTCAGGGAATTGGTAGGCCCAGGGCCGCTATGGGGACAGGAAGATGTCACTGTCACATGTTGGGGTTGTTGGGTTTGGGTGTCCTGCAGCAGTTTCCTGGCCAAAGGGTACAGGGAGCTGGGCTGTGCTGGGCGACTCTGGGTGTGTGCGGGTGAGGCCGCGACGTGGGGTCACGCTCCAGCACCCCGGAGTGTCCCAGGACCACCCCAGGCCTGGTTTAGTGCTGGCTGTCACTCTGGCCACTGTGAGGGGAGATCTCGACTCTATGGGTGGGCAGGGAGGCAGGAGCCCGCGGGGGCAGGAGGGAGGAGGTGGCCGTCCCCTCCAGTGGCTGAGCCTGTTCTCGCCCCCAGGAAGCCTGAGAAGGGCGTGCAGTACCTCATTGAACGCGGCTTCGTCCCCGACACCCCCGTGGGCGTGGCCCACTTCCTGCTGCAGCGCAAGGGTCTCAGCCGCCAGATGATCGGCGAGTTCCTGGGCAACCGGCAGAAGCAGTTCAACCGCGACGTGCTCGAGTGAGTGGTCGGGGACCGCGGGGACGCGGGGACGCAGACCCAGGCCAAGGGCATGTGCTGTCCCTGCCGTGTCACCACCCCGGGACACGCACACACATGGGAGTCCCCTGGTGTCCTGGGTGCTGCTTCCCGAGCCTGCGGTGGCAGGATCCCGTGCTCAAGTCCCTACGTCAGGTGCCCTGGGGTTCGCGTGGCCTCCTGCCTGGTCTGAGGTGGCGGTCAGACTGCGGTGTGGGGCACAGAGAGCCCCCAAGTCTGTCCATGGTCCTCACGGGCAAAGTTGGGTTTTATTGTTTTTTTGGGTTTTTTTGGTAACAGGGATTGAACCCAGGGGTGCTTAACCCCTGAGCCCCGTCCCCAGCCCTTTTTATATTTTATTAAGAGACAGGGTCTCGCTGAGTTGCTCAGGGCCTCACTGAGTGGCTGAGGCTGGCCTCCACCTTGCAATCCTCCTGCCTCAGCCTCCTGAGCCACTGGGATGACAGGCGTGGGCCACTGCTCGGCTCAACACGAGCAAAGTTTTTTGTTTTCTTTTGTTTTAATATTTCGGGTCCCTGGTCGGTTGGATCTGAGGACTCAGGGCTCACTTACCTTCCTTGCCGGGCTTGCCCATGGGTCTCACGCTGACCCCTCGCCTGACTCCCTTCTGCACCCTTGGCCTGACTGTCCACCTAGCCCTGAGGGGTCCCCGCCCTCAAGTGACGCACGTTCTCGGGGCCTCCTGTGTCGGGACCTCTGGGCGCCTGCAGCTGCAGGTCTGGGCCCCAGCTCTGGCTGGGTGTCCTGCATCCAGTAGAGACCGGTGTCCCTGTTGGTGTGTGCCTCATGTCCTTGGGAGTGGTGGCCTGCTCTGTGTCACACCAAGACATCGAGGCTTCAAGGGAGGGGCTGGCCGGGCACCCCAAGCCCACACGACCACGTGGCCTGCAGCTCTCGTGAGATGCACCCCACATTCCCTCTCAGCCATGCCGGGGGCAGGACCATGGCCCATGGGGTCCTCAGTGACCCGTGGAGGCCCTCAGTCCATGGAGGCCCTCAGTGGCCCCTGCATCTGGCCCTGCCTTCTCCTTCAACCAGGGAGCTCCAGTGTCACCTGCCACGGTCATTGTCCCTCTCGCCCCTTCCCGACAGCGGGAGGGAGGAAGCGGCGCAGGAAGAGCAGATGGCCCCTGGTGAGGGGCTTGGGCGCCACCCGCCATGTCCCTGCCGCCCCCCGGCTGGCTCCTGGCCAGGGGAAATCCGGCCATTGTCCTCCTGTCAGAAAATAGCAGTGGCCTCAGGAAGCCGCGAGGCTCCGACCACCACCCAGCCTCCTTGAGGGCAGCGGCGCTGGGCTCGCTCCCTACTGTCCCTCTGCAGCCACAGCCACCCCGAGGGTACCGCCCAGGCTGCCCGGAGGACGGGGACGCAGTCACACTAATGCCCATCCCCAGTGCAGGAGGACCCTGGGAGCAGGCAACAAGTCCTTGGTGGCCCAAAGCCCTGCAGCCGGGTGGCGGTGACTGCGGCCACAGCCGCATTGGAGGTGACGGGACGCCTGAGCCCAGTCATGGGAAATGCCACCACCCGCGGGGTTCCTGGTGCAGACCCCCCCTGGCCCGTTTGGGGGTCACTGCGGCCGGGCTGTGGTCAATCAGGTCACACACGGCCACCCACCAGCTGGCCCCTGCCCACCCCATCACCCATGGGCCCTGTGGTGAGAGCCAGTCTCCAGGGAGTGGCGCCCTGACCATGCCTGAGGGACACAGGGCAGTTCCCGCACAGGTGGCCCCTGCTGGCCACACAGGAAAGGCTGGTCCAGAGTGGCCGTGGGCCCACTCTCCTAGTTCAGGGGGTCGCAGGCTCCCAGGGCTGCGGTCTTTCTGGAAAATTTCCAGTATGTCCTGCCCGTAGCCTGCCCTGACCCAGGGCCGGCCCTGTGCCTAGGGAGACCCTCACGCGGCCTGGGCGTCTTGTGTTCCAGCTGCGTGGTGGACGAGATGGACTTCTCTGCCATGGAGCTGGACGAGGCCCTCAGGAAGTTCCAGGCCCACATCCGGGTCCAGGGCGAGGCCCAGAAAGTGGAGCGGCTCATCGAGGCCTTCAGGTAGGGCCCGGGGCCCTCTGCCCCCTGCGCCGTGGCCGGGGTGGACCTTGCTGACCGCCTGCGTCCCAGCTGCTGCTGGGGCCCCTGTTCCTCCTGAGGGGACCGTGTCTGTCCCAGCTTTGCACCTGAGGACACCGGAGCAGAGGACGGCGGAGACCCACCGCTGGGTTCTCGCGGCTCCGAGTCCTGGGCACACTCCCCTTCTGGTCCTCTCCAGTTCCCCCTCTGGTCCTCTGCACACTCCTTTTCCTGGGCAGAAGCTCCCCCGGTGGCTCCCCTCCAGCCCTGTGACAGTGGCCTGGTTCCCCGTCACCCTGCTGCCTGCTGTGTGACTCCAGGCTGTTGGCTCGCCCACTCTGGGCCTCACTCCTCACCTGGGCAGCTGGACAGCACAGCTTCACCCTGGAGAGGGGAGCCCAGGGGTCCAGTGCCCGGGGCTCTTGGGGACACCTAGCCCAGCAGCCCACTGGGCTTCCTGGAGGGGACAGCTCCAAGCCAGGCCCCCAACACAGGGAGGACTGAATCGCAGCCCCTGCCTGTCTTGCCCCTCCACGATGTCACTAGCAGGGTGTCCTGGAGGCAGGGTGGCCGTGGGGACAGTAAGCGAGATGCCCGGCTGAGGCGGGCTGTGAGCGCTCCCGGGGACCCAGGTCCAGGCTGGGAGGGGCTTGAGGACATTTATGGCCAGCTGCAGCAGCCAGTGTCCCCCCAGCTCCGGGGAGGGCGGCGTGCCTCCTGGGGGCCCTGACCGGCTCTCGTCCCCAGCCAGCGGTACTGCATCTGCAACCCCGGGGTGGTGCGCCAGTTCCGGAACCCGGACACCATCTTCATCCTGGCCTTCGCCATCATCCTGCTCAACACGGACATGTACAGCCCCAACGTCAAGCCCGAGCGCAAGATGAAGCTCGAGGACTTCGTCAAGAACCTGCGAGGTGAGCTAGCACCGCCACGGTCCGCCCCCACCCGGCTCC
>NW_026000153.1:18-10693 GCF_001458135.2 Marmota marmota marmota
TTCATAACCCACTTGAATCAAAGTGTGGAATATGATATGTCAAGCAATTTGTAATGTTTTGAACAACCCACAATAAAAAATTTTAAAAAATAAATAAATAAAAAATAAAAATAAAAATGAATAGTTAAAAATGAGTACCTATCTCTGGTTCCCAAGCTTAAATTTAATGTAAAAAGTAACAAAGCAATGATAGATATAATAATATTAAAATATAGAGATTTTATACATCAAAACACAAAATAAAATGTAAAGAACAGATTGACAATGACATTTGCCATACATAATACAAAAGTATTAATTTAATTAGTATATAAAGATTTCATGCAAATCTGTGAGATAAAAGCAGTGAGATCTCAATAAATGGGCAAAAGTCATGAACAGAGGGATTGAACCCAGGGGTACTTTACCACTGAGTGACATCCCCAGCCCTTTATACTTTTTTTTTTTTTTTTTTTTACTTTGAGACAGGGTTTTGCTAAGTTGCTGAGGCTGACCTTAAATTGGTGATCCTCCTGCCTTAGCCTCCTGAGTCACTGGGATTTACAGACATGTGCCATGGTGCCTGGTCCTCCCATGTACTTTAAATCATCACTAGATTACTTATAATACTGAATACAATATAAGTGCCATGAAAATAGTTGTTATATTATATTGTTTAGGGGATGATGAAAAGAAAGATGGTCTGTACCTGTTGAACAGATGTAATTTGTTCCCACATGTCTTCTATTTGAAGTTTGTTGAATCCAGGATGAAGAACTTGTGGATATAGAGGGCTGATTTCAACCCTGAGAAAAATCAGAAAAATATAGGTTATAAGAGCTATACTTTTCCTCGAAGCACATGACTGTAAATCTAAGCTACTCTGGAGTCTGAGGCAGGAGGATTGAAAGTTTTAAGTGAGTCTTAGCAACTTTTTAGTAAGACCCTGTCTTAAAATAAAATACAAACAAACAAACAAAAAGCTGGAGATGTAACCCAGTGGTAAAGTGCCCATGGGTTCAATTCTCAATACACAAAACAAATAAACAAACAACAACAACAACAACAAAAACCCTATACTGTTCACCAATTAAAATTTCTAATATAATGCTCCATACTGGCCTGAGTAAGGTGAGACAAGTCTTTTTATGTTATCAGATTAAATGTAAAAAAGACCATTCTTCTAGGAAAATAATTGGCAATTTGTCCCAAGCCCTAAAATATACCTATAACCATTAGCTAATAATTTTGCTATAACTATAAAATATTAACTTAACAAAAGAAGTTAAGATACAGGAAAAAACAATATTTAAACCTATTCAGTCAAGTGGTATTTGTATTAATAGATAAAAAGAAACTGCCCCCCAAAAAAGAGAATGTTTAAGTAAACTAGTCCACATTCATATAATGGAACACTATGTAACCATTAAAATATTTATGAAGGGCCAGGCATGGTGGCACACAAGTGTAATAGTAATGATTTGGGAGGCTGAGGCAGGAGGATCGAAAGTTAAAGGCCAGTCTCATCAACTTAGTGAAACCCTGTCTCAAAAAAAAAAAAAAAAGAAAAAAGAAAAAGAACTAAGGATATGGCTTACTGGTTTAAAAAAAGGCATCTTGGATTCGGTCTCTGGTACAAAACAACTAAAACCAACAAGCAAACAAACAGAGTTGGTAATAATGTAGGAGAATAGTTAAGTTGCCATTTTTAGTTGGACAAGAGAATACTAGGATGTAAATTATCAAGCGAAAAAAATCACATCAGGATATAGTATCATCAATTAGTAAGAAATGTACAGAAAAAAAAAAGAAGACTAGAAGGAAATATAGTATTGTATTAACTAGTGTCACCCCAGGGTAGGTGGGACTTTCAAATATTCATTGCAATAATACTTTTATCATCAGAAAGCATAGTTGAATGACAGTAAAGATATGAACAACAAGGATGACAAAAAGCCAATCTTCCAGCCTCAGCAATTTAGCAAGGCGCTAAGCAACTCCATGAGATCCTTTCTCTAAATAAAATACAATAGAGCTGGGGATGTGGCTCAATGGTTGAATTTCCCTGAGTTCAATCCTGGTACCAAAAGAAAAAAAAAAGCCAATCTTCAAAGTCAAAGCCAAAGATGGATATTTTAAAGTAGCTCATTGCCTATGTCCCTAAGGTCATTATAACCTATTAAAACCTGTACTGGGTTAAGTGACCAGTGATTTGGTATGATACATTAAAAATTTAATCCACTGTATGCTATACTCTGGACTGTTCATGTGCTTTTTAAACTACCGCTAGATTGGCAGTACTAAGTGATTTTTCAAGTAAAAAGTTAGCAAGCCATTTACCAACTGAGGCTGTCCACTATCGCCTGTGGCTGGCTTGTTTCATTTGATCGTGGCCCAACAGAGCAATCACTGTCTGCCATATATCAAAAGCAATCATGCAATTAAGTCAATTTAGGCCCAAAGTTGGTCAATTCAATGAGACAAATAAGGTTTTAAAAAACTGTGTCAGTTGGCCCGGCATGAAGTGAAATTGATTGATGGACTGAACTTCTCAGTCTCTAACTGATTTGCATAGTGTTCTGAACACTCCAAACTGCAGCCATTTTTCTTATAGTGAGCCTATTTCCAGCTACACCTTCTCATCTGAGCCAATAATAATTTCTTTAAAACCTTCTATAATTATCAAGGTACCAATGTTTGCATTTCAACTGACGATCACTCAAGGTGCAGCCTAAGTGAACAGCAAGGACTAAAAGCAGGTGGTCTCCAGCCTGAGACTAGAGTAGAAACCTTAGGAAATGGGTCTTTCAGACTGGACCTCTAGAGAAATAGCAAAGGGCAGCTTCTGGCAAAGGCTACTCTGCAGAATCAACCACGATTCCTAGAACTACTGCCCATTACACATTTGCACATGGCTGCCAGAACACTTGGTGGTGATAACAGTTTTCTTATGACCCTGAAGACTGCTGTGTGGTTCTTCTCCTGCCTGGCCTCACTGCCTAGGGATACTCAGTGGGCAAGGAATGTGGGTACCATTAGACCCTCAATAGGAGCTAGGGCAGCCACCAGCCCAATGTGGCAGGCCCTAGAGGACAGGAATCTCGGGGTCTGGTCCCAGCAGGTTTATTTGCAGTAAAATCTTGAGCAAGTCAGTACATTGGGCTCCTGGGTATTACATTAAAAACGGAGAGTCTTAGAAATTCTATATTCAAATATATGGCAAGTCAGATCATTGGAAATCTTTCCCTAAAATAAAATAAAGCAATAATTGGTCAAAATACATAGCTAAGCTCCCAAGAAAGTAAGGGAAATCCTCAGAGGACAACAAATGAAGCAAGACTATGAGTTCAGAATCACTTAAAGGTGGTAAAGCAAAAGTTGCTCTGGGGATATTTGCAGTATTCATTTATTAAGAGGACAGATGAGGCCTTGGGCCCTGGAAGATTAAGTCATAAGGCAGACATTGCCTTCCTCCACCTCCACTCTGCAAAGTAATCTCAATCACCAAAGGGCCACCTGTGCCTTCAGAGAATAACAATGATGCAAACCAATGATGTAAACCAAACTACCTCATGAAGGTAGAGCTGGGGCTCCAGGTAAAAGGGGAAGCAGCCAGCCCTGAGAATTTGTAACTTAAAATCAACTTGCAACTCATTCATTCATTCATTCATTCATCCTTTCATCCAAAATTCATTGAACATCTACTTTGTGCCAGGCTATGTTCTAGACATTGAAGATAAAATAATGCCCACAACACACAACCCCTGCCTGGAGAGATCTTAACTCTAACAGTGAAAGACAGACAATAAACAAACAAAAAACATATGTCAGGCAATGAGGAACACTAAGAGGAAAAATAAATTAGGTTAAGAACAACAATAAGTGAATAAGTGACTGGATAAGAAGTGGAATTATGTATAGCTGGTGAAGAAAGGACTCTGATAATGTACATCCAAGCAAGACTGAAAAGATGTGATGGAGTGAGCCACTCAGGTACTTAGGGGACCTCAAGTGCAAAAAACCCTTAGCCAGGTCTGTCTGAGGAGCTGGGGGGTAATCATCTGGAGCAAAGGGAGCTGAAGATAGGATCTGAGACACAGTAAGGGGACAGACTCTTGAGGATCCTGAGGCCATACAGTGGCTTGGAATTTATTCTCAAAAGATGGGAAGATAGTGAAGAGTGAGTCAACATTTAGAATTTTTACCCTAAGTGCTGCATGGAGCATGGACCTCAGGGGGACCAGAGAGGATGCTGAGAAACAGTAATGGAGAGCATGCTGAGCACGAGGTAAGATGGCTCAGGCTATGTGGTATCGTGGACATGACCAAAGGATCATACACTGGAAAAGCCAACAGAATTTCCTGATTCATTGGAGGTAGGTTGCAAGAGAAAGAGGATCAAAAGTGATGACAAGATCGTGGGCTGGTTAACAGGAAGAATAAGTTGGCTGTTCCAACATGGGAGGGGTGGGGAGGAACAGGTAGAGGAACAGATGGAGATGGCTAGTCTAGGTGTGGACACAGTCACTTTGACAGCACCATGGACCTAGCTGGAGATATAGTTGTTAAGAGAACATTTAACGCCTTACAAGTTCCATGTTCGAATGGACCAAGGATAGATGAGCTAAACATTCAATTGAAGAGATTAGAGAAAGAGGAGAAAATCAAAATCAATGCAAGCAAATCAAAGGCAGGGATTTTGCACAAACCAGTAAAATGTGTTCTAAAGAAAAAAAAAGTAAAATAAATAAAACTCTATCAAGATTGCTTAAGTAAAAAAAAAGGTTGCTTAAGAGAAAAAAAGGTGCAAATCGACAAATAATAGAGATGAGAGAATGTGTGATGACAGCTGAGATTTGAAAGTCACACATGGTGTTGCAGTCTAAGATTCTGAGGTGGGTAGGCTGAGGAGACTGAACTGGGGTACAGCTGTGACCATCACTTCAGTCAGTCCCACAGGGAGCTTCTGTAGGGTTGGGGCGATCCTACTGGACTGCCCAGAATTGAGGCAGGGGCTGGGTCTAAATTTTCAGGCAGATGGTCCCTGAGAAGTGCCCTGGATCTTAGTAAGGCAGCTCTCCCAGCCTCAGGCCAACTTGAGAGGGGTGGTTAGGAACTGTCAGTGGCCAACACCTTCGGCACCAGCAGAAACAGGTGCTTCTCTTCTGGGGGCTGGGAAGTGGGGAGGTTTGGGGGGCCTATCCCATTATCTAGTACAAATGTTATGCCAAGAAGTCTTGAAAAAAATTAACAAGTTCCCCAAAATATGTAACTTTTCAAAACTGATTGGAGGATAGATAACTGCCATGACTCATCTTCCTCAGCTGCTCTTGACCCAATCTTGACCGTACCGGAAGTGGAGCTGGTACTGTTAGAAGCGGCAGTAGGAACTGCTTGTTATCTCATTCATGTCCTGCAGGAAAACAACACAATTTCCCAGTAACTCCCTCAGAAGTGAGGCATCTTCTTTTCTAAACATCCTAGAAAAACTTTCCTCTTGACTCCTGAACCAAGCCTGCGAGCTGGCACATGCCAAGGAGGGGTTAGCTCATTAGAACCTCTCGCTGTGCTCTCAGAGTGTGTGTGGGGGGGTGTCTCCTCTCCCAGAGCACAGAGGTTGGTACAAGAGGCCTGAAACCCCTGCTCTGTTTGATCTTATGTGTCTCAGCTGTGTCTGACAAGGACATTCTTCAGAATGCTTTACCTGGTTCCCTTGTTCTACAGCTTCAAGCTGGATTTGACCATGGGGAACACCAATAGGAGATCAAAGATGCCTTGCTGAGGTTCTAACAGTGGCTATGTCATTTGAGAGAGACAACCCTGTGGATACTGGAAGCCCTTTCAGCTCCAGCCCTTGCTTGGAGCTCTGGTCACCCCATTCAGCCCTTACCCACCAGGCCCCAGGGTGGTAACAGCTCCCTCTCTTGCCAGTTGCTTGGTGCCCTTGCTGTGGTCTGAATGCTTGGACCTCCCCTGATTCAGATGTTGAAATCCTCATCTCGTTAGAGGTGATGGTATAGGAAGGAAGGAGCTTCAGGAGATGGTTAGATCATGGGAAATAAGCACTCATGAATGGGATGAGTGTCTTTTATAAAAGGGGTTCTTGCGCTTCTGTTACGTGAGGTTGAAGTGAGAAGATAGCTTTTGATGAGGAAGCAGGCTTTCCTCAGATATAGAGTCTCCCTGTGCCTGGATCTTGAAATCCCAGCCTCCAGAACAGTGAGGTGTTTCTGTGCCCATCCCACCCACACTTTTGTAATTAGCCCCTTCATTAAACCCCATGATTTTCCTCAGTTTCCTTCCTGGAGTTTGACTCTGCCATACTCAGTAAAAATTGGGAAGTAGTAGCAAGTGGACTTAGGTAACCAGAACCAGCCAGTGCCCACCCACTGTCACTCAGTGCTGCCTCCTGCCCTCTGCCACTCACCCACAGGAGGCATGAAAACTTCCCTTCATTGGCTTCTAATAGACAGTATACTAGTCTAGCTTGTTATTCTGCCATGATTGCATAGGTGAACAATATTTTTAAAAATACACACAATAGGAGCCTTGTTTTCTAGAATCATTCCCTAAGAGCAAAGGACTTCCAGTTGCTTAATGAACTCAACCTCAGGGAGAAAAACGCAAAGCCCTTCAGACCTGCTGTTTCTACCAATGAATACTGTCCAATTGCCCATAGCAATAATCAACTGGGAAATGGAAGATAGAAAAACAGGGTCAGAGAAAATAAACAGGCAGGGAATCTCAAATGGAATGGCATCTGGATGTCTTATGCCACACACACACAAAAAAAACACAACACAAACTTCACAAGTTTTCCAGTGATTTGACTAGACTTCTGCATTGGCCACAGGATTCCCCCTCTGCTATCACCAACCCTTCTTTCTCCTGCTTATATGACTCTTTGTAATGTAACCCAGGGAGAGGGTGTTTTTTTCCCCCTCACAAAAGCACAAAGACAGGTTCAGGGTCAAAGGAGTTTGGGGGCAGGGAGCTTTGCACAGCAGAGGGGTACACACCGTGAATATCTAGGCCTGCTACACAGGATTCCTACTGGGAAGAAAATATTGCAAGGTGTGCACTGTTAGGAAGCATGCATTGAAAGATGTGAAGAGATGGACTCAGGACTGTGGTGAGACTCCCCTCCCAAAGTTACTTCCCCCCTCCCTTCAGGAAAGAATGAGCCCTTGGAACTGGTATAACTGGTTGTCAACTAAGATGAATTGAAGAGAAAAAAAACTGCTGGCCTTGTCATCACAAATGTGTGTGTGTGTGTGTGTGTGTAGGGAGGGAGGGAGGGGGAGAGAGAGAGAGAGATTAATTCCCACCATTGGCAAAGTTCTCCTTTTCCTCTAACAATTAGTAGCTCACCTTTGCAACTTCAGGGACTGTGCTTTATGGGTGGGGGTGGAGAAACCTACATCCATTGGCTGTGTCCTGACAGCTGGGGAAAGACATGTCCACCCATACAAGGGCCTGCATTTGGCATCTGCCTGCTGACAGCTGTTCTAACCACGTAAGAAGCATGAGGGTCACCGGTCATTCTCCATGAGAACAAAAGGCCACGGATGCAGAGATTATTGTATCAAAGGGATTCAACTTCCTGGATGACCTCATTCCAAAGATCTGCAGAACCAAGATAAGCATCCCTGGGCTCTGGCAGAGGGCCACTCCAGAGAGAGGAAAGGGACAGGAAGCTGGCTTTCCATAAGTCTACACTGCCTTCCTTGAGGATGGGACACCTGTGGCCATCAAAAGTCATGGTGCCCTGTGTGGGCTCCTGCAAACTCCCCACAAAAGCCAAATTAGGGTCATGCTGGCCTCAAAAGTGAGTCCTCCACCAATCCCACATGGGGCTTTCCCTTCTATGTTCTCCACCATAGATTTCAAACACTTTCATTCAATGAACTTGTATGTCATTCTTGAACTTTTTCTTCCTTTTATATTCTCAGAAAATACAACATCAAGAATTGTAAGAATAGGTAAAAAAACAATTAGCAGGTCTCAGAATATAATCTACAAAATAAACAGCTATAGTTAGCAATAAACAAGATTAATTGAGGTTTCAGCATTTATGTGTTTATTTTGAGCCCTCTCTGTGCCAGACATAACTTCAAGCCCATGATCTCCCTATGCTGGAAGAGCACGTGGATTTGTTGGAAGTCACAGATATTTAAACAAATGATTATATATTTCCTACAAAGTAATTCTATCTTGGGAATTCTGCTAATATTCCCCTGACTAGCAAGTCAAAATAGGAGTCATTTATCAGAATTTCATTATATATTGCTTGGTTTGGGGCTTAAATTGTGCTAACTTGTTCAATATTCTCACCCTAAATCATCTGCCTTATTATTACAGAACTTTCTGCATTGGTGGAAAGGTTTCAAGTTGTGCTATCTAATCAGGCAGCCACTAGCCACAGGCTGCTACTGAGCACTTGAAATGTGACTAGTGTGACTGTGGAATTGAAATTTAAAGTTTATTTAATTTTAATTCATTTAAATTGAACAGGTGGCTAGTGGTCACCATGAAGCATAGCATAGCCCCAGAGTTCTAGTCCCATGCAGATGTGGCCTGATCTGCTTAAGCCAGTAAAGTTTAAACACTTGAGATTAAAATCAGGCAACACACCAACAGGAATGGTCAATGAGGCATTAAAGAATCCTTTGTTGCCCACCTGAACCTATTCAGCCTTGAACATCTGGGAGAAAATGAGCCTCTTACTCAGATGCAGCAGGAAAACAGACAGGAAGTGTAAAGGTAACACAAGGTCAAGCAGCTAACATGGTCTCGCAAGCATGAATAAACCAAAGGGCAAGTTTGGGGAAAACAACACAAAGCCATTGGGTGTCAAAAAGGAAAATTCAAGCAGTTTCAAAGTTAAGTTCTATTTTTATTTTTTTCCATATCTGTAATTGATGCATTATAGTTGTACATAATGATGGGATTTTTTGTTACATATTCTTACATGTACACAATTTAACATAATTTGGCTAATATCCCTCCCCAGCACTTCCCCCTTCCCTCCCTACCTCTTCCCTCCTGTACCCTTTTCTCTACTTCTCCTTGGTTTTCATGAGACCTATCTTTTTTCCCCTTTCTATATTTTTAAACATTTGAGATATTAGAAAAATTAATTGAGTCCAATCCAAAAGCCAATTATTGATAATTTACTTTCTACCAACAGAACTTTTTTCTGAATGTTTCTCATATGCTCAGCACCAAGTGAGGGTTATTAAGAAATCTATAGTAACATCAGTTTGTCTTAAAGAAGCTTAAATTTTCACTTTATACACCAAAGGCAACAGTAAGAAACCTATACAAGAGAGTACTTGGTAAGGCATTTAGCCATATCTCATTTAGCCATATCTCAAGCTCATCTGTATACAAAAATCACCACTGGTAGGGAGATGGAGAGAAAGCACAGGCGTCACCTGGGAAGGTTTCAGGAGGAACAGCAGGTGTAATGCAGGCACTTTTAAAATTTCAGGACTCCGTTCAAGTCAGCCTGGCCTCCGCGGGTCTCCAGCAGAATACTGCTTCAGACCAACCCCACCCCTGCTTTCACCAGAATGACCGGCAGCTTTTCCAGTGTGCTCAACAACTCTCTTGCTGAGCCACTGCATGGGCAGAACGTGGTCTGTTGACCTGTCTATGATGCCCAGGGCCTGGAGTCATAGACTTGTGTTGGAACTCCAGCCTCACCAGGTATCCTCAGGCAACTTCCTTAATCTCTCAATCCCTTAGTTTCCTACTATGTAAAATGAGAGCAATACTATGGATGGTTGGGTTTCATGAAAATTAAATCAGACAAACAAAAAGCTTACATAGATTAACCTTTTTTGAAAACTGCTTTTTACACTTAAAAAAACTACTTTTTGAGGTATGGACATACAAAATGCTATACATATATAATGCATAATGGATTTCTAGGTTTGGAGATAAGAATACATCCATGAAACCATCACCACAATGTATGCCATAAATATATCCATCACTTCCAAAAGTTTTCTTCCACTCTATCATTTTTTGTGTGATAAAAGCACTTACCATAAGATCTACATCTTAGCAACGTTTATATTGTTAAATAAGTGTTATAAATTTCTATCTAGAAGCACTATGCCAGTCATACAGTAGGTCTCTGGGACTCATTCTGCTAGCATAACTGAAACTTTGTTAATACCTTTGTCTAATACCTCTTCATTTCCACACCCCTTCCCCATCCCTGGCAACCACCATTCAATTCTCTGATTTGCAGAGTTTGACAATTTTATATTTCTCATATGTGTGAGAACATGTGGTATTTGTCCTTCTGTGATTGGTTTGTTTCACTTAGCATAATGTCCTTCAGGTTCATCCCTGTTGTACATTGCAGGATTTTCTTCTTTCTTCAGATTCAATAGTACTTCCTGGTTTGTGTGCACCACATTCTCTTTATCCATTCAGCCACTGATGGACACTTAGTCTGATTGGTTATTGTGAACAATGCCACAGTGAACATGAGAGTACAGGCATCTCTTGGACATGCTGATTTCATTTGCTTTAGATATACACACAGAGTGGGCTTGCTGAAACATATGGTAGTTCTATTTTTAATTTTGAGAACTGTGCATACTCTTTTCCATAATGGCTGTGCTGATTTACATTTTACCAACAGTGTACAAGGGTTCTCTTTTCTCTGTGTCCTTGCCAA
>NW_026000153.1:10715-76582 GCF_001458135.2 Marmota marmota marmota
AATCCCCATCTGAACTGAGGTTTGAATTTGCATTTCCCTGATGGGCGATGTCAAACACCTTTTCATACACCTGTTGGTCATCTGTATGTCTTCTTTGGAAAAAGTCTATTTAGTTCTTTTGCCCATGTTTTAATCAGATTATTTACTCTTTTGCTATGGAGTATTAGATAGGTGGTTCCCTATGTACTTTGAATATTAACCCTTTATCAGATATATGATTTGTAAAGATTTTCTACCATTCTATAGATTGCTTTTTGTTTTGTTGATTGTTTCTTTTGCTGTGGAGAAGTTTTTTCCTTTGCCTACCTTTTAAGATTCAATGCAGGTGTTTCCTATCCTAAGGAATCTCCCCTAATGTCTCTTCCCTTGCTTTTGAGTGTCTTTCTGAGGAATGACATGCTTACTGCTCTGATAGCCAGTGAGAGCATATACTGTGCTTCTCCTGAAACACTCCCAGTTTATACTTATCATTCTAGGAAGTTCTTAAGATTCATTCTGATGTTATATTTTCTATAAAACATTGTTAATGCTGACTGCATAAGTAAATTTGTAGATGTTCACTTTGTACTACCTGCTTCTACCGTGGCCTAGTCTGTAAATATGTAAGACCCATATTTGGGTTGTAAGCTGGGCTCTCACTTGAACGTGTGCTTAAATCTGAAAGATGACCAGCAATACCTTATCTCTTTTACTGAGATTTTTGAGATGCAAGCCAGAATATGCAATAACTAGCATTCCCCTTTCATCCCCCTTGCTATTGAGAAAAGGAACTTTCTATAACTCCTTCAGATCTTGGAAGGTGATGGGGGTTGGATTCTGTGCTGCTTGTTGCTCTTGCTGGTTATTTGTGTCCCAGTCAATTATGCAAAATCACCAAGGACTCTAGCCAGTGTTATTGGAAATTCAAGAAAATTTTACACTGGTTGTCTATGAAGTTAGTGGGAGTTAGAGATGGAGCAGCCCTGCTCAATTACTGTATATGTTCAATGAATAACCAGAATACTCTTGCTATAGAGTTTTTCATTTATAATATAAAATTACAACTATTCATTTTGTTATTTGGTACATTTTTCATTTGACAATGCATATTTTCAGCAGCAATGGACTGAAATGTGCATGTTAAATAAAAAATTAAGTACTGAATTTCCATATATTAATAAAGTTGATAAATAGAGTTTGTACAAAATGTTTGATAACATATACTCTCCACTATCAGGGGTCCTGGTGACGTCACTGACCTGTGAAAACCGGACACAAATCTGAAGAATCTGCTTCAAGCATTAGAACTGTCCTAAGAAGCCCATGTCTCCAGACAATGATATCACATGTTCAATGGCAGAAGGCATATTTGCATATCACCCTGGGAAGCATGACTTCTTGTTAAGATCAAATGACAGTTCTTCTAAATTAATTTTGTCCATTTTTTTTCCAGGTCTGTACGTACAAATAGTGAACTGACAGCTGTATGCATGTTGACTACATTAGCAGAGGAGGAGACACCAAATGATTGCATGCAGCCCTTCTTATAGCAGGATCTCAGATACTTGAAATAGAAAATCATTAATTCCAGTGATGGTTTGATTTTTTTTCACAATGATTCATGAAATCAAAGTAAAACTTTTGGAAACTTATTTTTGGGAAAAACATCTGATATTGATCAATGCTTTCATAAATTCAGTTCAAAAGTTCAACACTGAAGATAAAATGTGTTTTTATGGTAATGATGGGAAAACAAACTTGTGGGGGGAGCAGGTCCATGGAAAAATAATGTTCTTACTAAATTAAGAGAGCCTCAGAGCAGAATGTACTTGGAAATTGTTGTAGAACATATAACTCATAATTGTGTCAGAACCACTGTGATATGCCACTAAAGGAAACAGAAACTGTCATTGTAAAAAAATTACAAATATTTCTACATCTAAAGGAAGTAGAGTAAAAAATTATTGCCACAGAGTTTGTATTAAGCACCCCACAGCACCACCCCCAAAACAAAACAAAAAACATACCAACAAAAGCCACCCACTAACAACAAAAATATGGGCTTGGTAGTGCTCATTTTCTTTCTCAGTTGCCCACCAGCGATCTGATTTTAGAAATGTATGAAACTTTGAATACTACTTCATAAATCAACCTACGCATCCTGGAATACTCTTGAATTCTTTTGGATTAATTCCTCAAATGTTGCTTGCATTTTGATGAAAATTCATTAGAATATTTTAATAAATTATTCAATAAGTAGAGTACAAAAATGTTCAGGTTGTGAAGCTTTTTATGAATTGTAATTATCTATAACAAGCTTACACAAGGTCACATTGGGTTTGTCTCTCTCACATCAAGGGAAGGAATAAATTAGACTGTGGGTGCTCAGAGGTGTGTGATACCTTGACTTGTGGTAAGCATCTTTTGGTGAAGCTCCTGTTTTTAATTAGATCAATTTATATTCTGTACTGAAATGGAATATAATTGAAAAGACCTGCAATTTTATAACATTTAACTCCGGTGCAGCATTCGAAAGGATTATCATAAATAGAAATTGTTTGACAAGTTGTGCCTTGTAAAATATTTGTTGAATAAAAATGCTCTGAATGGGATCAAAAGACATAACTCATGAAGTCATTTGGGCTGAAATATTAACATAATTCAAAATGAAAACATTAGAATTGAGAACAGGCTTTACTTAGATGCATTTTCTCTGAGTTTACTAAATAATTCAGCATCTGTAGAGTATATTTTCTCAAAAATATTTTAGTCCACAGAGAAGGGTCAATTTCATTAATCACAAACTATAACTGTAAATGATATGACAGATAATGTTATTTAAAAAATTAAAAAATAAAAAGACATTGAAATACATTCCTTGAAAATGCCTGTGACTTAATGTATTAGATCTCAGAAAATGATTACAGTAAGTAAAAATACTTATAACCATAATTATTCACAAATTTTCTTAATCAATAAAAATTATTTTAAATTTGCTTTTTGAACATAAAATTATTTTCTACTTTAAAGATAATTTTATTTTTTGTATTCATTTTAATAGAACTATTTACAAGTCTACCACCACACCAAAACTAATTTGTTAACCCACAAATAATTTCAAAACAATGTAATTTTCATTATTTTAGTAGTCCTTTCTACCACAAAAGCGTCCCAGGTTAGATACATTCTGGGTTTACCCACAGCTCATGCCAGCCTGCATCATGATTATTTTTGCTTTATTCTTTCCCCTGGAGAGAAATTTTCCTGAGAATGAAGATTTGATGTGACTGCCTGTGCATCATTTTAATGGCCCTGATTACATACCAGGAACCACTTAACTATTTTAACTCCCCCTGACCTCTGAGATGGGTGTTCTAGCTACCTCCATTACAGATGAGAAAACTGAGTTGGGGAAGACGTTGAGTAACTCTGCTATGGTCAATCCTACTGTCTAGTGGGAGCCTAGCTGGGATTTGAGCCCAGTGAGTCTGTCTGCAGAGTTTGTGCTCTTAACCCAACTTCCTAGGTGACTCTTTCTTGGAAAATATTCTCAGTAAATGTCTGTTGAATGAACAAAAACCAAGCAAGGGAATGAATGAGCAGAAGAAGGCAGTGGTCTCATTACAACTATGACGGGTGAAAAGATGGCAGCAAGAGGCAGAGCCTAGGAAGGAAGGGATCAAGGCTGAGGCTGAAACCCAGGACTTCAGAGGAAAACATTCACTTTAAGTAAACAGGCTTGTTGACACAGAACACCAACTGCCAGATGCAGGGAATCAAGAAAACAAATGTGTTTCCCCCCTGCTGACCACAGAGGCCTCCTCCTGGGGCTATTTACTCAGACACATCAGATGCTTTCTCCCTCCAAAGCAAAGAGGTCCTGTCTGTCCCTTCAGGCCCTGGAGGAAGGCCTGTCCTGCAGTCAGGGAAAATCTCTTGCACAAAGCCTGGGACTGCAGCCCATGCCCTCTGCAGGGGGAGAAAGAGGAACCTAGATTTTGATCAATGGGACCTGATGGGTTCTTAAGAAAGAAAACAGTCAAGGGAAGGAGTAAACTCCAGTGATGTTTGGGCTTGTCAAGCCTGAGACATTTGGAAAGTGGTTGGAAAGAAAAACTGAGAAAGAAAAACTGAGGCTGAGAGAGAGGGCCTTTGTGTCCTGAGTTGCTTCCCAGTGAGATTAAACAGTGTCCCTGGAAAGTTGCAGGGCTGAGGGAGACATGGTTATCCCCTATGTGGAAGGAATGCGTCCTGAGAGCATGTTGCTTGGAGAAGGAAAGATATAAGCATTGCCACAGGCAGACCATATGTCCACCCTTCCATGGTAGCCGTACTGCTGGCGGTTCCAGTTGTTACGACACCCCCAGGGAAGTCAGGGCTCCCTGCACCCTGAGGCCTCCTTCTCCCACCCTGCTTCTCCTGCCTTCCCCCAGCAGCTCCGCCTAGTGGACTTCCTTACTCAACCCCACTGCTTCCCTTTTCTCTTCCATGGTGTTGCCCCCACTTAGCCCCATTTTTGATTTTATCTCAGTGTCTGCTTCTTGTGGGACCTGAACTGACTCGCTTCTCACATCTCATAAAGTGACACTGTTTTTAAAGATCCAAAGAATATCCTAGTGTCCTGTTCTCTGATATCTTCAGGAATTGACCACCCAAGTGAATGGCCACATATTCAGTTAGACATTCATTTAATCGATCATTTCAATAAGTATTAATTAAGCACCCATAGTTTGCCAGGCATTGTGTTAGACCATAGAGTTTAACTGTAAACAAGGAAGACATAAGTGAAAATCCTTCTGGGCACCCTGGAAAATGCAAGACCCCAAGGAGTCCAGGGAGGAGGAACTCGCTCTGGATATGACTAGAAGTTAAAGCATTTTATTCCTCTCACCTGACACAAAGCCATATAAAATGGACACCCCAGAACACTGCAGAGATTTTTGATTGCAAGCAGCATGGCTTCTGCTTCTGCTGTGTCCCTTCCACACTGAACACATTCAGTTACTCCCACCAGCATCCACCAGAGAAGGGCAGTGACCATCTGTGGCAAGACAGCAGCACTGCATGGCGGGTCCCAAGGCGGCTCCCATGGGTTGGCATTCGCCAGCTACTTTCTCTGCTTTTAGGTCCCTGCCAACACCAAACATCAAAGAGTCAGGCAGAACACTTCCACCTGGCTGGAGCCACCAGGAATTTGATCTGCATGAAGTGTCCTGAAAGTCACCCAGTTAAACAAGCTCCAGGCCAGGAAGGACTTGGCTGGCTCTAGTGGAAGGGTTCGTCAACAACTGAGGTAGGAGGACCGTAGAGGCCTCCGTGGAGCCTGGGCTGGCCCCAGAGGTGGAGCCCGTAAACCAAGTCTCAAAAGGTGCTGAGACCCATTTCCCTGGTGCCTTTCTTCTGTATAATGCAAGGAAACCAGAGACCAGCACAGCCTGATAAGCTCGTAGAGAAGAGCAGAGCCAGACGAGCAGTGCTGAGGTGATGGTGCAGCCTGGGGCTCCTGAGGAGGCAGTGAGTGTGAATCCCAACTCTGCCATCCTCCTCCTATGACAAAGAGGCAGTCCTTTAATTCTCTAGGCCTTGGATTCCTCTGCAACAAAGTAGGAAGAACAGCTGCACCTCTCATTGGCTATTGAGATGACACATGGAAAGCACTGGGCCAGGTGACCAGAGAGTGCACGAGGAGGACTGGAGAATTTTACCCTTGCCTAGCTCTAACCATCTGTCCACACTCGACTTTTGCCCACTTCTGCATTTAAAAAGAAAGAAAGAAAATATAAATCCCCCTCTGCTTTCAGGAAGGGGTTTCTTAAAATCACACCCATCACGAGGGTTCCCAGGGCCACCGTGTATTGTAGTTACACTAGTCAAGCCCATTGAGAGACTCTCCCATTAGTCTCCAAGGAGTCTCAGCCCCAGCCACTAGGAGCAACCCTGGGAGACATAAGGGCCTGGAGCAGAACAAAAGGATAGATTGTGCCTCTTGCAGGAATTTCATCTGTGACTGTGTAACAGGTTTTGATCTCAGGCCGGCCACCAGTTAGGAAGTGAAACCCTTTCAGAACACATGCTGTTTTGTTGGTGTTCCCCTAGAGATTTAACGATTTCACTTAGAAATTTTAGCTGAGCAGCTGTGCTGTGTAGTCTATCCTTGTAAAAACTGACAAGAAAATTCATGGGCCCCAATGCTTTTTCCTGAGAGTGGAAGTGCTGTGGTCCCTAAACAAACAATTGGACACCCCCACAAGGTGTTCATTTCCTGCTACCAAGCAGCACAAGGGAGGCACAAGGAGAGCTGTATTGGGTCAGTCTTCTTTTATAACCCGCGGGCCTAAATGAGAAGACGAGAAAAGAAAAAGGACCTTTGTTTCTGCTGAAGGTTTGCCTTAGGAACCTGAACAGTGAAGCTGGGTTCTGTTTGAGGGCCTCTGGGCAGGGCTGGCATTGGGAGCAGGGCTGAGAGTGCTTCTAGACTTTTCCATGTTCATGACAATGATTACAGTCAGTTCTGCAGATGGCAGCATAGGGTGGGGTTTTCTTGGGCAATCAGCAGATTTGGAGCACATAGGCGCACTGGTAAGTCTCTCTGTGTGTCCATCGTCTCTGCCACATTTGAAATTCCTCTGCATTTGTAACTTTGGGTCAAGTGGGACTTATTTCTGCCACTCTTCAAGGGGAACATCTGGGCCATTCCCACCTCAGCCTTCTAAGCCTTCCCTCATCTGGAGGGCCCATGTCCAGGGATCTGCAGGCCACCTTGTGAGAGGTGGCAGGAACCAGCCAGAGGGCGGCTATAAATATCCTTCTCAGCACCTGGCTTCTCTTCGGGGCCCACAGTGAAGGGGCAGCTCCGGGAAGCACCTGCATCTCTTGGGGGCACATCTGAGCCTGGGCCTGGCTTCCTGCACTCAGTCTTTGAACCATGGGTTTGGTTGACCTTTCCCACTCTGAGGAAGTCACTGCAGAGATCTGGCTTCCCAGCTGTATTTGTAGGCACTGGGCTTCAAGCTGCCAAGCCCCAACACTCGGAGCCTGCACTGTAAGGTGAACATTGAGAAGCAGAGAGTGCATTGAGGAGCCGTGGGGAGGGGGAGGAAGCTCTTAAGGAGAATGCCTTTCTCCTGATTTCGCTTGTTTGGGGGAAGAACTAAACAACCAGCAATCAATTAAGCCTCTTTCCCCCTGATGAGTCAGAAACTTGACAAATGGAGAGTTTTTAAAAAAATCAATGAATAAATATTTCCTTTTTCCCCCTTTGTTTTATTTATGAAGCATGGGCTAAGAGATCCCTTCTGGGCATTTTAAATAACCAGAAGCAAGTCATAGCAGCAGCTAATGGTCATTTGTAAATGGAGTTCTGCTGGGTGGCTGTCATTCAAAATGAGACAGGATTTAAAAGCCAGGCTGTGTATGAGATAAGGGAGAGTTTAAAGACCCATTGGATGATAGTTTTCACACTTCAGTGAACAGAAGAATGGCCTGGAACCCTTATTTAAGAGATGGGCCTCTGAGCCCCACCTCCTGAGGTCTGATCCTATAGATATGGGCCAGGGCCAAGAATCTGTGCTTGAGCCCATAATTCAACCCAGGTACTTGAGGTCAGGACTGCACTTTATGAAATAATACCCTAAGATAGCAAGCACATAGGCAGTCCTCAACCAGCAGCAACAGCAGTGTCGGGAAATTTGTTAGAAATGCAGATTCTCAGTCCAACAATCAGAAACTCTGGGGACGAGGCCTGACAATCTGTTTTGACATACATCCCAGTGATCCTGAAGCCCACTAAAGGCTCAGAAACTGTCCTACGACATTTCTCTCAAGCAAGGAGTTCAAATAGTGATGATATAACATGTAGTTGAGATCAAGAACCTATACTCTGGGTCATTCCATGGGAATGTGAATGCTAAAGCTCAAGACTCCTAGTTTTCTAAGCATGTACTTCTTTGAACCAGGGTTAGAGATGAAAGGGAAAAATGTGAGCTTGGTTTCAGATTGACAAAGGTTCAAGTCCTGGCCCCTTATTGAACCTGGGTGATCCCCAGTGGTTTTGTCTGTGAAGTAGAATCACCAACAATGGTGCTAGGAGTGCTGAGACCAGAACTGGGAAAGCCCTTTGCCAGGGTCTGGCACGTATGGAAACTCCATCTTTCTCCGTGTGTCAGCAATCATTATTTTTCTTAGTTTAATGGTGTCTGGAATGAGATTCTTAATCTTTATAGGAATAGAGCTTGAGTGTTTGCTCCCCAGAGAGCATCATAAGACTCTTTTAAAAATTCATCTCTTGTCTTAGGGTAAAGGTATGAAGAGCTCGGTGGGCAATTCTGATTTCAAAGACAGCTGCTGGCTCTAGTGCAGAAGCAGCTCTAATTCAGCTTAGCCTCATTTCACTTACAGCTCCATCTCCTTCATGGGCAAAACCCTCCTTCTATTCTTAGGCACTTTACACAAGGATTTCACTTTCTAATTGATCTCTGTTGCTAAGAAAATGCCAGGCCTACCTCCACCACAGCTTGGACGACAAAGGTCTGTCATCCACTAGTGTAAACACATCACTTCTTGTGCCTGTGTACTGGTTAGCTTGCTTTTCAATTGATCAGAAGATAAGTACACTTATAAGACAGTAGAGTTAATAATCACTTGGGCAAGAAGCTGCTGCTTGTGTTTTATATTTTATATAATATATGATAATGTTATTGCCCTAGAAAAATACTTGACAGTGACCACTTCAATAGAGTGTGAAGATGAAGCATGACTCTCCTGAGAAAAAGAATGAAGTATTAGCCATACATAGAGCTTACACAGGCTGCATTTGTGGGGGTGAAGTAGGAACTTGTCTACATACTAGGATCATGTGTTCCACATACTTGCATTAGGATGGCAGGGTATGTAGTAAGGTCAGGACCAGTGGACAGTCATAGAAGCAATACAGTTTAACTTATGGTAAATAAACTGCAGTCTTAGTTCAGAAAGAGATGGATACACCCAAAGTGCTCTATCACCCAGCACTTCAGAGTCAGCCAAACATTTACTGAGGGCCTGCCAGGTGTTAAGCACTTTGACATGCATGATATCATCTAATGCTAACAGTTAGCACTATCCACTTTTTACAGATGAGAAATTGAGGCATAGAGACATGAAGGCATTTGATAAATATCATGCAGCCCATTACTAGAAAATCTTGTACATCAACCTACGTCTTCTGGCTCCAAATCCAGTTGTTCAAATCTACAATTGTTTCCTTCCAAAAGGTAAAATGAGTAGTCCAACTGTCATTGATATAAAATTTCTATATATATTTTACAGATGGCAAAATGAAGACATAAGGCAAGATTTTAAGGGAATGAATACATTGTTACATGCCACTCATTCAGCCATAGATCATTCTGAAATAAGAACAGAGGAGAGGCTTGCCCTGGCCTGGCCCCTCATCTGTTCTTAACATCAAGGGCAGGCTTGTATCTGCCATTTTCCATTTGCATGTTTCTCTAGGAGAAGGAGCTGAGAAACCTAAGGGAAACCAGGGATGTTGTTTTCATTCATCCTAGGAGGGATTTCTTGTTTTCAATTGCAGCCTTCCTTATTCATTCATTAATCTCTCAGACAAATCTTCATTTTTTCATGGTTTTCCATAAATGAGGCAACTTTATTTATTTACCTCTCCTGAAATGATTTTGGAAAACATATCCTCTAGAACTTTTAAAAGATGAGCTCTAATTACATTCTTTGCATGTAGTAGTAATATTGACAAGTAAAAATAAAAGTATTAATGCATGCTTTTATATGATTCCAAGGGAATATTAATCCAACACCATAGCAATTACATATTTATCATCATTCAACATTTATAAACAGATGAACAATCTATTAATAGTTTTTAAAAAAACTAGTGTTACTTTTCTTCCTTGAACTCATATTTCTATTCCATTCCCCCAATATCACTCCACTGTACAGCATTTCACGCTTGAAAATCTGTCATTAATCACCCAATCACAATTCTATATAGCAATAATTAATGTAAATCAAATTGATTTTCAAATTTCCTATAATTTTAAGGCTTCACATGTTAAATCTTTTTCCTCTGAATTAAATCATTTTTGAAATTATTCTTTAAATTAATCAAAACAACATAAATGTACCACAACTTTAGACAATGCACCATAAAATCAGGAAGATGTGAGAGCTATGCCTTTCTTTTTGAACATACAAGGCATGCTGAGAAATCAAAACCCTTCTCCTGATATCTGCCTGAAGGCATGTCTCAGGCCCATCTTATTAAGAATACAAGTGGAAGTCTAGAATCTGAACATTAATTCCCTGAAATATATCCATTGTAGCATATCCCAGCTGAAAGTCTGTTTTCCTAGGGGCCAAAATCACAAGGTTCCGTAAGGGGCCATGAGCCCCACAAACAAGCAACTCCAGCACAAAGCAGATGCATTGAGCGTTGCTTCTAGAAGGGACCAGTCAAAACTCAAGTCCATTAGTAATGTGAACAGGAGAGAGCTAGTATGAGTAAATGTTTCCTCGGCAAGAAATAATTAACTACTAAAAGGCATAAAAGAACTATTTGGTGTAATAGAGGTAGAAACTGAAGGAAGCAGCTACCACTTCTACAGCTAAGGGCAAAGTGAAAAAGGAAAGAAGAGATTTAGAGGAGGGTCCAGCAAGGTTGGCAGGTGGAAACACAAAGAAAAGGTGTGGCTGCCAGGAAAGAAGAAAACAGCTGCCGGCGGGTAGGGGGCCGCTTATTGCCTCTCCCTGAGATCTGCCACCCGCACTGAAATGAACACTGCTGGGACCCTCTGCATCCCAACTTGCTCACAACTGCAACTACACACAGAAAGAAGCATCCGGCCTTCCTCTGCAGCTTTGCTGGTTCCTTGCAGCGCCCTCTATTGGCAGATCCCAGCATTGAGCCTGCCGTCAAAGGTGAAACGTGAAGCTGAGATCCACTCCTGAATCACAAATCAAGACAAAAAAGGGATGGCTTTGGAGCTTCGAGGCAATAAATTAACAACTGAAACAAATGTCAAGAGAAATGTAGGGTTGAAAGATTTGATGTATCTAGAGAAAGGATGAATGACTTTTACTTTCTCCTCTCCCAAAATTATAGATTGATAAACTCTACACAGGATACACTCTGCATAGGATCCTGAGTTAACTCCTTTCAGCTCAGTATAAAAAACAAAGAGCAACCAGAAGCTCAGTGACTCCCTTGTAGTGGCACCCAGGGCTGAGAAGATTTCCCCAAGCTCACAAAATCCCGATTTTGTCTGTGTGTGCACAAGGAGCTGGTTTCCTCACATGTTCAGGGAGCACGGCCAGGATTCTTGAGGTGAGAATTATTTATCTGTCTTCATGGCAGTTGCTCATCCTGACACCAGTCCCTGGAGACTGCTTTACTGCTGAGCTTTTTCTCCTTTGATTCCTGCCCAAGAAGAGTACGAAGGCAGGGAGTGGGGGAAGAACTATTTTGATTTTTCATATTTTTGCTCTGTTTTGAAGTGCAGTGATTTCATACAGCCACCAAATTGGCACATGTTCCCTTTTCACCAACTCTCCTACAGTCTTCATCACCGCAGTCAGGAAGACATTATAAAAAAAAAAAATTGTGTCCGTGCCAACCAACTGTGACAGTATTATTTCAAAATCATTCTCTGTTGGCTTTTCTTGGATGAAACTCTGCTCTGTTCTATAAAACACCCCATTACTCATCTCAAATGTCTTTAGAAAGTAACCTTCTGAAATGCCACACGACAAGCAGAAAGTGCCCCATCTGGGAAGAGAAGGCTGGGGTGTGTCCATGGCTACCATTAACTGGCTGGGTACCTGAGAAAACCACCGAGATTCCCATTGCCTCCCTCAGACTCTGTACCCAACACTACAGAAGCCACCGGGCCATCACTAAAGTCATTTTCCCCAGGGGAGATTGTAAAATGCCAGGTTTAGGTTATTGAGTACCATTGAGATGTGTGGGGACAAGGGATTTAGTTAGTGGGATCTTATCTACACAGCTCTGTACCCGTGGCTCTTTTCTATGACCTTTTATTTATATTACTTTAGCTTTTTATTTCAGTAAAATATAAAGTGCACAAACTGATGGCTTTTTACATAAATATATACCTATATAACTAGTTTTCAATCCAAACATAACATGTACAATATCCCCAAAAGATTCCTTGTGTCCTCTCTTAGTCAACATCTAAGTCCTCTCTGCTCCTAGACATATCAACTATTCTGACTCTGTCATTATAGATAAGTTTTGTCTGATATTGAACTTTATATAAATGAAATATTACAGTCTATACTTTTTTGCATCTGGTATCTTTCACTCAACGCTGCCTGTGAGATTCCTCCACAGGCAGCTCCCTCTTTGTTATTGCTGAGTATCCCCTGTGTGAATCTACTGTGGTTTATCCATTCTACTGTTGGTGGATATTTGGGTGGTTTCCAGTTTGGGGCTATGATGAATAAAGTTGCTGTGAACATTCTTGTACATGTCTTTTGGTGAAAAATATAGATGTATTTTTCTTGGGTATTGTATCAGTCCAATCAGAAGGGCAAAACCACATAACAACTTGAGTAGAAAAAGGTAATAGGAAGAATGTTTATAATAGGATTAATAAAAGATTAACTATCAGGAAGGGAAGAGAAATCTAAATATTGAAAAAACAGATATAAAGAGCAGAGATACAAGAGAATGCCCAAGGAAGGCCCACCCTAACCCCTGCCTTAGGCCTGAGATAGAGATCTTACTGGAGAGGGCCTGGTCAGAGCTCACTGAATAACAGATAGAGCTGCCCTGGTGGAATCTTCTAGAGATCTGTCCTCTGGGCTCTGGAGAAAGTTGATCATGGGCAGCATCATACCTATGCACTTACTATAAAACTGACTAACCAGGCGGATCAGTGAAGCTGTAAGCTACCAGGTGCTGTTGGTTACCAGGCATTGCAGGAGCTGAGAAGGGCAGAAGGTGCAGGTGCTGCAGGTTTTGGATGCTGGGGAGGTTGCATAAGCTGCAGAAGCTAGATCCTGGGCACAATGGAACCAGAAAGCAAAACTTCTCCCACAGCATCTCACCAGCAGTTTCTACTGACCAAGCTTCAGTACTAGCTGGCAATGGGGAAATCAAAATATTTAAAGGGCCAAGATCCATTTCACAGAGAAGTCAAAAAGGACTAATTTGTTGAAGAGAGACAATACATCCATAGTTGATGTAGGTGTAGGCATAGGAATGGAACTGCTGGGTCACAAAATTGTTGAAAATTTAGCTTTAGTGGATTTTGCTAGTTTTCCAAAGGGGTGCACTAATTTATAATTTCATAAGCAATGAAAAAGAATTCCAGTTGCTTCATCTACTTGCCAACACCTCAAATTGTTGGTTTTTCTAATTTTAGACATTCTGGTGTGTATGAAGTGCATTTCATTGTGGCTTTATTTAGCCTTTTCTTGTTTGGTACAGATGCTGAGCACCTTTTCATGTGTTTATTGGACATTTGTATATTCTATTTAGTAAAGAGTCTTCAAGTTGGCTGTTCATTTTTTAAGTTGTCTTTTTTCTTATTGATTTACAGTAGCGGTAGGAAATTGATGCTAGCTATGAGTCATTTATCATCTCTCTCTCTCTCTCTCTCTCTCTCTATATATATATATATATATATATATATAGCTAATATCTTTTCCCAATATGTGATCTGTATTACTTTTTAAATGTATTCATAGACACAGAAGATCACAATACCATATTTTCCAAGATGCTTTCTTTCTTAAGTATTAATGACCATAGAGTCATGACAACATGCTTACATAATTTGAATAGAGTAAATTAATGTTTTGGAATTGACCTGTGTATTTGCCTAAGAAGGCAAATATTCTAAGAATCATCTGAATCATCTTAAAATTTTTATCTATTATTATTATTATTATTTTTACTCTGTCAGTTCAATTGTTGAGGTCATGGAGGAGGAAAAGATGCAGGCTCTGGATTGATTATGGAAGCTTCTGTTAGGTAGAATCAGATTATCTGCCTCAATTTCCAAGTGAGATTTCCTTAATCATCAGGAGTAAGACAATACTACTTTTAAGCCCTCTGATGGCACTCTCATTTCCTGTCAAGGTTGTTTTCCTTATTAATTCCTTGAAAGCAGTAACTATTGTGCCCTGTGTACTTAGAGAATGTTCCTTGAATGTCCAGATAGAATCACAGTCATCATTTATTCCAGAAGTGAGTTAAGTTAAAAAAAAAAAGGGTTTTCACCTATGCCATTTTAAACTGATGTTGGTTTTGATTGTAGATAAGGGGAAAGAAAGGAGCCTGGAAGAAAGGTCTAATTCCCTGAGGCAAGTGAAGTGGGAAATTAGAAGCCTCAGCACAGTCTTTTGGATGTGTGAACTCAACAATTCAAGATGGGGGCAAGGCAGGCCAGCTGTATGTATGTATGTGTGTGTGTGTGTGTGTGTGTGAGTGCGTGCATGTGTGTGTGTGTGTGTGTATGCCAGGTGATTCTTACGCACAATGGACATTTGGAATACGTGCTCTATAGCAACAAGCATATAGAGGGCTTCTCCCATACACTGACCCTGAGGTCTAGGTTAAGACAAGGCAGATTCAAGTAAATTCCCTTGAAAGAATCCAGAGGACCCACCCATAGAACTCTTTGTGCTACACAGTGCACAGTTTTAACCTAGATATGAGGAGTAGGTTTAGGTTTCTGGTACTCAGAATTTTCTTTCATTGTAAACAGAAAAGTAATGACAGAGAATTTTTTTTTATTTTGAACTACAGAGGGGGAAAAAAACAAGAAGCAGAAAAGGTAACTACCCTATGTAAAAAGCCACAAATAACCAGTTAGCCAATGGTATTCCTCATGCACCCTGAGAATACAACACACTGTGAAGAAAGTTAGTTTAGTAATTAAAAGGTTAAGATCAGGGAGTGGAGAACTTTGAATGCCAAGGTCAGGGGCTGGCCACCTTCCAGATACAATCTGCAGACTCTGGGGGTTGGTGGCTTCACAAGTGAATCAGTCTCAACTCTAAAATTCTACAACTCTATATAGCACACATTTGCAAGATGTGAAATAATAGTTATTTTTGAAGTTGAGTTTTTCCCCCCACACCTATCTTTCTAATGCCAATATGTGTAACATTTTCCATGTGAGTACAACTGGCAGACATTGGCAAAGTGTAGGAGCTAGCAAACCTATGGAAAAGTTTTAAGCCTTATAAACCTGAGGTTTAGAAAGAAAGCACAAAGTCAGGCAGCTCCTGCTTGCCGGGATATTAAAAAAGAAAACAGATGAGGTTAATAGACATTGTAATTATTGGTATTGTTCTACACTAAACTCTGGGGTTCCATGCCCCAACCCCTCCAGCCATTTCCTGTTCCAGCCAAACTCACCCAGCCAAACATTCAACAGCCTGATTTATAACAAGCCTGAATGAGCCATCCCAACAGGTTATTTGAAGACAACTTCTAAGAACATTAGACAATATAATCTAACTGCAGGAGAAAAATTACATCATTTTGGCAAGGGAGAGCTATACTCATTCTTTCAATAAACATATATCAGGTGACAACTATGTGCCAGGCACTGTGCTAGGTGCCAAAAATCACAGAAGAAAAAAAAATGTGATCCCATCTTCCTAGAGCTGAGTCCACTGAAGAAGCAGAGAGAAACAGAAACATCAGCTCCTGTCTTAAAGTGCAATGAGACAAAAATACACAGGATGTCATGGAAGCATCCAGCCCAGTATTGGGGCCAGAGAAAGTTGTAATCAGGGGAGGCTTCCTGGAGGAGTGGAAGTATAAGGGAGAAGTGAAGTCAAGGATAGGCCAAAGCTACTGATGCTGGCTTGCAAGAGGCAATTGTGTACATTTCTTCCCAACTCTGATTGACACCTTGATGTCAGCAATGCTGAGTATTAACACCTTAGAAATCAGCCCACCTACAAATCAAGACTTTTCCTTCTGGAAAACCTGTGTTTAACATTTACCAATACACCACTGGGTAGCCACAGCCAAGATAGAAACATTTCAGGCAAAGTGTTATCTCATAAGCAAAGGATAGAGGCCAGAAAATACATGGAGGCAGGCACTCCCAGACAGTAATTTTTCTAGACTATCAAGTGCACAAACACAAGGGCAGGAGATAAAACAGAAAGGGAGTCAAGGACTAGGTTGTGGAAGGAATTGTGTGTTATGCCAAGGAATTTCGACTTTCATTCTGAAAGGGATGTGTAGGCAAAGAATTTTTAAGCTAGATTTTTATACTAAGATTTTCCTTTTGGAAACATACTAATTGACAATCACTGAAGCCTCCCCTTGGTAGTAAATAGTAAACAAACAACTTGTATTGAGATTAAAGAGACTTTGTTCCTAAACCCACTCTCAAAGTCAAAAATAAAACCAAAAGCAACACATTAGAAAAAGAACACCTCTAGCAGTGAACTTGGTCCACTATGCTGGTCTGACCACAGTGGCCCTGGGTATGTCTGGCCCATAGATGCAGGGACTCTCATTTGATGTGCCATGTGCTATTTGTGCCGAAGTGCATTTTAGTGATGATGGAAACTGTCAATTCTCCTCTAAAGCACTGGCACAGGCCTTGACTCCATTTCTGAATTCTACTGATGGATAGACCTCAGCTTTTAAGCTTGGGAGCTACTGTCCATTTATTTTGTAAACTTGTTCTCTAATTTTGTAACTGGATGAATCAGAGATAGTCGGGGTCACCTGAAAGATGTGGAAGCTGTCACCGCCTTTCTTTGCTGTATTTGAAATGAAATTTCAAGTTTTCAATTCGACTTCAAAGGAGTTGCTTTAAAATTTGATCCTGTTATGTTGGCAAAACACCCTAGGCTATGCTGGGTGCCAGGGCGATGTGACCTGAATGAGGATGGCTGATCAATTTCCACTCATTATGAAGATGTCTATCTTAGCAAAAATGGCAAAACATGACAAAAATTACAAATAAGTGATTTCCTCTGGTTATGGCATTTTCCATATATTCCTGTTCTTGTACCAAGAAAGTGAGCCAGGCTGTGCCTCACTTCCCATATTAGGGTGGGTGGGATTCTTCAACTGATGTTCTCTTTTGAGCACAGGCCATGAATTTTCCTTTGTCTTCTATCCTTCCCCCTCCTGGGCCCATCTTCAGGACTCCTTGCTCATTCACACTGTATCCCAACATCTCAGTGAGCACACCTGAATTTTCCTTTTCAGTATTTTTTTCCCTACAAATCTCTTTTCATTTTGGTTGAATATTCTCCTTTATGGAGAATAAATAAAAACACCTAAACTGAACTGTGATTAGATTGAAGAGATTTATTCCTAAAACTACTGTCAAAGACAAAAATAAGACAAAAAAAAAAAAAAGAGGCAGATAATAAAAACCAGAAGTTCAGTTTCAGTATCCAAACTGCCCACCACAATAGCATAGTTTGGCTCAGGTGGATGGCCTATGGCATGTGTGGTAGTTGCCCTCATTGTTAAATGGGAAAGTGTGATATAAAGAATCATTAGCAATGAGAAAAAGACAGAGATGTAAGGTAACTCAGACTGAGGGAGAGCCCTCAAGGAGGACCAAGCTTGGAAGGGACTCTCTTGCCGGAGTCCGGCTGCAGCAAAATAACCGGGGGGTGACGAATAACTTGTGTACGTTGATACAGCAGGAGTAGGAGCCGTTTATTGCAGGACAGGAGCAGTATTTATACATTCCACACAGCTTATCTAATTAGCATAAACTAGATACATCAGTCAACCAATCAGGAATCTCTACACTTAATGGCTCGGTTTTGTTACTTCTCAAACCACTCCCTCTGACATTTTGCCAGGCACCATCCAGACTTGTTTACGAACTCTAACATTCCCCTGGCAAAATGCCAGGTGTTATTTTGACTTGTTTACAGACTCTAACACTCTCTCAGTTGGAGGAGTGTTTTGGTCAGCTCTTTCACTGCTGTGACTAAAGGACCCAACCAGAATAATTGTAGAGGAGAAAAGGTTTATTCAGGGGCTCCCAGTTTCAGAATTCTCAACCCAGGGAAGGCCAGCTCCTTTCTCAGGGCTTGAGGTGAGGCAGAACATCATGACAGAAAAGTGTGGCAGAGGGAAGCAGCTTCCATGATGATCAGAAAGCAGAGAGAGAGAGGTCTCTATTGCCACATACAAATATATACCCAAAGCCATACCCCAATTTCCACCTCCTCTAGCCACACCCTACCACTTCAGTTATACTCAGTTAATCTCTATCAGGGGATTAATTCACTGATTGGGTTAAGACTTAGAACCCAACCATTTCTCCTCTGAACTGTCTTGCATTTTCTCCCACATGAGTTTCTGGGGACACCTCACATCCAAACCATAACGGGGAGGCATGGCTCAGCCATTAGATGTAGAGGTTTCCTGTGGAGTTCCTCAAGCTGTGGGGCAAATCAAAGGCCATCCTCTGGAGCACATATTGGGGGCCGACCATCAAGACTGGTGGCATGGGCATGCTGTGGGAGTCCAGGGGGACTCTGATTTTCATTAGAGACATCTGCAGAAAGGTTATTGCCAGGCCTAAGATACAAGGTTGCAGAGGGACCTCGTTCTGGGGCTGAAGGTAGGACAGCTTGCGCTACATGTCAGCACACCCATAAGACCAAGCCCTGAACCAACCAGGGGACAGCCAGAGAGCCTCCTTGCACCAAAGTGTCCTTCCAGTGCCCTCTACTGAAAAAGCTTAATACTTCAGCTCACTTATTTTTAATATGTGATATATGTGTACATAGGTATCATAAATACAACACAGTTTATTTCACTGCTCACTTTAAAGAAGAAATTCTTAAAGGCATCCTGTTCTTTATCATGGTGCCTATGTTAGAAGGTGCATTGGAAGCTGAGAGGCAGAGAGTTGATAAATCATACAGGAGGTCCAATATTCTAATGGAAACTGGAAGATCTGGTCACTCATTTTAAGTTTCAACTCAGGGCACTTGGCTATAAAAAGAGGGATGCTTCCGTTTCCTGTGCAGTTTCAAAGTGACAGTTCTCTGAGCTCTCATTCATTACTTCCAATCACCGAGTGAACTCAGGGCAATTCTGCTCCAGCTTCAATTGACCTTTCCAACTGAGTTACTCAGTTCATTGTCACAGATGCTCACATGCTCTGCAGTTCTGGATCACTGGGTCATGTCACAGGATTTCCACTGTGTCTCTGTCAGAGCACCAGCAGGCTCTGCTGTATTTGCTCCATTTTCTTGATGGTGCAAATAAGCTCTTAACATGAGAAGCCATAGTCAAGGGCCAAAGTTTCAAAGCCATAAGTACCCTATTTCCAACAGTTAGTTAAATTCTTGTGTTAAATGGTAGGACCTTGGTTTGCCCATCTGTAAAATAGTGACAAAGACCACCTGCTCCTATGATTGTTAGAATGGTTAAATGAGATAATCTGTGGAAAACACTTGGGAAGCACCAGATGTACACTCAACATCTGATACTAGTTATCACTGCTATGCTATGCTGATGACCAAATGCACACTCCCAGAAATAGAAAGAAATAAAAAGCTAAGCTATGCCTTCCTCACAATGCTAAAATTTTAGTGGTCATTTATACCTATTACAATTTTGAGTATCGGTATTACCATCTAAAAGAGAAATGCATTTTGGTGGAATGTTTTTTACTCTGCTCTGGCTTCACTCCCTGAGCAGAGAATTTGTAAGAACTTGCCTATTTTTCTTTCCTCTTTTTAATTCAGCTGATGGTATTGTTCATTATCCACTTGAGGTGGCATTAGAATAAATTAATATTAAAATATTTAAATTTAGAACAATGTGTTCAAAATGCCATTAGGAAGATTTATCACCTGCAACGAGGAATCAGTGCTCCATTAGCTTCAACACCTCCCCAGTAAATTTGGAGACTCCAGCTCAGATCATTACCTGGCACCTCTGCCCCTTCTCAGGCCCCAGACTCTTCTCTAGACATCTGTTCTTGGGTTTACTCAAGACTTTTTCTACTGACTCTTTTCAACTCAGACACCTGCATCAGACTAGGTGCTTTTTAATAGCATCAGCCACTGAGCTGGGGCCAAGGAACACTACAGGTGCTGTGGACTGCACTGTGTCCCCCCATTTCCCAATTCACATGTCAAAATACTAAATCCCTGTATGGAAAAAAAAATGTGACTGGATTTGGAGATATGGCCTGTAAAGAGGTGATTAACTTAAATTGAGACCATTAGGGTGGACCCTAGTCCAATCTGGCTGGTGGCCTTATACACACACACAAGGATACACACAGATCCTTCCCTTATTCCCCACGCCCCCAAGGAAACCAACTCTCCCTGTGCTTTGATCTTGGATTTCCAGCCTCCAGAATGGTGAGAAAGTTAATCTCTTGATGTTTAAGCTTCCTAGCCCTGCGTTTGTTATGGCAGCCTAACCAACAAATGCACAGAGCCAGGCAAATCTCATTTGTCCAATTAATCATTAAAGGTAATAGAAGCAAAATAATAGAAAGATACATTTCCAACTTAGAGGATGGAGCTGTGAGAGGGAATGCCACCAGGTCTCTGAGGCACCATAGTGTGGCTATTAGAAGCATAGACCCTGGAGCCAGACTGCTGGGGCTCAGGTCCCTGCCCTGCACTTGCTAGCCAAGAGGTCTTGAGTAAGTTGCTTTACAATTCTGTTTCTCAAGTTGCTCAGCTGGAAAATGGGCATAATAATGACATCTGCCTCATAGAGTTTGTAAGGATCATATAAATTACAAATGGAAAATGCTTCTAACACCTGGGACATGACAAATGCCATGGAAGTATTCCCTGTTACCTGGTCTCTGAGAAAGACTTAAGAGGAAATATAATTACAGGTTCTCCCAGTCAATTAAGCACTTGCCAGCATTCCAGGAGACTTCTTATTTATAAGATCCCTTTCCTGGGTTCAGACTTGCCTCCCTTTGCCAATTTTATTCAAAAGGATAATGACCCACTCGCAAGTCAAAGCTCCAGGGAAACTTCTCTGGAAATTCCCAAGTAATCTGCTGGGAAAAAAAATATCAGTATCTTAAATCTGCTTAAAAGTGAGCCAGCTCCAAATGAGTCTAGTGTGTCACAACTCAGGATGGGGTCAGGGGTAGCAGTGGGCTGTTCCTTGGTCTGGTGCTAGATGCCTGAGTGGGTGTGTTCCTTTAGTGAAAACAATCCAGCTCTGCTCTTGTGATTTGTGCACACTTTTGTATGTATATTCAACTTCAATACAAACTTTACTAAAAACAAATACCAAGATACATAGACCATGCTCACTCAAGAACCTTTAAATCATTTCTATATCTTCTTCATGGGTATTTGAGAATTCCTTTGGTAAAGAGCTCTAATTTTCTTGGAATTAAGCTGAAGCCTGAGCAGACTAGATAATCTCTAAAATATCAGAAAAGCAAAAATTTTATTATACATACAACCCATGTTATATTTGGGACATATTTATACTGAAGAATACTTGCTGTCTCTCTGAAATTCACATTTCATTCCTATATTTTTATTTGCTAAGTTCAAATTTCAGATAAGCAAATCTTTTAAAGAATAAGTATGTCCCAAATATCACATGGGATGCATTTATATTTTTAAATTTTGTTAATTTGAAATTCAAATTTAACTGTGTGCCTTGTATTTTATCTGATAACCCTATTCCGAGTGCTTTACACAAATTGATTCATTTTACCCTCATACAACTGATTTAGGGAAATTACTATTATTACCTACATTTTATAGATGAGGGAACAGAAAGGAGGCTTAGTTTGCCCCCCACTCCTCTAAAACCCTGGCAATATCAAGTGCTTGTTAAAATTCAGAGCAGCTGGAAGTCTCATATACTGCTGGTGAAAATGCAAACTGGTTACAGCCACTTTGGAAGATCATTTGGCAGCTTCTTAAAAAGTTAAACATACACCTACCATATGGTCCTATCTATCATATGACCCTATCTACCATTTCAAACACTTTGAAAAAGTGTTTTGATAGATCCTATGAAGCTAGAGACAAAGAACTGAATATAATCACCACACTTGAGTTGATAAATGTGGAGTCTCACAGGGGTGCAAGTTAGGAGTTCAGAAATGATTTGTACACGAGAAGAACAAGTAAGAAAATGTATTGCAGAGCCAATTCTCACTATTGGAAAAAGAAGTTACGGATAAAGCAAGGAGAAAGGCTAGAATGAACGCTGAGGTGACAGATGGGGGTCATAGCTATCAATGTTGACTTATGTTTTAAAAATTTGCAGGCAGATACAGAAATGAAAGTAGAGGTGTGCACATGCTTAAGTTAGTACACATGCATTTATTACCTCATTCGATCCACTGAGAGGAGCTAGAAACGACAGCACCCCAGCAGCAATGAGCACAACTACTCCTCCTAGATCCTGATTTCCAAATAATGCTTTCCAATAGAAGAAAGCAAGGCTCCTTAGAGAATGGGTTGATTCTAGGGAGAAAACTCAAAATGAGCCTGAAGTACCTTGTAGTACCAGAAAGCAAAGAACTAATTTTAAAAAAACAAACAGAAAAGATGCAGGTATATCTGAAGGGCACGGGAGCCTCCTGAGAATGTCCCCAAAGGCCAAAGTTGGAGCAACTTGAGTGATAAAATAAATGATTGGATTGGATTATAACAACAACCAAAAGATAAAGATCCATACTGATAGACACTTTACAACTTGAATAAACATCACATTGATTTCCTCAAGCCAGAGCTAACAGTGAGTACTAAAATTGGGGGATTGGGGGTGGTTAATCAGAAACAAGGTATTTGCATAATCTCAAACCCTTACTCCTCCACGTTTAATAATGACAGGGAACATACAAAGTTTTACTGAAGAATCCTGGCAAACACCAAGTTCACCAGGTGACCAAAATTAACGTCACCCATAGTTCGTGTCAGAATCATGTACCTCTTACAGGATGTGCTGAGAAGGGAAGCCTTCTGTGTGTCCTTCTCAAACCCCATAACCCCAAGCTAGTGAGGAAGCATCAGGTAAACCCAAACCAAGGGACATTCTACAAAATATCTGGCCACTACTGTTCAAAAGCATCCAGTCATTATAGACAAGACTGAAGATCTGTTTCAATGGGAGGAAACTAAGGAACCATGACAACTGAATGAGATGTAGGATCCTGGACTGGGTCCTAGAATAGAAAAAGAACATTCGTGGAAAAAGTGGTGCCAATCCAAATAAAATCTGTAGTTTAATTAGAAGTATTATACCAAGGTTAATTTCTTAGTTTTGCTACATTTTCTACAGTTGTGTAAGATGCTAATATAACCAGGATCTGGGTGAAAGGTATGTGGGAATTCTCTGTACTATTTTTGCAACTCAAATCTAAAATTATCTAAAAATAAAATACTACTCCCCCTCTCAAAAAAAAAAAAACTTACAAAAACCTTCATTTCATCATTCTAATTCCTTATTCTAGGGGGAAAAAAATGTACTGAAGAGCCAATTTTGGCCTTTAAGTATAGGGGTAGACTTCCACATTTTGGACTACTAAGTGATTTCTCTGACCTTTCTTTCTTTCTTTTCTTTCTTTCTTTTTGGCACCAGGGATTGAACTCAGGGACACTCGACTACTGGGCCTTATCCCCAGCACTATTTTGTATTTTAGAGACAGGGTCTCACTGAGTTGCTTAGGGCCTCTATAAGTAGCTGAGGCTGGCTTTGAACTAAGGATCCTCTTTCCTCAGCCTCCTGAGAGGTTGGGATTACAGGCATGTGCCACCATGCCTGGCTCTTTCTTTCACTTTTTTTTTAAACATAGATCCAATATCTTTATTTATTTTATTTATTTCTATGTGGTGCTGAGGATCGAACCCTGTGCCTCACATGCATAAGGCAAGCACTCTACCGCTGAGCAATAACCCAGCCCCATCTTTCTTTTATTTTTAAGTTGAGTCAGTTCTCTTAAATAATCTATTTTGCTGGGTGTGGTGGCCAGCACAAACCCAGCAGCTCCAGAGTCTGAGACAGGAGGATTGTGAGTTCAAAGCCAGCCTTAGCAAAAGCGAGGCCCTAAGCAACTCAGTGAGAACTTGTCTCCAAAATACAGAATAGGGCTGGGGATGTGGCACAGTGGTCGAGTGCCCCTGAGTTCAATTCCCGGTACCCTCCCCAGCCCCTCCAAAAAATCTATTTTCCCTTTTTCAAACTTCTAAGTCAGGACTTGCCACTGAGGGTAGCTGTTGTTTTGGCTGCCTGTCCCCCAGCTCAAAGCCTGACACAGTGATAGCCCCAACTGGCAGGCTGCAAGCCTTCTCAACACGGCACTTACCCTTTCCAAGTGTGGCAGGGAAATGGGCTCTCTGGAGATGCCTCATGTTGTAGAACATCTGCAGCACCTTCTAGAATTGTGTAAGGAAAGCACTGCAGAGAAATCCCACCCAATGCCAGAGGAGCAAGGCCTTGTCTTGATGGGTTCCCCATCACCTCATTTCTTGAGGAAAAGAATTCCCATCTCTAAATGAATAAACCATTAATGGGTAACAAAATAAAGATGGTATGCTTCAGTTGGGTGCCGTGGTGCACGCCTGTAATCCCAGTGGCTCAGGAGACTGAGGCAGGAGGATCGCAAGTTCAAAGCCAGCCTTAGCAATTTAGCAAGTGCTAAAAAAAGTACCATAAAGGGCTGACGATGTGGTTCAGCAGTTAAACACCCCTGGGTTCAATCCTAGGTACCAAAAAAAAAAAAAAAGAAAAAGATGATATGCTGCCCTGTCAAGAGGCTTCCTGGCTGTGACATTTCACAGGGCTGTCTACAGCTTCCATCTTTCCACAAGACAGAGGTTTTTTTAAAACCCACCATCAGATATTTTGCCTCATTAAGGTATTAGATGCTATACGAGGCACAGACTGGTCTCTGGCTTTTCAATTAGCTCACAAAGTAAAGGCTAATTTGGATAAATATAAAGTGCTTTCATATTGATAACATGAATCATTTGCAGTAACTACTTTAAAAGGATGTTTTTCTGGTTAGTGGGAGAATAGTCTCCCTCCCCTGCAAAAAAGGGAAGAAAACAAAATAATCTCCACCAACATAAACCAGAAACAGAGAGTCACCACCCAGGTGGTAATACCTTTAATGGATTTGAGACATGTCAAAACTATTTCTTTGGAGGCTCAGGGACTGCTGGGACTTCTGAGATGAGAGAATTAAACTATTGTCCTTCTCTCCAGGCATTAGCCAGCTTTTGAAGGTCTCAGAGGGGCATGCCTAGGCTCATGGTGGTTCATCTGCATGTTTGAGGATATAGTCTGGGACCTGGAGGGCACACAGGTCCTGCCTTCCTGCCTGTAGCTACTGAACTTGTTCAGGATCTGCCATCCTGGACTCCCCTGCCCCCATTGCCAGGAGGGTGAAGACCTCTGTCACTCCTAGGCCATTAGTAGGTAACAAAAGAATCAGCACTGGGTCTTTGGTTACCCCAGGCCACTGCTACTCATGCAGTGGTTGGCAATGATATGTTACCTGCCCATTGTGACCCACACAGATTGAAAGTAAGTGCTTAGGAAGTTCATAGCAATTTGATAGTGTAATTCAAAGTTAAATTGAATGATAAAAACAAACTTTTCCACTGCTCAAAACTGGTTTTCTCTGACCATTGTATGGCATACCTATGAATTTTCCAGAGTTCCTGGGTGATAAAAGGATTCTTTCATGTTCTTTCCACACACTCTTTGTCTCCTGCCTGGACATCTTTGCACCCACACTTTTCCCCAGTGAGATGCAGCCCTCCTGACCATGGCTGTTCCATGGATACCCAGCAGAATGGAAGGAGGCTGAACCATGGAGATGGGAGACAGGTCTGACTAGCTGCATGGCAAGAGGATGTGATAATAGTGACTTGACCTGTCATTCTTTTAGTTTCCTCATTCATAAAAAGTGGATATTGGTGATGAAAGGCCCTCCTCAAAAGGCTGCTGTAAGTACGTAGCAGCCCGGTGGACAGGGAATGCTCAGCAGACTGCAGTGTGGCCCACTACTGAGTTGCAGCTTTCATTCAGGTCCTACGGAAAGTGGATCCTGAAGCACCGAAGGGCAGCAAGAGTGAGCATAAAGGAGAGATGCAAATCCTCTACTTGGCGCTACCTGTGGTACTGACCAAGACTCAGCCCGTCACTGAGCAGGCATGCTCTGCAGCACGCTGGGATTTTCTCTGAAAGGTCACAAGGATAAGCCACAACTCAGAGCTGGGGGCTGGGAGGGCACGGGGGATGTCTCCTTTTTCCACTTGACAAACCCAAGGGTGACATCCTTTAGCTCCTCGATGATCTTTCAGAAAACCAGAGGCCATACTCCAAGCTATTGCATTTCATCTTAGCTTAGATGGAGAAGGGTCACTCAGGATGGGGGTGCTGAATAAGACAGAGAGAGAAAGAGGCCATCCAGAGAATCTGAGAAGGTGCATGAGATTTGTGTTTGGCATGTTAGCCCCCTTTGCCATTCAACCCTCTTATAAAAACCAGCAATGGAGAATAAGACAACATGGAATCTGTTTCTTAGATCCAATAATAGCACTGGAGATGCTCTTAGTAGATGACTAATAGGAGATGACTCTAAAACATCTGTTCAGGAGATGGTTTTTTGAGTTTCCCCAGAATCTGACTGGTCTTTATTCTACTGCCTGGTTCCCAACCCCAGAGATCATAATTCAGTAGGTCTGGGATGAAGACTGGATTCTATAGGTTCAAGATGGTTTTGCTCTGCAGATGGTTGTGGAACGAAGTTAGGACTGGGAACCATGACCTGTTTCTGTATCACTCCAGGGTGGGGGTCCTACAGACTCCCTACTGCCCTTGTAGACTAGACCATGCCATGAGTTCCAGTCTGGAGTCAGAACAGCTCTGATGGCAAAGAGGCAACAATAGAAAAGTAAAGTCTGGCACCACCACTAAAAACCTGCCTGGGATCCCTTAGAGAGTACCTAACTGTGCTAAAAATCAACTCCAAAGGGAGAGGATACCAGCATTAACCCACTGGTCACCGAAGAATGCTTTGTTTCATTGTTAAAGTTCTGTGAGAAGTTCTGGAATGCCAAAATCATTGCATTCTTTGTTGCTGCAGTTCCAGCTGTATGTCTGGCACAGCTCCTGTCACTTTGGAGGGATGAACTTTAATATACCCTTATATCTATCAGGTTTATATATTATTACATTCTAATATGTAAGGATGTCCAGGGATCCATCAGTCAACATTTTCAGGCCTTCATGCTAGAGATGATAAAGCAGAAAAGACCATTTACTTCAGTGGGCCTCACCCACTGCTGTACTGTGGAATTACCCGAGTTTTTAAAAATATATTGATGTCTGGTGGCTTCCTGTGTGGCCAGCAAGGGCAGCCATGGGGGTTAAAAAAGGTCTGTTGCAGCTCATAAAGGGAAATATTCATGCATTTATGTTACATTGCTCTAGTTCTTATCGAGGATAGCTAAAACTTTGCTATGAACAGGGTTCAGCTGTTGTGGGGCTGCTGGAACAGGGTTCAAGTGTTACAGCCATGAGTTCAAAACAGGTAACACAATTAGCACTGACAGCTGTGAACTTTTGTCACTTGTAGCATCTGAGCAGTCTTCAATTTGGCTAGAGGACTTTGAACACCTCTGCCCAACACTTTGCCCGTTACAGAGGAAAGCCCAAGTCCTAGAAAGGTTGTATATAAGGTTTCACCCTGAAATGACAGAGCTTGTTGCATACTTAAGATTTCTGAATCTCAATGAGGAAGTCTGATTGCCCACCTAGTCACACATACTTTGAATGAACTGGTATATTTGGGAGTAAGATCAACTCCCTGGTACCTCAGTCCCTTTGGCTATCTAACATGGCTCATGGTGTCCTCATTTCTCAAGGAAGGAGGAGAATAGTGGATCCTTGAGTCCCTCCAGGCATGAAGGCTAGCGTTTATATCCATCAACTCATCTCACCACTACTACTACCCTAAGAAGTGACTTTTTCTCTTGAACTACATGTGGCTGCTTCTAACAGGCATATATCAGCTAGTGGGTGAGGTGTGGCCATTATATCAGACAGTGTGGCTTTAAAAACTTATGTCAGCCTGGAGCCAGGGACAGAGGCCTCACACACTCTCTTGCACAAAGCAACCCTGTGCCCTGCTGCCCATCCTTCTGGGTTGCCAGGCTGAGCCCCTGGGCTGCTTGAAGATCCAGCCTCATGTAGCGAGATCACTATGTCCCACTTCAGGCAGCTGGTGGCAAACTGCTGTGTATCAGTTCTCTATTACTAACTCTGCCTTAGATTTAGTAACTTGAGCAACATCCATTTATCATCTCTCAGTTTCTGCAGGTCAGGGATACAGACCAGGTTCAGCTGAGTCCTCTGAGAGGCTAAAATAAGGGATCATCTATCCTGGGTTCTCACTGGGAACCTCTAAGCTCACTCAAGTTGTTGGTAGGACTTATGTCTCTGTGGCTTATTCCTTAGGGCTTTGGCTTTTTGGTGGCTGTTGGCACTGGATGCTCAGAGGTCACAGTGGCTTACTTCTCCAAAACTACAAAGGAGTTTCTCCCTGCTAAGTAACCTAATCAAGGGAATGCCATCTACTGCCTTCACCAGATAAGACGATCTAATTGAGGGAGAGGTATCCATAGCCTTTTTCACATAATGCAACCCAATCAAGGGAGTGACATCTGGAGCCTTTGCTCTCCTCTTGGTCAGAAGGAAGTCAGAGGCTGCACCTGCAATCAAGGGGGAAGATAATACAAGGGTGTGATCTGCTGGGGGTCACATCAGAGTATGTCTGCCACGCTCAGCCACTTCCTCTTTGTATTTGACACTAACTTCAGGATTTCCTCTTTGCTTCTTCTTGCCAGGCCTGAGCTAGGCCTAAGCTTTGTTACAGAGCCCTAATGGCCTTGTTACAGATCCCTAATGGCTTCCTACTAACTCCACCCCTCCTCTTTCCTCTGGCAGATGGTCTTGAATGATATACTTTAATCTGTTGGTGCTATGTTGGTGACATGCAGCCTTGACAAATAGACAGCACCTAACCCCTGAGGAAACTGATACTAACAAAAAGTTAAAGGTCTTGTCCAAGATTAATCAGATTATAAATCTGCTTAGCCTGTATAGGAGTGATAATAATCCGAGCCACCTATAGGACAGATAATTAATGAAATAATTTGTGCAAAATACTTTGTAAATTGAAGAGTCATGTGCAAATATGAAGTAGTTTGCTCATTAAAATCATGGATTTTGAGTTTTCTAACAAAATAGATTCTCACTTGCCTTTGCCCTTTGAAAACCCCACATCTAGGGAAAATTCTGTTTACCTAGCTTTGTGGCACATTAATAAGAGTTAAATCTTTTTAAATGAATCTGGTGTAATTCATTGTGTAGCATACAGAACATAAATGAAGAGAAATTAAGCAAATAAAAATACCTTTAATTTCCTTTTCCTAGTCTTCCTTTGTTCTTTTCTGCACATTTTCTATTTAGACCTGTAATTTCCACGAATGAGCCAATGATTCCAGGAGAAGCAGGTTGTCTTTTCAGACCCCCTCGATATCCCCAAACCAGGAAATGCTCAGAGCCCTCCCTCCTGCTCCACCCCAGGGCCCTACACTGCCAACCTGAGCCCAACACCCTCTCCAACTTCAACCCTGAAGACTGGGGTTCTGAGGCTGCTGGGAGTCCCTGGGTGGAGGGTCAGGTAAAGGTTAACGAGATTCAGGCCTCCACAGGTGCCTCCTGCAACCAACTGATGGGACCTAAACCTGGTCACAATTAGGCTTCTATTTGCTGGATAACTGCTGCTGTTCTCAAAAGCAAAGAGGCGAACAATCACAGCATTTTTTGAGAAGTTGGGGGTTTATCTCTGGTTACTTAAGGCAACGAGGACAGACCACAGAGATTCCCACATCTCTCTGGCACTGAGACTTGTTGCTAACAAAACAGAGATTCCTGCTCTCTCTCGGCCTACCACTCAAGATCAGAAGCCGTTCCTCCAGTCATTAAATACTGCCTCTTTGCTCTAATCACAACAATTCTCACAGGATTTTCTGCACATTGCTCACCCTGTCTTGTAATAGACACATGCTGTCATAGGTGTGTGCAGCTTCTCAAAGTGAGGTACCATGTGATCCCAAACCACGTGATCCAAAACCAGGTCAAAAACTTAATGTGGCTGTTAGTCACCTTGTTAACCTTAAGCCTTTCTGGGCTTGACTTCCTCCTCTCTGAAATGAGGGTAATACTACTATTTAACTCACTGGTTCATTCTCAAAATGAAATGAATTAGTACATATAAAAAATATTTCCAAAAGGCATGATCTAGACCAGCACTAACCAGTAATAATGGAAATGTTCTAGATCCGTAGTGTTCCATACAGCAGCACCAGCCATGTGCACCCATTGAGCACTGAAAATGTGGCTGCTTTGGGTCTTGTTCTTGGTGTTAGTCAGTTTTCTGTTACGGTAACAGAAAATCAACTTCAAGGAGGAAAGATTCATTGTGGCTCACAGTGTATGTGATTTTAGTCTATGGTTACTGGGCCCCATCACTTTGGTCTTTTGGCAAGGCAGAACATCATGGTGGGAAACATGTACAATGCTGTTGCAGGGCCTGACCTTGGACCTACATGGAGGAATGCTTATCTTGCTCATTGTGCAGCAGGGAAGTTCTAACATAGAATGCTATGTTTTGGGACAGAGTGCTGTCAGAACACTGGTAAGCGCCATTTCCTTGCTCTTTTGACAAGAAGTTATTCTCCTGTTGGTACAAGATCAGCCTATGTGGAGTTTCTGAACTCCTGGTGTCTGGACTTTTGAACTCTTGGTGTCTGGCCTATTGTGACTGTTACATGTAAGTTGGTACATACCCACTATAAAAGCTATTGCTGCACAATAAAACAGATGCAGTTCTCCGAAACCGTCTCTGGAGGGTTTCTCCACGCCCTCAAACTCCCCACAGTCGATACTGGAAGGGCAGCCCCTCAGCATGTGGTGGAGCAGAGCTGCTCACCTCATGGTGGCCTGAAAGAAAAAAGAGAGAGTGTGTGTGAGGAAGGGGGCCTGGGAACAAGGTGTACCCTTTATGGGCATGCCCCTAGTGACCCACTTCCTCCACCTTTTAATAGTCCATTCAATTATGAACCAATCGGTGGATTAGCCCACTGTTGAGATCAGAGCTGTATGATCTAACACTTCCCAAAGCCCCACCTCTGCACATTGCAGCATGGGGGGCCAAGCCTTCAAACATGAACCTTTGGGAGAGGGTCCAGATCCAAACCATAATACTCTGAATATTTTTTCCCTTCCCAATTCTAAAGAGAAGTTCAGGCCATTAGTGCCTTTATATCAGGGGCACAAAGCCCACCTCACTTTCTCTTTGTGGTTTCAGGAAACCTCCCTAGGGTTACCCTGGGAACAGAGGAGGCCATGGTAGAATGCAGAGTTGTCCTGAACTCAAGGCTCCCCATCCAGCTCCCACTGCACCCTGGGAACAACAGAGAAGGGCTGAGCATGGCACCCAGCAGGCTGCTTTTGGCTGCCTGCCAAAGCACCTGAGATCCAACTTTCAACTCATTTGGCAATTTGCTTTAAAGAAAATAAAGACATGTCTTCACACCCAAAGGCAATGAGTCATCTATGCTACATAATCATCCTCATTTCTACCAAGAATGGAAATGTCCTCACAGGGCTTCAAGGGGGCATTGAATCACAGGGGAAAGGAATGAGAGAGAGAGACTGGGCATGGTGGCGCAGGCCTGTAATCCCAGAAGGTCAGGAGGCTGAGGCAAGAGGATCACAGATTCGAAGCCATCCTCAGCAATTTAGTGAGGCTGTAGGCAACCTAGTGAGACCCTATCTCAAAATAAAAAATAAAAAGACTGGAGTGTGGCTCAGTGGTTAAGTGTTTAAGTGCCCTTGGGTTCAATAGCTGGTACCAAAAAAAAAAGGACAAAGGAGAGGGCAGATGGAAGAAATGAAAGAAGATACTGGATAGAAACAAAAGAATGGATAGAGGGAAGCAAAAATGGATACCTGTGTTAGACAGAAGCATTTCAACAGAGGCCCCCACCAAGACTTCTCTTTGCCTCCCTTAGTAGAATCCCATTATACTATAGCATATGTTATAATTTGCAGCCTTGCTCACTAATAGCCTCTGACCCATAATAACTAATTCTTTCTGCTGGGTAAGTACAAGAGAAGACAGATTTTCTTCATTCCATTATTACACTTATAGATAAACTCCCATGGAGGGGACACATAGGGGGAACCACTTACTGGCTGGCCAGTGTTTTCTGTTTAATTTGCTGATGCCCATCATATCCCACTTGTTAATGGCCAGACTCCCAAGGGTCTGACGACAAAGTTCCTCTAGAGCTCTGCTGTATAAGACAGTAGCCACTACCATCATGTGGCCACTTAAATTCAAATTAAGAAATCATTACAATTAATTACTATTAAAAATTCTATTCTCAGTCACACAGGCCACACTGGGGACCCGGTGGGACAGAGCACATAGAGAACATTTCTGTCCCTGAAGCTTGTTCTATCATAGAGTGCTGCTCTGGAAAGAAGGAGGATTATATGCAAATCTAGAAAAGTGCTTTAATGACTACTTTTTTGGTGGTTGTAATAGAAACTTATTTTGTACTTAAAAGATGAGAATAAACCCTATCCTGTTTCAAATCCTAATGAATCATAACAGAGTCATAATTTTATATATCCTTCTCAGCTAAAGATGAAAGTCTAAGTCTTCCCACGTACCCAGCATTGGTCTTTCTTTTGAAAACTTTAAATGTTCTGCTTCCTGGGAACTAATGATATCCCAAGACCCTAGTCACAGCCTGTGAGCCCCCGTACTTTTTGTGTACTGAGATAGAGTCATTCTACAAAGGTGACAAAATCATGGGGGTCTGTACTCCAGGTAGGTACTGGCAATCCCCTGCTGCCCAGATGGATTAAACTCAGAGCAATTTTCAGCTTTCCCCAGGGAGACCGTCTGCAGGGGCAAGTGATGGGGGAGTTGCTATAAGGATGCAGGTAATGAAGGCCATTGTACTCCATTGAGAGAGACCTGAGCTTGGGGCTGCACTGCCTGGGTGCAGTGTCTATACCAAAGGATTATCCTGCCAATGGCATGCTGTTCCTCCTCATGTTCCTCATGTTCCCAGCAATGACATGCCCCTAGATGTCACAGGGGTGGCTGCTGCTGTGCTTGAGCTTTGAGTATGATACTGCCTCCCATTAGAAGCCATTATCCTTTTAATAGGAGCCAGCTGCAGCCTGCCCACGGGTGCCAGCAGCAGTAGCAGGACAGAATCATTTAATTTCTACCCTAAAGAAATAGAAACTGCTGTAGGACCAGGGGTAAAAAGCAGACAGGAAGAGGGAAGCACTGTGTTCCTGTCCTGGCCTAGGTCCAGCTGACTGTCTATGTGACATGGTAGGTCCCTTCACAGTGTGTTACCTTGCTACACAGGACAATTGTGTCTGAGGTTCCATTAATAGCAGTTCCCAGATGTTAGGTGTTTCCAGACAGGCTTGCTCTTAAGCACTTGATGTGTGTGACTATGGAAGCCGCCAGTAGCTCCATGGATGGAATTACTGCTAGGGTCCCATCTTGCAGCAACATAGAAGTTAGGGGATCTTTTAAACTTGTACAGCAAGAGGTAGAGGCTAACCTTGAAATCGGGTGATCTGATTATTGCTGCAGGTTTCTGAGTCTCCTGTCCCAGTATCCTCTGGATTCATGTATTACCTGTCTGTGCACCACCACCACCACCACTGCACCTCCATACTCCCCCCAGTGTTTGAATGAGCTTCACCTAGTTTAGCGGTAAAAAACATGAGCCCTGGCATGATTCATAATAGCCAAGTCATGAAATCAGCCCAGGTGTCCATCAACTGATGAATGAATAGAGAACATGTGATATACATACCCATAATACAGGAAGATTATTCAGCCATAAAGAAGAACAAAATCATGTCAACTTGCAAGGAAATGGATGGAAACAAAGATCATAATGTTAAGTGAAATAATATTTTCCCTCATATGTAGAATTTGGGGTGGGGAGACAACATCAAAGTAGGAGGGAGACTATTAGAGAAGGGGAAGGAGACTGAGGGGGAAAGGAGGGAAGGTTAAAACAGGGTAAAGAGAGGATGGATATGATCAAAATATGATATTTGCATGAATAATAAACACCACAATAAAACCCATTATTCTCTGAAATTAAAATGCATTAATTAAAAGAGAAAAATAATCATGTAGCATATTTTAAATACAATTATATATAACATTTAATTGTGTATTTGTTTATGATAACATTTCATTGTATGTTATATATAGAAATCATTGTATATGTTACAATGTACACATTTTGGGTCAACCTTAAACAAAAACAAACAAACATGGGCTTTGGGGTCTAAACCTAGCTCTGCTGTGAGCCACCTGTGTTACCATATGTAACCCTCCGGGCTGCTTTCTCATCTATAAAGGGGGATTGTATGGATGCAACCCCCAAGAGCTGTCAGGAATGCAAACTCTCAGGCTCTACCACCCACCCAGTCAGAAGCTGCATTTTAATAAGGGCCAGGTTTATTTGCATGGTAGAGTTTGAGAAGCACCATGCTCTACTGGAAAATAGTGCATTGTGATGAATTAGTTGGTAACACATGTAAGACTCACATGTGTGTCTGTTTTGCAAGGCCAGATCTGACAATATACTTCACATGAGTGCCACCGCTCCTCAGATGAAGACAGACAAGTAAAGCCAGAGGAAAGATGAAGAGAAGTCGCTGAAATAGGACCAAAGCCAATGAGGGGCATTAATGGTGCGGCTCCTGTAATTCAAGATAGCTGGGAGGAAGCACTAAGTCAAACCAAGTCTGTTGGCCTGCACTCCCATTAAGACTCATGCCTAACTAGGTGAGACCCAGGAAAACCAGGATCCTGCTCTGGGGAGATGGAGTGGACACTGTTCTACCTGGCCAGGCAGGGCCTTGTCTGGTCCTCAGAGTCCTGCTTGCAAAGAAAGCTGCTGACCTGTGTTTCACCAAACAGCTTTGAATCAGGGTCCCTCATGGCACAAACTGTCTATTTCTTTCCTGCCCTCCATAGTCCCACTTTTTGAGTTCCCCAAAGCAGAGCTTGTGACAGGGATTCTTGTTCAAATTACTTATTGAAGGCATGTTCTTAGGAGAAGGGGTACAAGTAGTTTTGCCAGAGAAAACACAGGATGCCCAGTTAAATTTGGATTTCAGAAAACCAACAAATAATTTTTAGTACAAATATCATCCAAGTATTTCATGGGATGTCTTATACTAAAAAAGTTATTTGTTGATCATCTGAAATTTAGCTGGGTGTGGTTGTTTTTACTGACTAAATCTAACAATCCTGGGTGCCAGGGAAGCAGGTCAGGCAGGGAAGATCTCTGAGTAGACAGAGGGAGCCTCTGAATAAAGCCCGATCCTGCGGGGAACCCTGCACTGAAAGCAAAAGCCAGAAATGCCACCAATGGGGCAGAGGTCAGCATTCCTACTCTGCCATTCAGCCATTGCCAGCATCTGCCCTGGGCACAAGGGAAAGGGGGCATTCATGGGCAGGGAGAATAGGTGGATCCTTTCAGGCCAAAGGCTGTTCTCCAGAGGAGGAGGAAGCTGAGAGCTGTGAACAGCCAGTACTCCATCAGGGTGACCACAGCACCATGCCACCCTCCCTCCTTCGCGCGCTCCTGCTGACCACTCTCAGGCCTCTGGGAAGTCAGTGAGACTTGTCGGTGGTTTGAACTAGGGAGCATCCCTGAACCTTTTATTCCCATTAGTGTCCTTTCACTATGAATGGATCCCTAATCAGGGCTTTCAGAAACAGAACCCAGTTCACCTTGTCCATTAGCTGCCAGATCTGTGTCACCAGTATAATGTACTGTCAACTTTGGTTGACTCTGGGTGTTTCCAGGAACTGGAAACAGGTAAGCACTTTCCTTCCATGGTGCTAAGCACTTTCCTTCCATGGTGCTTCTAGAACAGGGTTACTGTTTCACCAGGACAGGAAAGGGGGAGGGAGAGAAGCTTCCGGCCATGTCCTCCCAGACGGCGGGAACTTGGCAGTCTCCTGTCTGGGCTAGTAAAGCTGATGTCATTTTAGGACTATAAAAATGCCGCAGGCTTATAGATAGAGCATATATTTTACATCAACAGTTAAAGGAATTCCAAGTGATGTGTTTGATTTGCACGTGCCAGTTTAAGGTCTCGTAGAAAACGAAAGATGTAGAGCAGTATTCAGGACAAGTTCTTACAAAGTCGGCCTGGCAAGAGAAGAGGGCAATGAGGCTGCAGGAATGATATTGTCAAACCAGAGTCCCTCCCCTCTCACCACCACTGCTAGTCATTGCTGGTGCCTCACAAGCTACATCTAGAGCAGTTTCCCCAGATGTGGTCTAGAGAATAAGAGCTTTATATATGTCCCTTGTAAGGGAACTTCTGTGTTTAAAAGAGCTGGGGAAATCTTGCAAGCTGGAGCTTTCTTTGGAGCTTTATGAAGCTCATTTATATTATGAAGCGCCTGAGAATCCTGCAGTGAAGAAACCCAGCTTTGTGCAAAACATCAGCAGTACGGAAGGAGTTGCTGAGCAGGGGCAGGGAAGCATAGAGTGAAGTTGCCTGCAGGATCACTCCAGCATCTAAGGTTCTCCCCAACATCTGCACCAGCTAATGTGCTTTGGCTCCTCTGTTTCCAGTTACTAATTTACTGTACATAACAGATTAAAAGCAGCTAAAGGACAAACTGGAATCAGAAGGGGTGCCCTTCACTACTGAAGGTCAAGCTGGTTACCTCCACCTACCCCTGGCTCCCTTTCTGACCTTCTACAGGGCAACCACATCTAAATTTTGAGAGAGTAAGGGCAAGAGCACCAGCTATTCTAGAAGACACCATGTGAGGTGGGGAGATCTTTTTGGGGGACTGGGGATTGTTGTGCTTTACCACTGAGCTACATCCCTAGCCCCTTTTTATTTTGTATTTTGAGGCAGGGTCTTGCTATGTTGCTGAGGCTGGCCTGAAACTTCCAATCCTCCTGCCTCACCTTCCAATGGCTGGGCTCACAGGTATGTGAGTTCTCCCAGCATGGGCCTTTCTCCAAAGGAGGAGGGAGCTGGGAGCTGCAAACAGCCACTTCTCCATCAAGGCGACCATAGCACCATGCCACCCTCTATCCCACACATGCTCCTGCTGGCCACTCTCAGGCCTCTGGGGAGTCAGTGAAACCTTATGGGTGGTTTTGAACTAAGGAGCATAGAGGAACTCTTGGCGACACCAGGGAAACATGTCAGAGGGCCCTGCAGGCTCAGGACCGGGAGAACATGGCTCTTTTACCATTTCTTAAGAAAACACCATTTGGGAGAAATGCCAATGACTGTATGGCTCACACTAAGGAGAAGGATCAAGGTGAGCCCTGCTTATTCTGACATCTAGGAGAAAAGTCAGCTTAGAAGGAAGCCATTGCCAGTGGTTTGTTATCAGGTTTAATCTATATGTATTCTATATGAGGAGGAGGGGTACAGACAGAGATGTTTACTTTTCCTATTACAAGACTAAGAAAAGTGTGAAAATTGCCTAATGGTATTACTTGAGAGGCACTGAGTGGGTCTTCCTGTCCCCAGAATATTTCTTAACATAATTAAGTGATACTAAAATTCCACCATTAGAGATTTATTCCTCTAAGTCGGTGGTTCTCACCTAGGGATGATTCACTGCCCCCTCTTCCTTGTTATAGAGGCTAGTGAGGCCCCATCCCCAGAGTGTCTGGTTCAAGAGGAATCTAAGAATTACAGTTCTAACACATTCTCAGGGGTTGTTGATGCTGCTGGTTCTGAGAACCCTGCTTTGAGAACCACTGGTTAAAAGACCTCAATGAGAGAATGCATGCACATAGCTATTAGTAGAACATGGTGCATATGTAACCCTGCCATGTTCACTAGTTCTCAAACTTGGCTGTCATTAGGGTTCCCTGGGGAGTTTGTAAAAATCCCAATAGTTGGACTGCACCCAGACCAATGAGAGCGCAATCCCTGTGGCGAGAGCCCCCATTTTGCTATTAAGCTCCTCAGGTGATTCCAGTGTTCAGTCATGGTTTGAATCCTATGGCATAAGTGGCAGCTCATCAAGAAAGTCACTTGAATTTAGAGACACTCTAATTTAATATCACCTGAAGGAAACTGATTAGGAAGGATCAGTCATGCCATGGCCACGGTGGGGTTAGTTCTGCAGCTGGCAGGCTGAGACAGGCATTCCTGGCCTTCAAGAGAGGTCCAGGGCTGGGAAGCACACAGTCCAAGAGCTGTTCAGTTGGAGACCCTGATACCATTGCTTTTACCTCATCATTGTCTCTACCCTCTGTGTATGGGCCTGGCCTCAGCCTGCTACCTATTCCAACCCTCTGAGGGGGCAGGGAGCAATGGTCTCTTCTCCAGGCCTCACCCACCCACCTCCCACAGTCTGCAGCTGGATTCTCCCCTCCTGAGGTGATATCTGTTTTCAGAAAAGCCCTCCCCGGCACCGTCCTGATGGGCAGCTCCAGCACCTTGTGTGGGAGCCTGGTCTCCTTCCCTCTTGATCTCAGACAGCGGGGCACTTCTTTTCACACCAGTGCATGCCCACGTTCAAATCCTAACCAGATTCATCTGACCTTTCCTATGCAATGTCCTTGCATCCCTTATAGTCCACCTGCACACTGTCAAGAGGGCATCCCTCTAAGATCCCTCTCCCTCCCAAGCAAACCCCTCAGTGGGGCGCCCTCTTTCTTTCTAGCCACTGGCTACTTGTGCTTCCCCCGTGAGTGCCCCCACTCAGGGCCTCCATGTAGGCTGCCCCACACTCTGCCTACTGCTCAACCTTCTCAGCTCTTGGCCCCTTCACCAGGAAGATGTCCGTAAGGCTTTGCTCCCCTCCACAAGGACCAGGTATGACACATACCAAGAATCATCTTAACAATGATTACTTTGTCTTTCAGGTAGAAAGGGGAGGGAAGGAAACAAGGGGTTGAAAATAAGAACTGTCACTTATTTATCAAGTGGCCTTTATCTCTCAACCATGAAGACACAAACATGAGGCCATGATCCCTGATCCAAGGGAGCAACACCTGAATTTACACAGAGAGCTTCCTGGGATGTTGCCTGAATATCAGGATTGAGGGTTGATTATAGGTTTCTTTCAGTTATATGAATGTTTAAAAACTCCTGCAAAGACAAAGAACCAAAGCACATTTTGTTATACACTCATCACATTACGTTTTTCAAAAGGGAGAAAAGTACAGGTCAAAAAATATATAAAATTTAGCCTATTATATTAATATCTGTATCTATTTGAGTAACTGAGATCAGGACTGTCCCAGATCACCTCCCTCTGCCATGAATAATGGTTACTGTCATTCTAACTAGTAACTTATGAGGCTGAGAGTCTGTGAAGAGACTATTGACTCCCGAGAGCCACCACAGAAACTGTTATAGCTGCACAAAGCTCCAACCACATCCGAAACAGCCGACTGTGCTAATGTCCCTGACCTCTGCTTCCCTTCTCTCCTGGCCCTTCCTCAACTCCACCCTCCCAGGTGCAGCTGCACCATCCATGTGGCCTTCAGGCCCTTGCCACTGCCAAGCCAATGCAATTTCCTCTTCTTCCCGGCCCTGCCCATCCTTCCCACAGCCCAGAACACCTTTCCAGATTTCCTGTGGGGCTGTGCAGTTTTACATCTGTTGAAGCAGGGAGAAAAGAAAGGAAGAGCTTTATTATCTGAGCCACAACCTTTAGGAATGTACATCCCCTCCTGTCTATCATTCCACAAGTCAGAGAAAGGGGAGCCTCCCTGCCCGACTCAGTGACTGAGAGCTGGGGACAGTGGGTTTCAGGACCTCTGAGTAGGTACACCCCCACATTCCCTAACCACTATTGTCCTGCACTGTCCCCTTCTTTCAAAAGAATAAATTCAACCTTGACATACAGACCTAGTGGGAAATTTTAAATCAAACACCTTAGCTCCAACGAAAGGGGATGATGGGAACTCATGCTCTTGGTGGCTTGGCCATGTTTTCACAGGAGCCATATGCTCACAGCCCATGGGAGGAGACCATTGCTGACTGCTTCCCAGCAGGGAGCCACAGTAATAGAGACACTTGAGCTGTGTTGGCCCTGTCCTGAATGTCCCAATCATGAGGTCTGCAGCCTGCTCTCCCCTGAGCCAACATCTGCAAAGGTGGAGGCTAAGAGGGTCCCAGAGGCTAGAGACACATCAGAAGGTTCTGCATCTAGCCATGAATGAACCCTAAATGGACCACACTTGGGTAAATGAGGTGAGTACTTGCGCAGGGTTTTGGTAGCCTTGGGTAAGTTTTCTCACTTGACAAAATGCCTTGTTGTTTCTTCTACCCAGTGTTGTGTTGACAGTGAACAATCAGAATGGCAACAGCGACATCTGCTGTTCAGAACAGCTTCACACCAGGTAAGGAGCAACTGGAGCCCCAGTTCTCTCCACAGAGGCAGGGTCACCTGGTCACGTGTCCAGAACTTCATAGATATGGAGAGCTGAGGTCGGTTGCTATTTTTGTTTGTTGTTTGAGGATTTCCCATTTACCTGGTACAGTAGGTAAGACATTATTCTATTTAGTAACATATTTTGATTCATAATTATTATAATATTCTTGGATCATGAGTTTTTTTTAGTACAGTACGACCAAAGCATAAGGTGCAAACAGGACTAAATTGAATTGATTCTTCCTAGTACTATGAAGGTGTCAGACACTCAATAAACATGGTCAATATGTCTGAGAATAGGCACCATTATGGGTTGAAATGTGTTCTCCAAAACGATGCTGAATTTATAAGCTCAGCACATGAAACTGCCTTTACTAGGAAAACAGGGCCTTTGCAAATAATTGAGTTAATATGAAGTCATTAGGGTGGGCCCTGGTCCCACAGGACTAGTTTCCCTATAAAAAAGGGGAAACTTGGAGAAACAGTGGGCACACAGGGAGAACACCACATGACCATGAAGGCAGAGACTGGGGTGATTCATGGATAAGCTGAGAGATGCTGAAGACTGCCAGGCAACTTCGGGAAGCTGGAAAGAGATCTGGAATAGCACTCAGAAGGGACCCATTGACCCTGACAATATGGTGATCAGACTTGTAGCCTCCAGAACTGAGGTGAATTCCTATTGTTCCAAGTCACAGAGTTTGTGATGCTTTATTGGTAGGTACTAATTATGGTTTGAGCAGTCTGCTTACACTGCACCTTCACCTGGATAGAAGCATTTGTGACTCAATCAAAGAACACAAGTGGCATGGTGGTGCATGCCTGTAATCCCAGCAGCTCGGGAGGCTGAGGCAGGAGGATCACCAGTTCAAAGCTAATCTCAGCCAAAGTGAGGCGCTAAGCAGCTCAGTGAGACCCTGTCTCTAAATAAAATACAAAATAGGGCTGGAGATGTAGCTCAGTGGTTGAGTGCCCCTGAATTCCATCCCTGGTACACCTCCCCACTGCAAAAAAAAAAAAAAGAACACAAGTGGGTTCTAACTGTATTACTTGGGAGGTTGACCTGCTGGGAACAAATACATCAATGGCCTATCTTTCTCTTTTGTGATCCATTGGAATTGGTTCAGAGAAGGCACCAGTGGGAGATCACAGGGTCAGAGGAAAATGAGGTTGTGGCTTTTATACCCTTGGCTCTTGCTCTGTTGGGTCATAAGGAGCTAACTGTGCCATCTAGAAAACTCAGCTGGTGCAGGCAACTGTTCCTGTACAGCTGCCCTTCAGGGTTCCAGAAATCTCTGCCTCAGTAAGGGCTAACCCAGGATACTGTCCTGGTTTACCTTCATTCTGCCTACACCTTTCTAAATTGTCTCTTTAGTAAACTCCTCTGGAAGTGTCTAGTTTGATATTTTGTCTGCCAAGACTCATTCTGTAATTTGTTTCGAGAGTGATCCCAGAAAACATAATAGTGGGTTGTTTTGCTCATGCATTTAGTAACATCATGACAACCTTCTTTATGGAGGGAAATAGGACATAGGTCATTTATGGCATGTAACAGTATGTTGGTTAGCCACTTTATTCAGCGGTCATTGCAGGAATAAAGTTTAAGTAGAGTGTAAGATACTGGGAAATTAAATGACTGTGACCCTTCTTTGCTACAGTGACAATAGTGATTGTGGTAGATTTTTTTTTTTTTTAGAATGGATACAATATTTTGCATTTCCTCCCATGAAGAAATTGGTGGAGTTAATTTTTCCACCATGACCCTAGCTGTAGCCATCTTGCTTTGGTTTTGGGGCTATCAGGAAACGTGACAGAAGCAGAAGCTAGCTACATGTGTATTTGTGGCTCACTTGCGTCTGCTGCTTGGCAGGAGCCCTGTGCCCGCAATGTGAGGACACCTGGGCTGGCCTTCTAGAGAAGGAGACTTGAGAAGAGAGGCTCTAGGCACCACGGATGTCTCCAACACTACAGCTGAGGCCTTAAGTTTGCCATTCCAGACAACCAGCTGGTCAAGTTCCTCAAACGAGGTGGGGGGAAGATCTGACCACAGACTGTGAGCAAATAACATGATTGTCTGAAGCCATTATGTTTCTGAGTGGTTTGTTACACTTGAAGTGCTTGCTGCAATACTAATTATAAAGACTGTAGGGTCCATGAGCTTTTTCTAAGGGAACTAGTGGGAAAAGGAGAAATTAAAACCCAGGAATGTCCAACCGTGGCCTTAAGTGGAAAGTCAGCATCCTTTCTGGCAAAATTGAGGGATCCAGGGGCTCCTGTCATCTCAGCCAGATGTGACTGGGAAGCAAGCCCAACACCTGATTCTCAGAGTTACAAAATTGCAGCTTTAAATATCCAAACCCACCAGGTCTCTGAAACTAAGACAGTTTCAAAGTGCACTTCCCCCACCCGCAGCAGCAGGGTTGGCTGGGGACTGTTGGAAATGCAAATTCTCAGGCCCCATCAGAGGCCTATTGATTCAGAAGCTCTAAAGGTGGGGCCCAGTGCCTGTGTTTTATCAAGTCCTTTGAGGTTCAGATGCAGGTTCACATTTGAAAACCATGGCACTAAGCAAGGCACTACTGAGAAAGGAGGGACTCTGTGATAAAACATGTGAGTGACAGACGCAGATGAGGTTGAGAATTCTGAACCCCCAATTCTCATCCAAGGAAAGTTCCTGCACCCACACAATGCACCTGCCTTCCCATGAGCCAGTGGCCCATTCTCCTCAGAGTAGGCTACCCAGCCTTCAACAGGAATTAGATCCCCATGGAGTCCATTTTCAGGAATTTTACAAGATGGCTGTTAAGCACAGCCTTCATTAAAACAAATCACAGGAATGTACAATTAGGTATGTTAAAAATACAGGTAATAGGAGCTGGGGTTGTGGCTCAGTGGTAGAGCGCTTACCTAGCATGTGTGAGGCACTGGCTTTGATTCTCAGCACCACATAAAAATAAATGAATAAAATAAGGTCCATCCACATCTAAAAAAATATTTTAAAAAATACAGGTAATAAATACTCCAAACTCACTGTTAGTTGTCTTCTCTGTGTTTTACTATTATCTGCTTTGGAGGTCAACTACCTCTGTACCCAGGAGATACTCCATGAGGGTGGGCTACTATGTGTTGCTTCTCAACACCAAGTTCAGATATATGTTTTTGGCTTGAAGAGAGCCAAGGTGAGAGTATGTGCAAATTGGAAGTCAGCAAGCAATCGGTATAAATCAGAGCTTTTTTTTCCTGGAGAGCTGATCATTAAACACTTGTCAGCATCCCACGGACTAAAAGGTCCTGTACAGCTAACTTCATTTTCAAGGGTAAACTCCTCTGATATATATGCTCCCAAACCTGCAAGTGACATAAATTTGAAACCTGAGTCAACAATAGATGTATTAGTTCCCTATTGCTCTGACAAATTACCACAAACTAAGAGGCTTAAAGCAATATGAGCTTATTAGTTCATAGTTCTGGTCAGAAGTCCAAAAGTGAATCTTGCTAAGATCAAATCAAGGGAGAGGCAGGACTGCATTCCTCTCTGGAGATCTTAGAAATATATCTGTTTTCTTGCCTCTTCCAGTGTCTGGAAGCTGTCCCTGTGCACATTTCTTGACTTGAGGACCTTCTTCCACCTGTAGTCTTTTTTTTTTTTTTTTTAGAGAGAGAGAGAGAGAATTTTTTAATATTTATTTTTCAGTTCTCGGTGGACACAACATCTTTATTTTATTTTTATGTGGTGCTGAGAATCAAACCCAGTGCCCCACGCATGCCAGGCGAGCACGTTACTGCTTGAGCCACATTCCCAGCTCCACCTGTAGTCTTTTTGATGATAACTCTCCCATTCTGGGCTGTGACTCTTCTATCTCTCTTTTTTTCTGTGTAAAGAGCCTTGTGATTTCTTAGCACCTCCGAGCTGACCCAGTGCAATCCCCTTATCTTAGGGTCAGCTGTTAGCAACCTTCATTCCATGAGTAGCTATTCCACCTGTCACAGCAGCCTATATTCAGGGTGACTCACCAGCACCCACCCCAAACCCTGCTGCTCCTGCAAAGGCTTGAGGAAATAGGAAAGGAACAGTGGAATGCATCTGTTCATTGCAAGCTACTGGATTCCCACACCCAGCCACGCCCCCCCCAGTGATCCCAGTGTAACCACCATGTATAGAAGCTTTGAAACACATATCGGGAATGGATCAACTGCACAGAGCACTTTGAAAAACTCTGTGATGAAATTAGCATCCCTGGTCTCAAGAAAAGTAACACAGTTCTGGTGTGGTGGGACCTGTGGTATACTTGTTTAATACAGACAAGATGGCCATAATTTTGACAATAAACACAAAGACTGATGGAACTGCAGCAATTTGTGGTTATAACTAATGGATCAGGATAAGATGCTGCTTGACATAGCTAGGCAGAAAAAAATATATGTAAATTCTGGGGCAGAAACCTAAATCAAATCATCCTAGGGAGATTCATGACCACTATCGCAGACCAGGAGCCCTAAAACAAAGACTTTGCAAAGCAGCCATAGTGTATCAAGAATTTTCTCCAAGCTTTTCCAGAGCAAACTGTGGCTATTTACCTGTGTAACTATGATGTGAGAATGGGAAAGATGCAACCCCCACCCTGGGAGTATTATATACCTGCTCTTAACTGACCTAAATTCCTAAGGATGGGAAATGCTACCACAGCCTGCCTGGCAGAAGGGAAGCCCCAAGAAGCCTGTGATGGACAGTGTCCTTGCCCCGATCTCTCTCAAACTGGGTCCAACAGGGACACCAACTGTGGTCATTTCCTCCGTCTCAAGATGAGCAGGTGGAATAGATCTATTTGGCAATCAATAGAATGTTCACTTTGATTCCCTGATCCGTGGAGTAGGGGTGTTATGGCTGAAGGGCCAAAAGTACTCTCCTGTAACTGACCCTTCTGCCGAGGTGGAACATCAGAAGCAATACCTCATCTCTGGGGAATTACCAAGATTAGTACCACTAGCACGTCTGGAAAGATAAGGGTGGTGATTTCTACTGCATCTTCATAGTGAATCTCCTGAGAAGGCTGTGCACATTTTAGATGAGTCATTAGTAGTGTTTTTGCTAATTAAGTACTATGAGGTTTTTAATATACATTTTGATTAATTTAATCCTGAATGAGCATAGGGGGTATTTTGGATCAGAGACAGATTAGTTATTATCATCCACAAAATAACAACTATATCTCCCTCTTCTGCCCAGATATTTAATCCTAGAGCCACACCAGGAAAGCCTAATGGAAAATCCTTCGATGTGGCCGAGACTCTGTGGGCCAAGTACAGTGAATAATGGATCTTCTCTTCCTTATATGCAGGACAGAGGCAGCTGTCCTTTCCCTTTCTGAAATGAGGGAGAAAAGGCCTTTGTTATTAGAGATGGAATGGAAAGGACTCTAACCTTTTGGTAAGTAGATAAAACTCCTGCAGGAACCAGGTCACATTGCGTGGGTCCTTACAAACTAGAGGTGCCTCCAAGGTCCCTGCCCCATCTTCCTTGAAGGGTAAATGCCTGTGGAGAGAGTGTTCCCATCTTTGGGGCAACCGTGGAATTAAACTAGGGGAATAGTCTGGAAGGTGACCGTGTGGTAGTCTTGGGGAAAAAGATTTATTATCTCTTGGGCTCAGAGCAACCAACTAGACAAATGACTACAACCTGAGTCTTTACAAGTACACGAAAAGTAAAACATTGCTAGATATGAAGACAAAGGCTCTCTGTAAATTTGTATACATTCCTGTGCCTCCGGGTGTGGGGGTGGGGGTGGGCAGAGCTCTTTACAGGAACACTCAGAAATCTAGGGAAGACATGCTGTACAGGTGCAGGCAGGGCCCCTCTTAACAAAAGTGCAGGGCTGAGAGGAAGACATGGATGGTCATTTCCAAAGCAAGATTTTTGGGGCTATTGGCAAGAGCAAAGAATGACAGATGCCAAGGACTCCACTAGTGAATGCTCACAATTTAAAATAATTGCTTTAGCAAATCCAGCACCAGGGTGAATGGCAAGCCCCAGACGCATAGTCAAGAAGCCTATCTGGAACACCTGCAGCACCCCCACATGCTGTCATTGTCCTGGAGGGTTTTGGAAAATAACAAATGGACAAAATGAAAAAATAAGGCTTACATGCTAGAAAGGAGGAAGCAACATTATTATTTTTTATTGTCATTATTGTTTATTTTAGACAAGTCATTTAATTACATTTAGCTTTTTTTAACCTATCGATAAAAATAGTGAAAACAATTTTCTGACATTATCCCATGTATGTGAAAGACATAAATAAATGCAGTCTATGTAAACACACAAGCTCAAAAATATAGCCCAATAAAACTAATTCACTTTTCTCTGCTCTTATAATTCAAATTTGGGGGGCTGGGGCTGTGACTCAGCAGTAGAGTGCTCGCCTAACACGGAGGCCCTGGGTTCGATCCTCAGCACCACATAAAAATAAATAAATTAATTAAAGATATTGCATTAAACTACAACTAAAAAATAAATATTTTAAAAAACTTCAAATTTTGTAAGGAAAGAACACAAAAGGTTTTTAAAAGTTAAGTCTTATTAACAAAGAATAATTCACACATAATACCTGTAAATGTAATATTTATACTTAAAAAATGAAGAAACTAGAAAAAATGTAAGTTTCATTGAACATGCACATAATTTTATCCATGTAGCATTTGTAGAGAAATAATTCACTTAATTAAAACAACCCAACCCCAAATTTTACAGTTGAAACAACATGCAGAATTAGAATTGTAGAATTAGCAATATTATTATTATTTTTTAGATATCATTTTATTCCAAAGGAACCAACTGAAAAATTGCCAAAATTTAAAAGAATGAATTAAAATTAAGCACCTGAATTGCAATAATTGATCAATTTTCTACATACAAAAAATTGGCAGAAAACTCATGGAAACAATAAAACAAAACAACAACTAAAAGAACTAGGAGATAGCAGCCACGAAAAACTAATATGAAATGTGTGGATGTTTAATAAAGAAAAAAAATTAAAGCTTCTTCTGAGAGATTTAAAAAAGAGATTGGAATCAGGGAAATGTCTAATTCTCGGATTAGAAAAAAATAATGTAAAGGTTTCAATTCTTCCCCAAGTAATTTATAATTTCACTAAAACCTTATATTCATATGGGAAAATACTCATGTAATAACAGATAAGAAATTATGAAATAAAATAACACTGCTAAAAACTAGCTTTGCCTCATATTAAAAATGAATTTAAAAGCTAAGATGATTGGGGCTGGGGTTGTGGCTCAGTGGTAGACACTTGACTTGCACAGGTGAGGCACTGGGTTCAATTCTCAGTACCACATTAAAAAAAATAAACAAAATAAATATATTGTGTCCATATATAACTAAAAAAATAAAAAATATATATTTTTTAAAAAGCTAAGATGATTGAACAGTTCAGTGGTTCATAAAAAAGTGTCAAGCCAATGGAAAAAATATGAAGTCAATAAGCAGGCTCAAAAACAGATGTGGATTTATTATCTAATAAAGTTGGCACTTCAAATAAATGAGAAAAGAGATTAATTAACAAAATGGCAATGGGAAAACACTTTTTCCATTAGTTTCTGTTTACATTTTGTATGTAGAAAATTTGCCAATTCTTATAATAGGTCACATAGTCAATTTCTTCTTCTTCTTTTTTTTTTTTTCAGTTACTTCCTTTGGAGTGTGATGATATCTATAAGTAATAATAATGTTGGCTCCTCCTTTCTAATGTTTAATTTAGAAACAATTGCTAGATCCTTGCCTTCTTGCATGAAGCAAATTGAATAAATATTTAAGTGAATAAAGATTTAAAACAATAAGTAAAGCTATAAAAAGCATTGAACTAAAAATAAAAAGAAATAATACTAGTTGCACATTGACCCTGTATCAGACACTACCTCACAATTTCCCTGTGTGATAGGTACAAATGATGAATCAGAGTCCAGAGAGGTTGAGTTACTTAGCCAAGATCATACAGCAAGTGTGATTTAAACATAGGCAATTGAACTCTAAAGTCAATGGCCTCCCAATTCCAGGAGAAAACATGGATGAATTTTTCTGTACCTAGGTGCTATGGCTTGAATATGGTTTGTGTCACCCAAGCCTTCACATATTGAAATCTAATCCCTATTATGAAGAATTTAGAAGATGGAAACTTAATTCAACTATGGTGTTTAGAGGTGGGGCCTTTGGGAATTAAGATCAAATAAATCATTAGAGTATAGCTCTCATGATTAAAGCCTGGGGCCTTTTTAAGAGGAGAGACAGACTAGAAAACATACACACACACACACACACACACACACACACACATTCTCTATCCCTTGCCATGTGATGCTCTGCCAGCAGGAAGGCCATTACCAGAGAAGCCCCTCCACTTTGTGCCTCCAGAACCAAGAGCCAAAATAAACCTCTTTTAGTTATAATTCATCCATTCATTGGTATTGTTTTAATAGAAACAGAAAACAGACTGATATACTTGGGGAAAGGAAAAAGTTTTTTTTCTTTTTCTTTTTTTCCACAAATATGACCTAAAACCCAGAAGCCACAAAAATAAAGATGGGTCAATTTGATGATATAAAAATTAAAGTTTTCTGGGCCTGGAGTTGTGGCTCAGTGGTAGAGAGCTCGCCTTGCATGTGCAAGACCCTGGGTTCCATCCTCAGCACCACATACAAAAAAATAAATGAATGAAATAAAGCTATGTGTCCAACAACAACTAAAAAATAAAAATGTGACATTTATACACAATGGAATATTACTCATCACTAAAAAGAATAAGATCATGGCATTTGCAGGGAAATGGATGGCATTAGAGAAGATTATGCTAAGTGAAGTTAGCCAATCCCCCAAAAAACAAACGCTGAATGTTTTCTCTGAAATGAGGGGAATGACTCAAAGTGGGGTAGGGAGGGAGAGCATGGGAAGAAGATTACCTCTAGATAGGGAATAGGGGTGGGAGGGAAAGGGAGGAAGAAAGGGAATAATAAGGATGGTAGAAGGAGACGGTCATCATTATACAAAATACATGTATGAACATGTGAATTTGGTGTCAACATACCTTATATACAAACAGAGATATGATAAATTGTGATATAAAGATGTATTAAGAATTGTAATGCAAAAAAAAAGAGAGAGCTCATGTATAATGGCATAATTTGGCATGAACATACTTTATATACAGAGTTACGAAAAGTTGTGCTGTGAATGACTAATTATGAGTGTAATGCATTCCAATATTGTCATGTATGTAAGAAATAAATAAAAAATATTTTAAAAAATTTAAAGTTTTCTGCATGAAAAATAATTGAATTAAAAAATAAAACAACTTTAAAAATACAGGTATTTGCAACACAGATGTCAAAAAACTCATTTGCTATTCATGTAAAGAGTGCTTGCAAATTAATATGGAAAACCTGCAGTCAATAGAAAATTGAGAAAGAAGCATAAATAGAAAAAAGACATCCAGATGACTCCACAAAGAAATGAATTTATGACAATAAGAAGTCACTCTTCTTTTGCCTTGCACATGGAAAAATATTTTAAAGCTTTAAATACTTAAAAAAGATATTAGCAAGTATGTGTAAATTCACATTTTAATATCCTGTGTAAATTGCAACTACCTCTTTACAAAATAATTGGATAATACTCTATCAAATGTCAAGTCCACCGAACCTTTGACATAGAAGTTCCACTTTGAGGAACCTAACCTCCATGATCATTGGACACAGGTAGAAAGATGCCATAGAACCAATGACTTGGTGAGACAGAAAACTAGAAGCTGTCTAAATGCCCGTAAAGTAAAAGACAATACACCAAATCATGCCATCCAAGCTCAGTTAAAATGGCCCACAAGTTTCAATCGTATTATGAAAAATTTGACCCATGAACCATTGTTTAAAAAAAAAAGGAAAAGTTAGTATATACCAATGCTGGACATGGTGGTGCATGCCTGTAATCCCAGTGACTCAGGAGGCTGAGGCAAGAGGATCACAAGTTCAAGGCCAACCTCAGCAACTTTGTGAGATCCTGTCTCAAAATTTAAAAATAAAATTAAAGTAATAAAAATGTTCTGGGGTTATAACTCAGTGGTAAATCACTCCTGCGTTCAATCTCTGTGACACACTCACAAAAAACTTTACCAACTGATTACTGTAACATCAAAATAAGTCTACATTTATTTGTATCTTGTGCATTAAGTTTCTTTCAACATCAGTTTACTAAAAAGAGTAAGAAGTTCTCCTCATATAGAGGTTTTTATTAAGATAGGAATGTTTAATTTTTTAAATTTTTAATTTGTTATCTATGACAACAAAATGCATTACAATTCAAATTATACATATAGAGCACAATTTTTCATTTCTTTGGTTCTACACAAAGTAGAGTCACACCATTCATGTCTTCATACATGTACTTAGGGTAATGATGTCCATCTCACTCCACCATCTCTTTAACCCCATTCCCCGTCCCTTCCACTCCCTCCCCTTTTCCCCTTTGCCCTATCTAGAGTTCATTTAATCCTCCCATCCCCCGATTCCCCCATCCCCTAGCAGCATATTATGAATCAGCATCTTTAAATCAGAGAAATCATTGAGGTTTGTTTTCATAGCTGTCTATCAGGACTGCTGATCCCTAGCATTGAAACCAAGAAAGCTTATTATTAAAAATTTCACTTATGTAACTATTTTAGAGGATTGCACTTGTTTTCCTGTAAATTGTTTGCAGATGAGATTTAACTGCTTAATGACCTTGAGACACTTAACCACGAACCATGACCTTCTGGTCTTGTAATAAACTCGTAAAAATGAGGTGATTTTTCTTAGAGTTAAGATTGTATCTTCATTTTTGTTTTCTCCCTTCCTTGGCTTATGTAACTAAAATAACTTTCTAATAGAGTTCAAATGCACCCAGCCTTTGAAGTGGAACTTAACAACAAGTGTAACTGTTACACTTCAAAGAATAATGTAAGATCCATTATTTTCATTTTAAACCTCTAAAAACCTGTTACTTTTTAAAATCAGCCAAAATAAATTATGCTGCAGAACAATGGAGTGAGAATTAGAGTTAATCTTAGCACCATCTCCACCCCAAATCTGAGCGTGGGCGGTTTGTTAGAACATTCTCTCGCTCATGTGCCCCAGACCCAAGTTTCTAACTCAGTTAATCTGTAAAGAGGCCTATGAGATGTTCATTTCTACTAAGTTACCTGAAATGTTTGTGTAGCTGGCCTTGGGACCACTCAGAGTGGCGGCTCTAAAGTCCTGAGTAGCCCCTCTGCCCTGATGCAGAACTATTCCCCATGACACAACAGATTGAAAGAATAAATGAGAGACATAAGCATGTCTCATTTGCTCACTCAGACAAACTTATTCATGCAAGAAATGGCTGGAAGGGAAGGATGGCTGGAAGATTGAGATTGACTTCTTCCAGGCAGTGGGCAAGAGCAGAGACTCACCTATATTGACTCTCCTTTTATACTGTTTCCGTTTACCATATGTATGTGTGTTAGTTTAAAAAATTAATAATAATCCTACAAAATGAAAACTAGTAAAAGAGACTGTTTATTCTGGGACTAGCCAAATTTACCTGCGGACCATATTCCCTTGTGGAGACTAGGACAAAGCCAGGAATCACAGAGTCTTGGTGATAAGTCCTTTTCCTAGCCGTAGCTGTGGTAGGATTTGGAGATGCCTCCTGGAAACTGTGCCCAGGTGCAGCTACCACATTTCTCATGTCTGGGGAGCCTGGAGGCCTGAGATCAGGTGCCTGCAGGGTGGGTTCCTTGTGATGACTGTTTCACCCTCTCCTTGATTCGGGTGCTTTGCTGGCCATCTTTGGTGCTTCTTGGCTTGTGCTGGCCTACCTCAATCTCTGTCTCGATCTTCATGTGGTGTTGTCCCTGTGTGTGTCTATGCTATGGTTGGATGTTGTCACCCCAAAGCTTCATGTGTTGCAAATATGGTCCCCAGTGTGGTGTGTGGGAGGGAGATGGTCTTTCAGAGGTGGGAGGGGCCTAGTGGGAGCTCCTTAGGTCATTAGGGGCCTTGCTCTTGGAAGGGATTAAGGTTGCTCTCATGGGACCCCTGAGCTTTCATGAGAGCAAGTTGTTATGAAAGCTGGAATCTGATCTGAATCTCTCTCTAGTTTCCTGTTTTGAGATGTGATCCTTCCTCTTGCTGTACTCCTGTTATCTGTTATGGAACCCTCACCAGAGTCAACACTATGTTGTTTGGATTTTTAGCTTCCAAAATTGTGAGCTAAATAAAGCTCTTTAATTTATAAAATTAGGGCTGGGGTTGTGGCTCAGTGGTAGAGAGCTCACCTAGCATGTGTGAGGCACTGTGTTTGATCCTCAGCACCACATAAAAATAAAATAAAGATATTATGTCCACCTAAAACTAAAAAATAAATATTAAAAAACTTATAAAATTAGCCTGTCTTGGATATCTTGATAGAGCAATGAAAAACTAATACAGTCTGTCTCCAAATTTTGCTTTTACAAAGACATCAGTCATATCGGAGGCACACACCCTACTTCCATATGACCTCATCTTAACTAGTTCAATATATTATAAAGACATTATTTCAAATAAGATCATCTTCTGAGATATTGTAAATTTTAAAGAGACTCAATTCAAACTGTAACAGAGGAACTGACCATTTTTAAATATGTTTCCAAATTTACTTTTTTATACAGCAAACATGGGCACTGAAGAGGTATACATGTGGCTAGGCAACTCCTTACAAAATGGCCAGAGAAACCATGTTTCAGCTCCAAGAGGAAATGCACCAGAATGACCAGGCTTCTCCAACAAGACCCCACTGAAAGCATGGGTGGGGGGGCACAGGAATGGGCTTAAGCTACTGGGTCTTGCTAGGATTAGATACACCGGTTCACCCCTTTACCTCTCACCCCCCCGCAGGGCAGCCTGGATGCAGTGTGGCAAACAAAGCTAGTGGCACCCACCCCTAGAAATATGAGCTCAAAGCCAGTATACCAAGTGCAGTAGTTAGAACCCACCTGGAGAACCTCCTGCAGATCCTCCGTCTTCTTCATCACCCTTAGCTCTCCTCCATCCTGCCCAGTATGTCTCCTGGGATGACTGCCCTGGCCTCTTCATTTCCACCCATTGCAGTTTATTCTCCATATATATACACAATGCAGCAGCCTTGGTGAGCCTTCTGAACATAATATAAATTGTGCCAGGGTGAGGGTAGGGTTTAGCTACTTAGGCTAGGGCTAAAACACATACATCCCTCCCCAGGACCTGGCACACTGGAAGCATCATGAAAAACCTGGGCAAAGCTGCCTAGAAGATTTAAAGCCAGTGGTACCAATACCGCACAGGAAAGGGCTCCATATTTCCACTGGCCACGTCTCCTCCACTTCTTCTGGATTTGTTCCAATCAGCCATTCTGGCCTCCTTGGGTCCAGCACACTGGTTCCTACTTGCAAAGCCTCTTCCCAGGTAGCTGAGACATTGCCACACCCCCTTAAAGACATCACATAAATGTCATCTCAGCCAGGACAATTCTGATGGCCCTATTGAGAATTGTCCCTTGCTCCTAATCCCTGTCCTCCTGCTGTTTTTTTCTCCATAGTATTTATCACCTTTTAACCTAGCATAAATTCCCTTACTCTGTTTATATTACCTGTTGTGCCCCCAACCAGAAGACAAGCTGCATGGGGGTTGGGATTTTTTGTTTTGTTTTTAATATACCCTGAGGTCCTAGGACATTGCTTAGCATAGAGAATATATTCAGCTTAAAATTGTTGGACAACTGAATTTGGAATTGGACACATTCCCAGGCCCCACCCCGGAAGTGCAACATAGAAAACACAGTGCTGGAAGTGCAGTAATCTGCACTGATAAAACGTTCCTGCTGAGTCTGGGGTGCACTGAGAACCAGTGTGAGTCTAAGAAAGTATGCAGTTACACTCCCTCAGCCTCAGCCTCTGAAAAACACAGTTCCTCAGGAGCTGGGAACAGCTCCTGAGAGTGTGTGCTCATCATCACCATCCCATGTCTTGGGTATCCCCTAATTCAAGAGGGGAACAAATTACCTTAACCCACTTGGCTGAGCTCCTAGATGATGGGCTCCTGACCCTGAACTCTGAGAAGGGCAAGGTAGCCATGCAGTAGGGTGACTAGGTGCATTGATAACTGGCTTAGAAGGAGGACGAGGGGTCAAAATCCACTACTCAGCCCAGTAGTCAGTGGTAGTGTTAGACACAAAGAGTTGACTTTAGTAGGAAGACTCCTGCTCTTGGTTATATCCATGAACAGAATACTCTGAAGTCCCACAATGGTCAAGGCAAAGGACCCAAGACCAGAGTGGGAGGAGAAGTCTCACTCAAGGCAATAGGGTAAGAACTTTGCAGCTCTGGGCTGATAAAATTGTGCTGTGTCCTGACCTTAAGAAGCTAGAGACACCACTGTTGTTGGAACTGTGAATCAGTACAATCACTGTGGAAATCAGTATGGAGGTCCCTCAAAAGACTAGGAATGAAACCACCATTTATTTTATTGTGGTGTGACTCAGCTACCCCATTTCTTCCTATTTATCATAAAGGATTAAAGTCATTATACCATGGTGACATATGCGTATCCATGTTTATAATAGCACAATTCACAATAGCCAAACTATGGAAACACATTTAGTGTCCATCAATGGATGAATGGATAAAGAAAATGTATATATATATATATATATATATATATATATATATATATATATATATATATATATATACACACACACAATGAAGCTTATTCAGTCATAAAAAAGAATGAAACTATGTCATTTGCAGAAAATTGATGGAATTTGAGAACATTATATTAAGCAAAGTAAGCTAAACTCAGAAGGTCAAGGCTATGTGAAAACTAGAGAGGACAAATGGAAAGGTGTTGCAGGGGGATCTCATGTAAAGCAAAGGGAGATCAGGAGAGTAGAGGAAAGGACCAGGGGAGAGAAAGGGGAAATACTGGGGAATGCTATTGGTCAATTATATAGTTATATTATGTGCAGGTATGATGAGGTAACAACAAATTCCACTGTTATGTACAACTACAGTACACCAATAAAATAAAAGTGGGGAAAAAAAGCCAGGGGGGCTGAGGTTGTGGCTCAGCAGTAAAGTGCTCACCACGAGGCACTGGGTTGGATCTTAGCACCACATAAAAATAAATAAATAAAATAAAGGTATTGTGCCCATCTACAACTAAAAAACAAATATTCTAAAAGAAGGAGGAGGAGGAGGAGGAGGAGGAGGAGGCGGCGGCGGCAGCGGCAGCAGGGACCTAAAATCAGAATGTGATGAACCAGATGCAGTAGACCAGAAGAACTGGAGGTGGACTAGTTTTGCTCAGAAAGAGAAAAGTAAAAGATGATTTCAAAAGTATCCACTTTTTAAAAGTTCTTCATAACACCATTTGACTTATTGCCAAAACCTTGAACTGGTTCTGAGAAACTCCAAGGATATCTTCAGAACAGGTTCCCCTCTTATCTAGTCCTGGTCTTCTCTGGGCCTGGGTGAAGGAAGGCACTTGGTTCTGTGGGATCTTTCAGCCCTGCCATCTTGGGAGTCTCTGAGTCTGTTCATGCCTCTTTCGACTCCAGTGACAACAAGAGTCCCTCAGTCATGAGCACAGGGCTTGGGACAGCTCCCTCTTTTGCCTCAGGTGCAAAAGAAGTGGAATCAGACTATCTCATCCCATCTACAGCTTATGCCCTCTTCACCCCCCTCACTCCCAGTAGACCTCACCCTTTCTAGGGGCCTCAAAAGGCAGGGGAATACTTGGGAAATACTTGGGAAATCTTTGGGAATACTTGGGAAATCTTTGCTAATGATGCAGCGAGTTCCCCTCAAACACACTGAGGAGAAAGGTCATGCGTTCCTGGGAAACCCAGGGAATGCTCAGGGTGGTTTGATGTAAAGCTGGCACTATCTATCCTGAAACAACTAGTGGATCATCTTCCAATAAATCCCTGAACTTTTCTTCTTTTCTCCTCTACAGAAAAATTTAAGAAGTATCTACCTGAGCCCTGTCAGGCATGTGTCCACTGAACGAACACTCTGTGCCAGCTATCTGTGTGTTGTCTCTCAGCTCCAAATCTACTCTTCTTGCTGTACTTGGTGACACTGGAGCTGTGCCCTATATGTCTCCTCTCCAGATGGCTTGGTGCTTACCAAGCTTTTTCAATAGAGGTACACTGGAGGAGGAAGGGGCTTCTCTAGCTGTTTCTGGGAGACACCCCAGGATTTGCTATTTAGGCTCATGTTGGCCAGCAGCATGAGGGACCCTGGAGTGTTCACCTAGCCAGTTTCAGGAGCACACCTGTGGGCAGCTTCTCCCTGAGTTCCTGGTGCCTCAGAGCACAGCTCTCTGCTTATCAGCACTGGCTGGCTGCACTTTGGCAAACTTCTTCACCATTCAGAGGGTCCCACCATACCCTGTCCACCCCTTCCACGTTTGTTTTTTCTCTGGGTGCATCTGTAGTAAAGGCTGCCCCCTGTGACTGCTGTTCTTCAGAGCCCTCTCAGTGCTTAAGCCCTTGTAACTGGTAATCATTCTTCATGTTAAACTTTCCTGGCTCAGATCACTACGTGGTTCCTGCCTCTGACTGGACCCTGAAAGACACATCCAGGCACCCAGAGTCTATAGTTAAGATTTTGCTGTATTTCCTTATCATATATCACTGTCTCTTTTCACCAGTGACCTCTGACCTCAGAGCAAGGTTAACCCCAGTGCTGAAAGTGTATTACTTTGTCAGGGCTGCAAAAAAAAAAAAAAAAAGACTGGGTAGCTTAAACAATGCAACTTTGTTTTCTCATGGTTCTGGAGGCTGGAAGTCCAAGTTCAAGGTACTGGAAAGTTTATTTGTTCTGAGGCCTCACTGCTTGCCTCCATGTGGCTGTTTTCATGTTCCCGTGATATTTCATCTCTATGTCTGTGTCCAGATATCCTCTTCTCCCAAAAACACCAATCATATTGGACAAAGGCCCATCCTAATGACTTCACTTTAATTTAATAAACTGTGTAAAGTTAATTTCTTCAAATACAGTCATCTCTGAGGTACTGGGAATTAGAACCTAGACATTTGAATTTAGAGGGACACAACTCAGCCAGTGACAGAAGGGATCTAAAGAAAGGAATTATGGTGCCCATACCCCCTGGAAAAAAATTGGAGCAGATGTATCTTTACATCCCTGGAGGAGCCCTAAGCCTGCTGACCAGGTGAAGGGGGTGATGCTGAAGAATGACAGGGAAGAAAGAGGGGAGGAGAGAAAATAACTGAGCTCCTATGGGTCTCAGTAAATGATGAGCATCTCTGAAAAACCTAGATGGGAGTTGCTTATGGTGGGCTAGAGGGTCAGAGAACCCCTGGCTACTGAGCAGGACACAGAGAGTTGGGCTGGCTAGTTTAGAAGGCACTTGCTAAGTGGCCTGGCAGGAGAGCAAAGGTGCCTCGTACACGACGGAGCAGAGTATGTGGACAAATAGCACATGGAGACCACGCTGGCCTGCAGAAACCTCCACCTGCAGGCTGCAGTGGCTTTAGGCAGTATGCCTTCCTTGCCAAAGAGGCCATGTTTAGGTGATGATGGGACTTTTGTGAAATTTGGGGCCTTTTCTATAGGGAATGTGGGCCTGTTTGAGGTATGACCACCGTAAAACAGGTAGTTAGTGTTGCTTTTTCCTCTTATGTGGAAGCTCTGGGAGGGCCAGTCCAGGTTTTTCTGGCTCTGTGGGTGGAGACTCATAAGTAAGAGAAGGATAACCACATCTAGGAATACTGCAGGGACCCCAGCAGGAAGGGACAAAGCTTGCTTTTTTGAACAGCTGCCTTTTCCTAGGTGATATGTAAGGAAAAAAAAAAAAAAAACAAAGACAATAAAGCCAGAAGAACGAACCCAGTGAACAATTATGGAAGCAGGAAGCTCAGCTTACCTTCCCTCATTAGCCTCTGCTCAGTCAGCCTGGGCCTGGGATTTAAGAACAGGACTGGAGATCAGAGATCAGAGCAGGTCTGGACCAGCTTTGGGAAAGCCTTTGGGGATGCCTGGCAGGAAGACCTGATGCAAACCCAAAGCTGAGCTCTGATTGGAGCCTGTGACTCCCTCTCCATGGCTTTCTCCCTTTGTCACTGTGGTTTCAAGATTAAGAAATAAGATGACAGATTCAGATTTCATTGGTTCAATGAAAGGTTTTCCTCACAGTCATATTTTTTTTTTAATGGAAAGGAAGCTTGGTTTTCCTGCTGCCATGTTCACATCACTAATGGATCCATTCCTGATGCCACATTAATCACAAGCCAGTAAGTCTCCAGAAATGTTGTTGACAATCAGAATATATTTGTAAAGGGAATCACAGGAATTAACAAAATAATCTTCACTTGCATAACATTTCATTACTTTCATTTAAATGTCCTACTGGACTGAATCATGAAGAGAAATCTAGAAAAACCAGCTCCTCTCTGATGAGAACACAACCCAAGTACCAAGGCCATCAAATAAAGTTGCTCAGTAGTGCACTGCACAAGGGTGCCATTTCAAAGGGGGTGGGGGGCGCATGACAAGCTCCCATCACAGACCTCTGTGCAATTTTGAAATATGTTTTTTGTTGTCTCCAAAGTTGGGCAACCAGTATATTTTATTGCAGTAATTTTCAAGCAGACAGCAATGAGATATCTTAACAAAATTATTGTTTTGTGACAGGTAAAAGTAAAGTGCCTTGTTCTGACAGTGTTTTATCATACCATTCTGCCTCGAGTTACAGATGATTAGTCTTGTTATCAAAGGACCCTGCTGCTATACATTATTTTTATTGTGCATTATTTTTCTGTGCTTCCAAACAAGAAGTTGGCCGATAACTGACTTGAGTATACTAAAACTTTAAAAATCTCCTTTGGTATTAAAGCCCTGCCAAATTTACTTTCCATTTTACAGTTTATGCCATTTGATATTACTGTAATGGTATTATTAAGCTTTCAATTTAAATCTACAGTGCTTTCATTGTGGGATTAATCATGAAGTGTTCCCAAGACATTTTCTAGAGCTTACATAATGATGCACTAGTTATGTTTTAGTAATTTTTGTTATGAAAATTTCACCAGTACACAACATAAACTTCCGTTAATGTATGCTTTATAATAGTTAGTGTTATCCAGAGGAACAGACCAATAAGATACAGACACAGGTGTAGATAAAAGTCTACAAGAGATTTATTACAAGAATGGTCTCACTTGATTGTGAAGGAGTTAGTCTCACAATGTGCTCTCTGGAACCTGAAGAACCACAGAAACCTGTGGGACAGTTCATTTGAGTCCAAGGACCTGAGAAGCTGGGGAACTGCTGGTTTAAATCCTCAGATCCAAAGACTCAAGAACCTGAAGCTCCAGCATGTGAAATAATGGGAGTCCCTGCTCTGGATAAGAGAGAAAATTCATTTTTTCTCCTCTGTTTTGTTCTGTCCAGGCTACTCACACTGGTGAGGGCATGTCTTCCTCACTCAGTCCACTAATTCAATTGCTGATCTCCTCCAGAAACACCTGCACAGACACCCAGAAATCATGCTTCACCAGCCCCCTGCATACCCCTTAACCCAGACAGACTGACACATAGAATTAACCATCATATATGCTAATGTAGTAAGATGCTATGAGTTCTAAAATAAAATACTAAGCTGTAATGTGACTTTTTTCCTGGTCATCAGAAATATTTTTGAAATTAAGATTAGAAAACATAAAATGGAAGACCATTAGGAAAGAATGTTGAAAAAAAATATTTGGATGCTTGAATATACTTTTGGAGAAAATATAAGAAACACTAGAAGGAAAGGACAGGGATGTCAATGGCCCTGGTTTTAACGAAGTGTGGCAGGCACAAGTCTGGATGGGTACCCTCTCCCTCTGTGCTGGTCATACCGAAGAACAGTAGCAAAAGCAAGAAAAGACAAAACTCCCTTGAAACTACTGAACTGAATGTACTTTCTTTCAGTTTGGATACATGATCATATAACTGGAATAGCACACAGTAGGGCCCTCTTGTTGAAAATTATTCGCTTCTGAAAATTCTCACTTTCTAAAGACATAACAGGTAGGAAGTTTTGAGAAACACATTGTACTCAAAAATTTCCAAATACTTTTAAAAAATCCATAGATTCTTGTTATATTGTTCTACCCCCCAAATATTCTGGTTTGTCTATATTATAAACTTTTTATGGATAAATAAAACACTAAAGCATAGGATGCAGAAGAGACTGGCAAAGGTCATCGTGGATTCTCATTATGACAAAAAGACAACACATCCCAGTGGTGGCACTGTATGTTCAAAAATGAGGTCTTACTTGAAAATACGTAACCGTCTGGACTGGAGTGTAGCTTGGTGGTAGAGTGCTTGCTCACATGTGCAAGGTCCAGGTTCAATCTTCCGCACCACAAAGACAAACAAAAAAAGAGAAGAAAATGCTTAACTGTCAATGGATGCTGCAAGTTGAAATGGACTGTCTACTGATCTTCCTAATGTAGTAGTAGAAAATAGTGTTCTCTTAAGTGCTTAATGTGTTCAATGTCATTAACAATTTTAGAAAACTCTACATACAGTGTAGAAAGACTTTGATATTAAACTTTGAATTGTAAAAAAAATAAAAAAGTATTTTAGTTTCCACAACTGGAAAAAAAAAAAAAAGAAAAATGCTTAACTGTTAATGCTTCAGAACGAGGATGCATATGAATAAAAACATATTATTCTGCTTCTGTTGAACACATAATAGGCATGATTCAATTTTTGGTGAAGTAGTGTCTAAAAATCAAATAAAACACAGACAACACTTTGTGATTATGATAATACATATTGTCTTCATTTGGCAGAAACATATCAAATATTAATAACATTACAATATTACATTTATGCAGAATACTAACATCAACCCCAAATAATAATTTATTTAGAAGACAAAATACGGAACTGAATAATGAAAAATATCAGATGTGATGAATTACAATGGACCCCCACCCCTTAGTCATGGAAGATGTCCCAAGACTCAACTGGATCCCTGAAACTGCAGGTAACACTGAACCCTAAACTTACCATGCTTTTCATATATATATATATATATATATATATATATATATATATATATATATGATAAATTTTAAGTTATAAATTAGGCACAGCAAGAGATTAACAACAATAACTAATAGCAAAATAGAACAATTATAATCATATGCTATAATAGAAGTTGTGTGGAAGTTGTCCCTACCCTAACTACCCAGTATTGTACTGGACTCACTCATGATGTTTTCCTTTAACAGTTAAATCAAGAATTTGCATCTTTTCATTTAAAGCAAGCTTTATGCTCCCCTTTGGCATCTCCGAATTGCCAGTATCACTCCTTTTGTCCTTTGTGGTCATTATGAAGTAAATGAAGGGTTGCCAGAACACAAGCACTGTGATACTGTGAGTCCATCTGACAACCAAGTCAGCTATGTGGTGACTATTGTCAGGTAGCATGCACAGGATGAAAACACTGGACGAAGGGAATGATTCATGTCCCATGTACAACTAAGCAGGGTGATGTTAGATTTCATCATGTTACCCAGAACTATGTGCAAACTAAAACTTATTTCTGGACTTTTCCATTCAGTATTTTAAGACCATGATTGACGATGAATAACTGAAACCTCAAATACGTGGGTGGGTATGTAAATCACTTTGTATAAATGTTATGTTATCTTGGATACAAGTCTTAATACAAACTTTGTAGAACAAATAATAATTAAGTTGTTTATTTCCCAAATGTGATTATTTTCAAATATGCACATTTAGGTGGCAGGGGCGGGGGAGTTGTGTAGTATACAAAAAGAAAATTTTTTTTGTAGAAAAGGAAATTGAATGTTTTCTGTAGACCACTTATAAAGCTACATCTAAACAAAACAATTTGAAGGCCAAGGATACTATAATGCTACAAGTAGATGTAGAAAACAACATAAGTTGTAATGAGAAAGTCCTCTAAAATACTTGTAGAACACTCTATATTTCTTATTTGCTTGATAGTGAACAATGCAGCAAAGATCTCTTTTGATACTTTTAAAATAAAAACATTGCCCAAGACCCTTATAGGTACATGAAATACAGAACTGCATAAAAAAATATTTATTTAGCAAATCTAAATTTGAAACCATTTCACAAGGAAAAGGCTGATTATAAGAGCAATTTTCAGGACTCATTTAAAAATTTGATGATTTTATTGAAACAGAGTTTAGCATGCCAACCAAAAAGGGAGCCCTTCTGAAAACAGACTTTAAATTTTATTTCCTCAGTACTAATTTTAGGTAATATACTAAGTAAAATTAGTGTTCAAGACAAACAACACAGGAACCAAATTCAATGTACATAATGGTCTTAAAAATATTGAAGGAGTAAGGAAAATTTTTTGAAGAAAACTGGTGATTACTTTAACATGTTAAGCACCTGTTTAACAGATTAAATACCTGTTACTGGTGCTAAACAAATTGCAGACTCTCTTTATTTCATTACCAATTTCTTCACCATAAATAAATGGAGGAAGGTCTTCACCTGAAAATCGCATGATCAGGGGCTGGGGTAGTGGCTCAGAGGTAGAGCGCTTGCCTACTATGCATGAGGCACTGGGTTCGATCCTCAGCACTACATAAAAATAAAATAAAGATATTGTATCCACCTATAACTAAAAAATAAATATTAAAAAAAGGTGTTTGCTATTAAAAAAAAAAAAAAAAATCTCATGATCAGCGCTTCTGTGACCCTGATTCAGGATTTCTATTTCAGAAGGTCTGGAGCAGGGCAAAGAATGCACATCTCCAGCAAGTTCTCAGGGGATGCTGTTGCTGCTGGTTTGGGGGCCACATTTGGAGAACCACTGCTTTAAGATGTCAACAGTGACTCTGAGCAATAGGCCCACATGGGGCAGATCAGAACTGGTCTTTATCTACAGGAGTAAGGGCTACATTCCAACATGTGTCAATAGTCCCTTCCAACACTAGGTGGCAGAACCCGCGTACAAATCCAAACTAGTCTCAAAAGCAAGATGAGAAAGCCACATGAACTGTGTTTATTCTACGAATTTAGGATCACAACCTCAACTGAAAGATAATCAAAATGTTTGACTGTTAAGAATACATGTCTATGTAAATCAGGCAACAAGAGCGAGTAAAGTAAACATTTTGATGGGGAAATGAGCTGGAATATGGCCTTGGGACCTTGGACTGACACTTCTGGATGGGATTTCATATTTTTCCATCTGTTGATTTGGGAGAGTTCCTCTAAGGAAAGTCCTAAGCTAGATGCAGCAAAATGATTAGTGGAACTTGTTAAAGTTGCAAATTCCTCTGCTCTATTGTAATTAAGTACCCAAGGATTTTGGCACAGATATTTCCATTTTTTAAAATATATATTTTAGGTTGTTGATAGACCTTCATTTTATTTATTTATATGCTGTGCTGAGAATCAAACCCAGTGCCTCACACATGTGAGGCAAGTGCTCTACTACTGAGCTACAACTCCAGCCCAACACTTTTTTTTTTTTTTTTGCAGTGCTGGGGATTGAACCTGGGGCTTTATGCATGCAAGGTAAGCACTCAACCAACTGAACTATATCCCCAGCCCACATTTCTATTTGAGGCACAGCAATGTATTGCCATCTCTGTCTATATGTTTAATGAAAATACATATATTTGGATATCTTTGCTTTTTACAGAGTGCGTCTTTCTACATTCACATCTTGCAAATACCCAAGAGCTATATCATCCCAACAGCAGCCACCAGCCACATGAAGCCATAGAGCACATGCAGCATGTCTGGTCTGAATCAAGACATGCTGTCAGTGTTAAGTAACACCAGATCCCAAAGTCTTGGTAGGGGAAAAAGAATGTAAAATATTTCAATAATCACCTTATATTGATTATAGGTTGAAATGATAATGTTTTCATATAAATAAAATATTCTTAAACTTAATTTGACCTGTTTGTTTTTATGTTTTTAATGTGGCTACTAAAAAAATTAAATAACATGCGGCTTACAATATATTTCTGTTGGATAGTGATGCTTAAGGGATGTAAATAACTGTGAGAAGATTGGAGAGTAAGGGGGAGAATTCAGAGAGGCAGACAATAGTGCTCAGGGGAGGAAGTTTTGACTGCCTAGCTTTCTGACATATTCCTCCATTAAACCTGGCAGCGAGGCCTGGAAAAGAAACCCCCATGAGCCTGCAGCCTTCAGGACTTCAGAAAGGGCTTTGGATGCAGCTTGAACACAAACTGACTACAAAGACCCAGGAAACACCACTTTCCCAACAGGCTGAGTTCTGAAACAGGCCTGGCATAGCCTCTTGCTAGAACTCTCAGGGCCATTTCACATACTGGTAATGGTTGCTAATGTGGGGCCACTTCACCAGGACCTATTGAACAATAGCTGAAAACTCTTCATTTACAATAGAGACAAATTTAATTGCCACTTATCATCAAACAATACCATGTTTTATTTGTTGTTTATTTATTAGAACAGTACACTAAAGTCGTTTTTTGCAATATCAGCACTGCATCCTAGAAACAAACAAAAGCAGGTTTATCCTCAGCTTTGGCTCTCAGTGGTCTCTTGACACCAGTACCATCTGGGAACAGAAATGTGAAAACACAAATGCTTAAAAGATCAGAAACTCACCTGTACTATGGCCAGCCCTACAAGTGATTGTGAGGATGAACCCTAAGAAGAGAGAACCACCAATCCAAAGGAAGAGGAGGCCATCTAAGGGGAGGCTGGAGGGAATGCAGAGTTGATGAATAATGGCAAGGCTCTCTCTCTCAAGTCTGCTGTTATCTGGAAGCTGTGTGGTCAGCCAGTCAGGAGAGCGAATTTGAGTCAGAACCACCAGGGTTCCCGGTTGAGCTCTCCATTCTCTATTGGGTGTTAACGGGCTGTTCCTAAACGTCTCTAAACCTGTTCTATCATCTGAAAAATGGGGAAAATAAAACATCCTGTGCATGATTCTTACTAGGATTATGGAAAGAAACTGCACATGATTTTTGGTACAAAGAAGAGGATTATGATTATTAGTTATGTGTAAGGCACTTGAATGTTAGGCGAAACAATTCTTCCTATTGTATCACTCTCTCCATTGTCCTTAAATCTGCTTATAGCACGCTTGTATTTTTTTTTTCATAAAAATCATTTACTTGTAACAATTAGTGAATGGACAATTTTATCTGATGTCATTTTTTTTTTTATACTGGGGATTAAACCCAAGGTTGCTTACCTACTGAGCCAAGTCCTTAACATCCTCCCCCTTAAAAAA
>NW_026000153.1:76605-82182 GCF_001458135.2 Marmota marmota marmota
TATATATATATATATCTTATCTAGGGACCAGGTCTCACTGAGTTTAGAACCTCACTAAGTTGCTGAGGCTGGCCTTGAACTTGTGATCCTCCTGCCTTAGCCTCCTAAACCACTGGGATTGTAAGCATGTACCACCATGCCCGGCCTGATATCTTGTTGTTATTGACTTGTTAAAGTTTTCTCTTCAGACTTCCTAATTTAGGTTTGAACTCAGTGAACTCCCCAAGTGGTTTCTGAGGTTCCAACTTCCCTCCCTCTACAACAGGGCTTCAGGAAGCTGGCTTGGTCCAAAGAAACCAGTTTGCCTGGTGTTCGTGTGCAGGAGACCTGATGCTCACTCTGGTTTGCTGCCTTTCTCAGTGCATCTCATGAAATGCGTGTGGCTTGTCCTTTTTTTAATCTTCAAATTGTGCATTAAATTTTCAGACTTATTCATTCTACCTGTATGCTACTTTGTATCTTCTGCCTGCATCTTCATCTTGCTTTAACATCACATTTGCTGATATCATCCTGCTTGAACATCATGTCTGGGTTATTGGAATATGGAAGAGTCAGCCCAGGTTGGTGAAGGGAAGTTTTTCTTCTTTCCTGGGCCTTTGAAGTTTTTCAGGGAAAAAAGTCACATATCAGTAAATATCAATTTTTAAGGACCTGAGATGGGCTGAGCCATCAGCAGCTACCTGCCACAGTCTCCTCCCACCATCCACTACCAGTCACAACAGCAACACTGATTGTCTAACAAGCAGCAGAAATGCCCAGGATCAGGTCTAATGAGGAATCTGAAACCCAGAATCCTCCAGCTTTCCCTGCTCATTGGTTTGTGTTTTAGGTAGGAGTATTTATTTATGTCCAGTATCAATGATCTCTTTTCAGTACCCAGCACTTGGGGGTGATGTTTATGCAAAGACTTTGTAGCCTATGGGGATGTTCACTGAGTCCTACAAACAACTGTGTGACTCACCAGAGGGAAAATGCACTTCCCATTTCCTCCCTGCCAGCTGGGGCCCAGGAAGGGCTGTGGTGGAGGAAGAAGCTGAGAACTGACTCTCTTCCTGCCTCCTGTGTCTGGACAGCCCTTGGCTATGATGATGGAAGGAGGGAGGGGAAAACAGGAACTACACTGAGGGGGTGGTGACCAGAGTTGAGTTCCCTCTTCTGGGGAAGTCTGGGCCTGGAGAGAGACTTGCAGGATCCTGAAGCCATGCTATTTCAGCAGGCTGGGTTGCCCACAGCTGCACCCTTCCTGGGGCATGGACAGTAGAGACAAGCCCATTCATAATCACAGAAAAGAGAATCTAAGCACTTTCAAATGTCTTTCTAAATTATTTCCTGGTTGAGGGTTGCCTCCACAATTCAAAGAAGCTGCTTCTGATGCTTACAGACTTAATTTTCACTCTTGGGGGCTATCTCTCAGTCAAATCCCCTTTTGTTAAATTGAATGTCAACAAACAAGCTCTCAGAAATGCCTCCCTGGGCCTTCTGCTTGGGATGACAGTGGTAAATGGGTGACATTGCACAAGCTAACTCCAATTAATTGGTATTGGCCTGCAGCCATATTCAGAAGCTCCCCCCCCCCCCCCTCCGCCCCTACCTCCCAGCTTCAGTAGGAGTATGACAATTGATTATCAATGCCTGCAGGATGTGAAATATGAACAGTAGTCTGAATGTGGCACATTCACTGCTTCTATTCTGGGGCAATAATTCTTCATTTCTTCCACCTCTAGGTGGGAAGGCTCATTGTGTCTACTTATTTCATCCATCTTACTACAACAAACAAAAGTTTGTGGCCATTATGGTATATGGAGTCCCTGTTAAAATATCTGATGTCCCTGCCACAAATCGGCTATTTTCCACAGATCATCTAGGATCTTAGCAGCTCCACCAGAAATGTATCACAGGGTCCCCTGTGGAGGAAACTGCTGAGACCAAGGAAGTTAAGCAATGACTCAGAGGAAAACGGGCCAGGGCTGGGATCTGAAGCCAAGCCAGCCTGACTCAGCTGGTGCTGTTTCCCCCATGCCATACCATCTATTACCAGACCTCTCATGATTAGGTTATGTCTGGATTTTTTCAATATAGTTAAATAAACATTATTAACTGATGAAAAAGACACAGGAGCCACACAGCCAGTGAATAAATGGGCAAGAACCTTCATCACATCCCTCTGCTCCAATGAACTTTGCACCATTACCTCTGGGGGTCTCCAGGCTCTGACCTGATGTCTGACCTTGTAGCCCCAATGAAAATTTCCTGTATCCTGCCAATGTCTATCCAGGACTCAGACTTTGGCTTCCCTTTGGTCTCAAGTCCACATTGTGACATAGCCAAATCTAGTTCCTCTGGGATCCCTTCCAAACCAGAGAGAGGGACAAAACAGATGAAAGAATGTTGAAACAGTTTTAAGAATGAAGCACGTTCAGTCCTTGGTGGGGGCCAGCGCTAAGGATGATGGGGCTGGAGAATGCATTTTGGAGGCATAACAAGATGAAGATGTTGGTGAACACAAGAGAACTTTGATTTTAAAGATTTTATAAATGTGTTCATTGAGTCTCCTTATTTCCTTTTCCCCTGTGAAATTAGGAAAATGAAAATAAGGCATCCTAAGCCATGCATGACCTAGCTTTTCAAAAATGATCTTTTTCTTCAAAGATGATGGGGGGAAAAGGAAGACCAGGATCATTAAACAAATTCCAGCCTGTCTAGAAACCACACATACACAGGCAGTGAAGACATGGGCTTCTGATGAATTCATGTGGCTAAAGTCTCCTGCATTTGTCACTGGACTTGGTGTTCCTTCTCATAGGGCCACTTATACAAATTGCTTTTATCTCCGCACCAAGAAAATACAATCATTTCTGTCCTTTGAGACTGTTTGCCCGACTAACTCCAGACTCTTGGACCTGAGAAAGGCAGGGGCGTGAGTTCCACTGGGGTGAGCCTTTCCCTGTGGACAAGCAGCACACCCGGGCCCCCTTCCTTGACACACGTTCTCCACCTCTCCCAAGATGGTTTACTCTTTTCCTCCTGTGGTAGCTGCTTCTTCTCAGTCCTCTTGGCTGCCTCCTCCCTGGTCATAGTTTCTCCTTCCTTCCAGGTGATGCAGCCAGAGACTTTGACCTTAGAATTCTTGGACTTGATTGGACTTGCCTTGACCTTGACACCTCCCCTCTGCTACCTAACCTCCTTCTTCCCAAGACATCCGTTAACTTCAAAGTATATCCACAAACTCTTTCTCAATGTCTCCTTTACCACTGCCCTCCCCATTTCAAAGTTTTTGAAGTTGTCTATTATGTGCCAGTCAGGCACTTTCTCATCTCACCTCCTGCTCTCCCCCCATCCCCTGCCCCCAACTAACTGCTCCAGCGGCAATGACCTCTAATGTTCCAGGAACCTTTTGCTTAAGGACTTTGGCACTGGCTACTCCTACCTCCTTCAGGACTTTGTTTGAATATCACCTACATTTTTTTTCCTAACACTTGTCATCTTCTAACTTTGCAATATACTTATTTATTATGCTTTGTTTATTGCTTGTCTCACCCACAAGAATGTAACCTCCATGAGAACAAGGATATTTCCTGTTTTATTCACTATGTATCCTACACATCTAGGACAGTTTCTGGACAGATAGTGGGTACTTAATAGACATTTACTGAATGAATTCATGAACACCACACCAATACCTTGCATTTAAATCCTGAGAAGGTAAATAAACAACCATCCCAGGATTCCTATTAGCATCCTGCTGACCCTTTTCCAAATACACCCAGAAACATCTCCCTCAGGTGCCCCTGAGTTCAACTGTTGTAGAAACAGCCCTACATTTCTGAAATGACACTGAGAGAAGGTTAAGAATTTCATTTCTGCCTCTCAAATATCTAGCCACCACATTCTGCCAACCCTCCTAACCCAGCCAAGAGCCACACACACGTGGAGAAGAAGATACCCTCCCTGCACCCTAGATATGGATGTGTTTGGTCACTGATTTCCTGTGCCCTCATGACCAGAGATTTCCCTCCATTCTCACTCATTTCATTGCATTCTAAGCATTTTTTTTGTTGTAGCTTCTGCTTTCGGCCCTGGTGTCCAGATTTCAAACTGACTGTGTTTGAATATTGGCTCCATCTCAAATTTCTCAATCTCTCTGTGCCTTGACTTCTTTGTCTGTAAAATGGAGATTAGGACCATAGCACCCAGCTCATGGGCTTATGGTGGAGAATTCCTAAGTTAACAGATACATAGTGCTTAGGACAGCAAAGGGCACAGGGCAAGTGTTCAGTAAATATTTGCCTTTATCATTAGCATTGTTATTATCACCACTAATATAAAATGTGGTATCTTATTCAGCTTTTTATTCCAAATATCTCACAGTGCCTGAGGCATAGGAAGTATTTAGGAAGAGTTTAACAGAGAGATGAATGAATGATTGAATGAATAAAGAATAAAGAGTTGGGCTGGGGATGTGGCTCAAGCTGTAACGAGCTCGCCTGGCATGCACAGGGCACTAGGTTCAATCCTCAGCACCACATAAAAATAAAAAAAGATGTTGTGTCTACCAAAAACTGAAAAATAAATATTAAAAAATTCTCTCTCTCTTTAAAAAAAAAAAAGAATAAAGAGTTATTTCAGAGCCAGGCATGGAGGTTCACACCTGTAATCCCAGCTACTCTGGAGGCTGTGGCAGGAGGATTGCAAGTTCAAGGTTAGCCTCAGCAACTTAGCCAGACCCTGTCTCAAAATAAAAATTTTAAAAGTGATGGGGATATAGTTCAAAGACAGAGTGGTTACCTAACGAGTGTGAGGCCCTGAGTTCAATCCCAAGTAATTAAAAAAAATCCGAAAGTCTATTTTGATACAGGGATTATGTTTTAAACTCCATTTGGCAAAAACCTAAAACATAATAATCCTAAGGAAATGCTTGCAAATGGCACTCAAAAAAATTTCTGCATTTATTCTCAGAAACAATTTCAAAAGAGCATTAAAAAAAAAACACTAAAGAAAGCATTGAAGGAGCTGGGATGGTACTGGAAAAGCTTCAGTAGATAATAGACTAGACCAAGTCTGGTTTGGGGCAAAATTTAAAGCTTTCTGAGTCTCAGTGTTCTCCTTTATCAACTGGGGCTAAGATTAGGTGCTATGTCCTAAGGAAGTTAAATCAGATTGTGCCTGGAAACAGTACGATTCCAGACATCTGAGGTTGCTAAATAGATAATTATTAGCTTTGAAATCATTTGTCAAGTATTACCTGGCTTTAAGACACCATGGCCAAATGTCCCAGACCCATCTTTCTATCCCCAGTTCTCTTCATTTGGTGTATGCTCATGCCCATGCATGTATGCATGCACATACCCACATCCACCCACCTACATGTACTTTTTATCGATAGCTTTTCTTTCTTGTTGTCTCTTGCCTATGACCCAAGACTGTCTAGATAAGTTTCTGCTTTATAACCAGAACTTCATTTGTCATGTGTGAGGTATTTCTCCAAACTTTGCAAACAAGTCTAGACAAGTCATATCCCTGCAGGAGACTCCAGAATGAAAGAATGAAAACTGGACTTTTTCCACCAGCTCTCCCAGC
>NW_026000153.1:82197-86704 GCF_001458135.2 Marmota marmota marmota
CCCTCCCCCGATTCCTCCCTTGGACCCTCTCCAAGTCTACGCAAGGGAGCAGAGGCCCAAAAGGAGATTTGGAGACTGACAAATCCAGCACTTTATCGCAGATGGCATTCATCTTATTTGTCCAATATAAACTACATGCTTGCTTAATTGGTTTTCTCCAGAAAATACCCAGCAGTTTATAATTGATTACCAATGACCCCTCTGTGAGGCCTGTGTGATAATCTGCTTTTGACAAGTCAGTAACAATTGCATCAATTCAAATGTCATATATACGTGTACACAGACACCCACGTTTGTCAAAATGTGGATTAAACTCAGGGCCTGGGGCATGCTAGGCCAGCACTCTACCACTGAACTATACCCCCATCCCTTTTAATTTTTTAATTTTCTGGGAATGCAGGCATGTACTACCCCATCTGGAAAAATGTTCCATACTTTTAACTGATTGTCTTCTCCCCAAACTGGTGTCTTTATAAAGGACAATTAAATAATTGAGAGAAAAAGAAATTAAAAAATTTTCTGTGCTTGGACAAAGCAGAAAGAAGCTGCCTGCATCTTTTGTGCTCTGAATTTGGATGAGGAGAATTGGGTGAAGGAGGCAACAGCTTAGCTCTTTGTCTTTCAACGTTAAAAATCGGAGCCTACTTTATATTACAACATTAAAGAGTTAAAAGAGTACCAAAACAATCAGCTAAGTTTGTTCTCCTTGCATGAACTTTTAAAAGTCAGTTTAAAATTTCTTGGACTTAAAATCTGAAACTGGAAAACAAACAAACATATCATGTGGTGGAGGGGTAAGTCCTATATTTTGGGAAACGTCCCCATATTTTTTCCTATAGGAGACTCCAGAATAAAAACTGGACCTTTTCCACTTTTCCTATAAATGGAGAAGTGATCAAAGGAAAGGAATAATACTCTATAGTGCTCATCTCAGTAATCATTAATACATTTACCCTTTTAGTATCTTCATTTTGATCATAATAAATGAGTTAAAAATCTGAATCTCTGGGACATTAGTGATAAATTTGCCCCTACCCACCCCACACACAGTGAGTAACTCTTTAAGAATCAGCCTAAAAAATAAAAATTGGAGAAGTTGTAAAAGAGAGTGATAGAACACTAAATAACAATCTTCATATTAAGAAATACACTCAGTAAATGTTTGTTGACCATTTGAAGAAATTAAATGGTTAGTTGACATTTTGACATTCGCAGTAATTTTTAATTCTCCCAAACCACTGAACTTTTAATTTCTTTTTATTACCATGACATGAAATAGATGCCCTCATTCCATCACTCAATTTCCCACAATTCATTTGTTCCCTAATCCACAGCCTATTCTTTACTCTCACCCACCCCCTTGACATCCCTGTATCCTTAACCCTACATTTCCAGGTGCCCTGACTTTGAAATATTCCTGGTATTCCAACATTGTCATCCAAAAGCCTGAGCAAGGCTGGTGGTAGCAGGCATGTAAGGTAAGGCAGAGTTAGAGGAAACCAAAAGGCTGGATCCATGAGATATGTCAGTGGAAGGGACACTGAGAGTGGTTGAAGGTGCATCATGTGATAAGATGAATGAAGACATTAGGAAAGTGGGAGGCAGAGGAGGGTGTGGGCACAGGAGGAAGAGGATGAGTTTTGAGTGGGGCACACCAAGGCCAGCAGCCACATCAAGTCCTAATGAACTTTATAGTGTTGGTGATTAAATGGTACAAGATACACTGGACACATGTATGTGGGCTCAGGTTCTGGGAGGCCTGAAGAGAAAGGAAGAAGTCTCTGTGAAGGAGCTCCTCAAATGAGGGCTATGTCCAGAAAGTTGTGGGGGCTGGGATACCATGTATGTCAGCCACACTACCTGGTTTCCAGCAATGGGACCCCTTCAGTCTGAAGGTGGAGAAAGGCCAATATCATAAGTCATGTGTGATTTGTTGTCAGAGGTGTAAGAGGGAAAATGCTCATTAGTTTTCTAAATCTCACTTACTAAAATAAAGAGCTCCTAGGAATTAGTCACCTGAGAGAAAGTTCTCTCCCCTGAGAGGAAATGGTGCTATGTTTGGATATAGGTAGTCAAGTTTCCAACTGGAGTCCCACAAAATCCCACAGAGTAGGTGGCTTAAATAACAGGAATTGCCCCACAATTCTGGAATTCTGGAGACATCCAAAATCAAGGTATCTGCAAGGTTGGCTCCTTCTGAGGGTTGAGGAAGGACCTGCTCTAGCCCTCTCTCCTTGCCTCCTAGATGTCTCTCTCCTAAATGTCTGTCTGTCAGGCTTTCTACCTGCATCTTCATACCGTCTTCCCTCAATATATCGCTGTGTCTGAATTTTTCTTTCTCATAAGGACAACAGTCATGTTGGGTTGGCACCCATACTTGCTTTAACTTGATTATCTCTTTAAAGACCCCGTCTCCAAATCAGATCATATTCTGAGGTTCTGGGGGTTAGGATTAAGGATGAGGTAGGGGGTGCACGATTTAATCTATAAGAGCAGGAAAGAACAAGAGCATGAGGAGTTACATTCCAGAACTTGGTCAAAGTGTGCAGAGTCGACATTCATTAGTGTAATCTCAGACCTTTGGAAATCCCCTGCATCTGGTTTTCCCAATTCTCGTAATCTCATCCCACTGAAAAAAAGGACATCTAAGTACATTCCATGCATTTCTGATGGCAAGCTCCTTCTACTGCGCTCTATGTAATGTGCTTAACTAGGTCTTAGAGTAACTTAACTGGTTTGATACAATAAGATCCCGGAAGCATTTCACCTGTTCCTTAGGCCTAAACAAATTTGATCCTGGTGTTCAAAACATGGCACAATTTTAGGTTATTTGAAAGTCCACCTCCTTGGGGCAAGTTAGACTAGTGATTAAAGTGGTTGATGATCTTTTTACTTCTTGTCATCTACAGTAAAACCCTATCTTGTGTTTTTCTAAATTTTTGAGGAATTTTGTTAGGTGAGGCAAAGAGTGTGCTGGTGTAAGATAAATGAGTGCAGATTCATGAGCCTCTATGGCATGCTTGGTACTGTGTGAAGCCCTAAGAGTCACGTACGAGCAGAACAGTCTTATGTGGGAGGGAGAATTCTCACATATTCACAAGTAGATGGAATTTACAAGTGGGAAGGCAAGACCTAGAAGCTCAGAGGTAGTGTTATTGAACCTATTGCTTTCAGACCAAATCTTTGCTTATGGTTGGGAAGACATTTTCATTGTTGGGTTTCCATGTCATGCCGGTTTCTAAATATTTTTATATTATTCTTGAATATGAGCATTCTATTGGTGGGGAGAGGTGAATTGGCTTAGATGGTATATTAGTAATATTCCGATTACTACATTGAAATAACCAAGGCAGACTTACTTTATAATAAGAAGAGGTTTCTTTAGTTTATAGTTTTGGAGGCCAAATGTCCAAATGACATGGCACAAGTTCTAATAAGGGCCCACCTTGGCTGCATTACCTCATGATGAATGACAATGGCAGAGGCATGTGTAGGGTGAAGAGATCATATTGACAAACAGGAAAAGGAAGAACAAATTCAGGAGTTATACTTGCTCTCATAACAACTTGCTTCTGTGGGAGCTCAGGGATTTCATGAGAGTTAACTTGTTGGCAGTGCCCCCCAATAACCTAAAGACCTTCCACCAGGCCCCATCTACTAAAGGTCCAGCCACCTCACAGGGCCTCACTGAGCCTCAGCACATGAACCCTTAGGGGGCAAACTCAAACCATATCCAAACTATGGCCAGATGGGTACAAAGTTTAGAGAATTAACTTGAGGAAAATGAACCAGGATCGTGCAGCAATTCTCAACATCTCAGGATCAGGACCCTTTTACAATCTTAAAAATTATTGAAGATCTTATAGATCTTTTGTTTACGTGGTTTATATTCACTCATATTTACTATATTGGAAGTTAAAACTGAGAAATTTTTGTAATATGTGTTCATTCACTTAAAATAACAATAATGAATCATTTATATTTTAACATAAATAACACTTATATTAGTCATGAAAATTAACTTTGTTTCCACCAAAAATGTAATGACAAGATGGTCACTTCACTATGTTTTTGGATATTTACTTAATGTACAGTGTGAGAAAAGATGACTAGAATCATACATCTACTTCTGCATTCAATCTGTTATGTTCTTTTGGCTACAGGTTATAAAGAAAATCTAGCCTTCCACAGAACCATAGTTGTAAAAGGCAGGACCTTGTAAATCTCTTGAAAAGAACCTGGACAGCCCCAGGGGTCCTCTACCTTAGTGGTTTTATAATCTTGTTGCATTCTGTTTGGTTTTCCTTTTCTAAATATACTTTTACAAGAAAATTTAAACATCAGGCTTTTAATCCATAATATGACAGTAAAATCAATTGATCTATGTCACCTCCTACCTCCACACTTGAGAAACTGGCTATGTTATGGAAGTCCTTATTTTGTAGTTTGTTTTGAGGCAGAAAATTAGTTTAAAATATATATATATATATATATATATATATATATA
>NW_026000153.1:87258-107704 GCF_001458135.2 Marmota marmota marmota
TATATATATATATATATATATATATATATATATATATAAAAGAAACTAATACTATTACCCAGTACCCATATTTAATCACCAGAAATAGTTCTTTCTTTATGCTTCCAAACCTGAAGAACTGGATATATACTAACATACTTATAAATAATACTAAAATCTGTATCCATAAATAATAGGGAACAGGAAGTATTCTGTGAACTTTGGTTGTCTTTTTTTCTTGGTCTTTCGAGGAACAATACTATATGAATCATGATGACTGCTAGAAACACATAGGAAGATAGTGTAAACTGACGAGCACAACTGTCTCAAGTTCAGCCCTGATTAGCAAATGGTGACTCCCTAAACCAAAGAGCTTGACCCTAACATGGCTCTGGGTGGAGCCACAAGGAATGTCACTCTGGAAAATCTTACATGGGATATAGACACAGTTTCACATCAAAAGCCACTGAGAGACTGTCTATAAGGCAGTAGTGCATAGAATATAATGTGCCAGTTAGCTAGTAGCTGACTTTGGTGAGAAATGTCTGCAAATATCAACAAGGCTGAAGAAACCCACCATGAAGTGAACTCTCCAGGTCAATGGTCCTAGCCCAATCCTGGACCCTGGGGACAGGAAGAACACTCCCTTATCCCCTTCAGGCAGGTGGGGCTGGCCCACACCATCTTCATCTTTGCAAGTCTCCCTTCCACCAACCTCTTGCACACTTTTGTCATCCCTGAAGGTCTCTCTTTCCCAAGGCTACTCATGGCCCTTGTCTTGCTTCACTCAGGTCCATGATTCCTGCATTGATATCCCCCCATCTTGGCTTCTCTTCTCAGATTTACTCTCCAAACTCTTGACAGGAATCTAAGACTATTGTTCTACATACATTCAACCATCATGCTTTCAATACACATTTCCTGGATCCTTCTTTTATCCCTATTCTCTGTTTTAAGTCCTGGTGTAGAATCAATGTTCCTGTCCCTCACCTCCTTTGCCAGGATCATTTGCATCTTTAGAAAAAGATGTAATTGGTGGTCCTTCAGTAGAGTGTCACAAAGAGAAGTGAAAATACTATGAGGGGAAGTGCTGGGGACTGGGGAGATGTCACGAGGCCTTTTCTCACTCCCACCCCCAAAGCTACTTTAAGCTATTCTTGACAAGATAGGAGGGTCAAATTGAAAGGAAACTCAACTTTGATGATTTGTCTCTGATTTGATGTGAATTCCCCTACTCACTTTGCTAGAAAATAACATGAGCTGTTTTATCTATATTTATTTGAAAAAAAAAAAAAACAATAGTAATCTTCTAACTTCAAATGATGATTTCAATTTTATTTGGCACTGTTCTTCCAAGTCTGCTGATGGGACCCAGAAAAAATACAGAATGCCTCAGTAAGGAGTAACATACTGAGTGTCAATTTATAATTTTTGCAACCATGGCAAAATGACAAGCTACTTTTAAACGTGCTAGAAAAGGATTCTTTTCTTTCTGTTTCATGGCAAATCATGGCCTCCATGGCAATATCCACGGTTCTTAACCCTCCCTTCTCCTTTGTGGTTTGCTTTTTCTTGGTAATGATTCCATTTCACAGTTTTTTCTTCTTCTTCCAGGTTTATGTCTCTCCTGGATACTATGTAGCAATCTGAATTCGAGTTCGACATTCCACTGAACTGTATAAGGATGGTATTGATCCTTCCCTTGATTACATTCATCAGTAGATTGATGTATACACAGATTTCATACAGAGTAGAGCAGTCTGAGTTTCCTGGGATGGATTGGTTTGAACTCTCATTCATGGAAGGTTTTATAACCCCAGCTACTCCCTGAAGAAGTTCTCATGTGCCAATCAAAGACTGCAAAAGACATTTCATTCTTAGTTTTAGAGCCCCAATACGTAATTCAGGTGGGCACAGAGGAGAAAGTCCTGCATTTATTTTCAAAGAAATATTGAAGTAATCATAATTATAGGCTTGTCCATGGACTGAGCTGTAGAACAGGAAGACTAGGTCCTATGACATAGTGGGGTATAATACCCCCCTCACATACACACTCATATTTCATGGAGCAATAGAGGAATTTTTTTCTCAAAAGAACAAATAAACTTAGGAAAATCAGACTTACGAATTCCTGCACATTCCTAGCTTTATGACCCTATGGTTTTATTTGGTTAGTGTTAACTTTCCACACTTGGCTACTAAAATAGCTTTCCATTCTGAAGTTGTTACTGAAAAGTAGCTTAAGTTTTCCTCTCATACCTCACTGGATATTGGTGTTTCAGAGTCCTTTCTCTCTCTTTTGCAATGTTCCTGATATGCGTACTTCCTATTGAGAAACTGCTGCTCACACTGAGGATATCCTGCTTGGTCAGTAGGTTGGTGCCTCTGAGTGGCAATTCTCCAGGGAGTTGGCTTGTGGGCTACGCCTGTGCCCTGGCACTCCTGTGGTTGGTTGGATCCAGATCATCCTGCTAATCACGGTCTGGAACAATAGCCGACAAAGGTTGTTCTCTCATGGAATTGCCATGGCCAGGCAATCATTTCCTATTTAAAAGCATTAGACATAATTGGATGTGAGTCCGTTATCAGTTATGCAGGTTTATGTTAGGTTTAACAGTGATGCAGCAAAACTTCTTTTGGGAGTCCCTGATACTCAACAAAGCACTATAGCCCTAAATAGAAACAATCATGAATGAAAAAGTGATTGAGGAAATGATTATTCCAGAAGGATTTTTTAAAACTGTGACTTCTCGTAGCATTTCATGATTGTTTCGCTAGTGCCAGGAAATCTGATATAGGAGAAACATGGAATTTTTCCGAGGCTTAAATTGCTGAAGGTTATTTCTTTATTTGGAGGAGAAAGTTTGTTTAAAATGGGGGGAGAGTAAAGAAAACAGTTTGTAGGAATCAAATCCTACACTGTTGGTGTCTCAGTTTTATTATTGTTTAACAAACCGCCTTCAAATTTAGTGGCTTAAAACAAAAATTATCTATTGCTCATGATTGTGGGACTCAGGGGATTAGACAGAGCTCTGTGGGGACAGCTCACATTGCTCTACAGCATGTCTGAGCCAGATCAGTTGGGGTTAGAAGATGGTTGGTAGCTCTATTGGGTACTGGCTGCAGGCGGGGCAGTTAACTTTTTCTGTAGTACCTGTTTCTCCCCATGGAATCTCCTGCCAGTCAGTGATTGTATTTACACTGAGGTAGCTGGCTCTCCAAAGGAACTGGACATCCTCTCAAGGCCCAGAAGTCACACAGTGCACTTCTCCCACATTCTATTGGTTAAAGTAAAACACAGGTTCAAGCTAGAATCATGCAGAGGGGAAAGAAACTCCACTTCTTGACCGGAAGGGCAGAAGAGCTACTCATGAATTCTGGGTGGCCATTTTCTGTTGAGAAGCTCCCATAGTGGTTGGGAAGCAAGATGCTCCTGAGTTCCTTCACTGTACCAATTAAAATTAGCCAATTGCCTCTTGTCTTGTTTTATGGACTCCCAAATGTATCTATTGCAAGCTACACATTGTTTTATCTTCTCTTTTAGAAGAAAGCAGCCACAAAGTAAATCATGACATGGCATCAATTATTAAGATCAGTTTCAGAGATAATTAAAAGGTGGGATAAATGTGCAGGGTAGTATTAATGAAAATGCTAATTGTCCAATATGTAACATGACAGACTTCTAAGGTAGATGAATAAATATCTGAGGTTTAAAAACTAGTCTTTGATCACTGATTCCATTGAATATCAACTTACATTGATCTAATCCTGACTAAGGCACTCATTCCAGCCTACTGTCTAATAAAATAGAGGCTTGTTTACTTCCTATCCTCTTATGAAATCCTAGAGAAAAGCAAACCATGGGAATAAGGACAACAAATAAGTATTTGCAACTCAAATAGCAAACCAAATTCTTTTGGGAAGTTAGTCCCTAATTTGGATTGCTCCACACCATTCAGCTCAACCAATACACCTTGATCCTCCAATTCACTCACTGAATGGTTTTCACCTGTGAAAAAGTTCTCAGTGTTTTCCCGATGGCTTCTTAGGTAGTAGGGTTTCCAGAAATGCACTACGTTATCAAAGCAGGGATCATCATATTTCCAAAGTTATCATATTTCCAAATGTTTACCAGGTCTAGATTATGTGCCACACGGTATGCTAGATGCTGGGAATACTATGGTTGATATGACAGATGTGGTGTTGAGGGCGTAGTTCAGTGGTAGAACACCTGCCTAGCATGCATGAGGCCCTGGGTTAGATCCCCACTACCACAAAACAAAACAATAATAACAACAACAAAAATGATGGGTGGGGAGGCTTGCCCTCTTATAACAGTCTGATGAGGGAGGCAGGCAATAAATAAGTAAAATGAACTTTTAAAATGAGATATCCTGTAAGTGTTATAAGGGAAACAGAAAGTAGTAAGGGATACCAAGAGGAACCTCCTCAAGACAGTGGTGGTCATGGAAGAGCATTCTGAAGAAGGGATGTTTGAGCAGAAACCTAAAGACCTAAAAGGATGAGCCATGCAGAAAGCCAGGGGAAGGTGCTCTGAAACAGGAGAGGACAGAGTATGTGTAAAGGTGCAGAGGTGAGAAAGAGTTTACATGTTCAGAAAATTGGAAATAGATTGGTATCATTAGAGTACAATGACCAAATTTCCCCCAAAATCGCAAAAAACACTGTGAGATTCATGTTAAAATTTCTGCTATGTTCTACAGACTCAAAACAACCATCAAAAAATAATTCAAAAACAAAACAAATAAATGCAGTAACAACAAAAACAACCAGATCTGGAATTATACCAGCTTATCAGCAACATCCCTGGGAGTGGGTGATTTTTATACCTTTCTAGCAATGCGTTGAGAATGTTTCTTGGATTTCTAGGAGCTTATTTATTAAGTAATATTTCTTAAGCATGAAAGTTAAGTAATTCTTTAAAGAAAACAGAAATAATCAGTGTTGACTTAAATCATTTTAATTTAAGTAGGCTGGGGATGTAGTTCAGTAATAGAGCACTTGCCTAGCATGTGCAAGGCTCCAGGTTTAATCCCCAGTACCTCAAGAAAAATAAATAAATAAATAAATAATAAAAACCTGAATGAAGGTTAGATGTCTTAGAGCTTTCAGGGGAATCTAAAACCAAATTAAGTTTATAAATTAAATACAAACTAAATAACCAAACCAATAAAATAAAAATTATCAACATTAGAATAATGGATGATGTTATTTGCTGATGTTATAGTGTTGATGTCTGATTTAATAGTAGAAAACTCATGTATTTAGTTTACTAAAGTTTGTGCCATCATTAGAACCATTATTGTTACCATCATAATTACTTTTCTTCTTTAAAAATAAGGCTAGAAGAACTTTGAGGATCTAGGGGAGTCCTGGGATCCCAGAGTACAGTCTGGACTAATCTGGTAGAACCTGAGCTGCACCCAAGGCTAAGTGAAGTTAGCCAATCCTCTATACCTTTAATCATTGCTGTCTGGCTACCTTATCTTTCAGATATCCTGTAATATGGCAACATTGGTTAGATGGAGCCCAGTCTGTCCTGTTCCTTTGTGTAACACCTGGCATACTTATTAAATGGATGAATTGTAATGGAATTTGGTTTTCCTAGATATTAACATGATCATATGTTCAAGGAATTGCCCCTATAAAATTGCATAAGGTACTTCAATTAAAAGAGGTGGTCTAGGGAGTCTAGAATGTGCTTGTATTACTTTAATTTTATCAGAAAGATGAAAATATAAAAAAATGTCTATTAATAGTTTTCTTCCTCCCCGAAGCTGACAGAGAGAGGTGATGCCTTACTTCCCTTCCCTTCAGTGATTTCCTTGACCAATAAAGTACAGCAGAAGTAACTTAGCACTTATAAGTCTAGGTCATAAGAATCCTGGGAATTTCCATATAACTCTCTAAGAGTTGCTTGGAACACTCCCTCTTGGAACTGTCCTACCCTAAGAAGGCCAAGCAACATGTGGTGGCCCTGCCATCAACAGCTCCAGCTGAGCTTCTAGCTGATAGCCAGTACCAAGTGCAGCCATACTATGAGTGAGCCCCAAAGGTCTCACTGAAACTGCAAGAGAAAAACAACTTATAGTTACTCAGCTGAGCTCAGTTAACCTATAGAAACATGAAAGATAAATATAAATTGTAACTTTTTATCACTAAATCTAGGGGTGGGCTTATTTGGGTTTTTTTTTTTTTTTGGCCTTTTTTGTTTGTTTTTGGTACTAGGCACTTAACCACTGAGTACATCCATAGCCCTTTTTTTTTAATGTGTATTCTAACTTGTTATATATGTCAGCAGAATGCATTACAATGCATATTACATATATAAAGCACAATTTTTCATATCTCTGGTTGTATACAAAGTATATTCACATCATTTGTGTCTTTATAGATATTTTTAGGGTATGATGTCCATCTCATTCCACCCTCATTTCTACCCCCATCACCCCTCTTGTCCCTTCCCACCCCTTTGCCCTATCTAGAGTTCATCTAATCTTCCTATGCTCCCTCTCCCAACCCCACTATGAATCAGCCTCCTTATATCAGAGAAAACATTTGGCATTTTGGGGATTGGCTAACTTCACTTAGCATTATATTCTCCAACTCTATCCATTTACCTGCAAATGCCATGATTTTATTCTCTTTTACTACTGAGTAATATTCCATTGTGTATATATACCACATTTTATTTATCCATTTATCTACTGAAGGGCATCTAGGTTGGTTCCACAATTTAGCTATTTTTTAATTGATCCATAGCCTTTTTTATTTTTTTATTTTGAGACAGGTCTTACTAAGTGGTTTAGGACCTTGCTGAATTGCTGAGCTTAGTTCTGAACTTGCAATCCTCCTGTCTCAGCCTCCAGAGAAGCTAGGATTATAGGTGTGCACCACTCTTGGATTCTAGGGGTGGTTTTTAATCCAACAATAGGACATGTTAAGAGTTCCCTGACCAAACCCTTCATTTTTTCCTCACAAAACCGACTTTTCCCTCTCAGCATGCTATCCAAGGGAAAAACTTCAACTTGATCAGGTCAAAAGGCTTGGAGTCCCTCCTTGATCCTTTCTTTTCCTCCAGTGCCATAATAAATATGTAAATTTTTTAAGAGAGAGAGAATTTTTTAATATTTATTTTTTAGTTTTTGGTGGACACAACATCTTTATTTTATGTGGTGCTGAGGATCGAACCCAGCGCGCATGCCAGGCGTGCGCGCTACTGCTTGAGCCACATCTCCAGCCCAAATATGTAAAATTTTAACAATAAATTAAACATTATCTTGAAAGGCCAATTATCACATACAATATTGAGATTAAAAATATTGTTTAAGGATGAAAAACTTTGGGTTTTCCACTACTACCCTAGATAAAATAGCACCCTGGCTTTCCTCCATCCCCTGATGCTTTTGATTTTCCTCATCCTATTTATATCACCCACCTTTGCTCTTGATCTCTTTATTTGTTTACTGTCTATTCCTGCCCCCACTCGAATGTAAGATACATGAGGACAAGAATTCTGTTCATTTTATTCACTGCTATATCACCACTCCTTGAATAATGCCTAATACATAGTATGCTCTCAATAAATAACACCTCCCACCTAAGCTAATGTCTTCAATACTTCCTTTTGTCCTGAACATCTGGACATATGGCCCTCTAAGGCTGGAGTGGAGTGAAAAGATGCATCATCTTCATGTATTTCCGCCCTACCTAGAACTCTGGAGGTTAAGTGTCTCAGTATATGATCCCAAATCTTCATTCTAATTCTAATTTGTTAGAGCTTAGACTTAGACCAGATTTTGCACAGGAGCCCATGAAAGCCCAAATAAGGACCTAGGCAATTCACTTATTTAATAAGTATGCCAGATGTTACACAAAGGAACAGGACAAACTGGGCTCCATCTAATCAATGCTGCCATTTTACAGGATGTCTGAAAGATAAGGCAGCCAGGCAGCAATGATTAAAGGTATAGAGGATGTACCTAGAACAAAAGCCTTAAGTGCAGTTCAAGTTCTACCAGATTAGTCCAGACTGCACTCTGGGATCCCAGGACTTCCCTGGATCCTCAAAGTTCTTCTAGCCTTACCTCAGTCTGATGCTAGATTAGATTTCCCACTTTAACTGCCCATTGTTCATAATAAAATCATGTATTTAAATAATACCCTAAGGAATGATCAGAGCTGCTACTTGTTGGTGCCGACAGGTGCCTAGCACCACGAAGGATACACAACAGTGTTATTCCTGCTCATCCTCACAGTGAGCTTGGAGGTGGGGCCATCGTCCCTACTGTACAGCTGAAAAACTAGAAGCTCACAGCAGTTCAATAATTTGGCACACAGCTAATACAGAGCAGATAAGACAGAATGTGTATCTGCCTGGCTTCAAAGTTTACACTATTTTCCTGATACTGTATTATTGCTCTTTATAAAACTGTAATAAAATGTCCTGAGGTTGGCACTTTTAAAGGTTGATATTTATTATCTCCTTTTATCATTTTATATCCCTTTGAACTAGCAAGGTCAAGTGTTGCTATCTCCATTTTATAGAAGAATACACACTGTTCAATTAGATAAGCTTGATATATGGAAGTCATTAAATCCTACCTGATGAATTATGTATGCAAAATCTTCCAATGGGCTGCTATTGTACCCAACATTCTACCATAAAATATTTATTTGGTTAGTGCTCTGTTGTGGGCTCCAAATTCAACAACAACTACTACTTCTTCTTCTTCTTCTTCTTCTTCTTCTTCTTCTTCTTCTTCTTCTTCTTCTTCTTCTTCTTCTAGTGGTAGATGAACACAGTACCTTTATTTTATTTATCTTTTTATGTGGTGCTGAAGATCGAACCAAGGGCCTCACACATGCTAGGCAAGCACTCTACCACTGAGCCACAACCCCAGACCCTCCAACTGCTTCTTTTTTTTAATATTTATTTTTTATGTGTAGATGGACACAACACAATACCTTTTTTTAAAAAAAATTTTTATTGTTGGCTGTTCAAAACATTACATAGTTCTTGATATATCATATTTCACACTTTGATTCACGTGGGTTATGAGCTCCCATTTTTACCCCAAATACAGATTGCAGAATCACATCAGTTACACATCCATTGATTCACATATTGCCATACTAGTGTCTGTTGTGTTCTGCTGCCTTTCCTATCCTCTACTATCCCCCCTCCCCTCCCCTCCCCTCCCCTCTTCTCTCTCTGCCCCCTCTACTGTCATTCATTTGTCCCCCTTGTATTATTTTTCCCTTTCCCCTCACTTCCTCTTGTATGTACTTTTGTATAACCCTGAGGGTCTCCTTCCATTTCCATGCAATTTCCCTTCTCTCTCCCTTTCCCTCCCACCTCTCATCCCTGTTTAATGTTAATCTTCTTCTCATGCTCTTCGTCCCTACTCTGTTCTTAGTTACTCTCCTTATATCAAAGAAGACATTTGGCATTTGTTTTTTAGGGATTGGCTAGCTTCACTTAGCATAATCTGCTCTAATGCCATCCATTTCCCTGTAAATTCTATGATTTTGTCATTTTTTAATGCAGAGTAATACTCCATTGTGTATAAATGCCACATTTTTTTTATCCATTCGTCTATTGAAGGGCATCTAGGTTGGTTCCACAGTCTTGCTATTGTGAATTGTGCTGCTATGAACATCGATGTAGCAGTGTCCCTGTAGCATGCTCTTTTTAGGTCTTTAGGGAATAGACCAAGAAGGGGAATAGCTGGGTCAAATGGTGGCTCCATTCCCAGCTTTCCAAGAAATCTCCATACTGCTTTCCAAATTGGCTGCACCAATTTGCAGTCCCACCAGCAATGTACAAGTGTACCCTTTTCCCCACATCCTCGCCAGCACTTGTTGTTGTTTGACTTCATAATGGCTGCCAATCTTACTGGAGTGAGATGGTATCTTAGGGTGGTTTTGATTTGCATTTCTCTGACAGCTAGAGATGGTGAGCATTTTTTCATGTACTTGTTGATTGACTGTATGTCCTCCTCTGAGAAGTGTCTGTTCAGGTCCTTGGCCCATTTGTTGATTGGGTTGTTTGTTCTCTTATTGTCTAATTTTTTGAGTTCTTTGTATACTCTGGATATTAGGGCTCTATCTGAAGTGTGAGGAGTAAAGATTTGTTCCCAGGGTGTAGGCTCCCTATTTACCTCTCTTATTGTTTCTTTTGCTGAGAAAAAACTTTTTAGTTTGAGTAAGTCCCATTTGTTGATTCTAGTTATTAACTTTTGTGCTATGGGTGTCCTATTGAGGAATTTGGAGCCCGACCCCACAGTATGTAGATCGTAGCCAACTTTTTCTTCTATCAGACGGCGTGTCTCTGATTTGATATCAAGCTCCTTGATCCATTTTGAATTAACTTTTGTGCATGGCGAGAGAAAGGGATTCAGTTTCATTTTGTTGCATATGGATTTCCAGTTTTCCCAGCACCATTTGTTGAAGATGCTATCCTTCCTCCATTGCATGCTTTTAGCCCCTTTATCAAATATAAGATAGTTGTAGTTTTGTGGATTGGTTTCTGTGTCCTCTATTCTGTACCATTGGTCCACCCGCCTGTTTTGGTACCAGTACCATGCTGTTTTTGTTACTATTGCTCTGTAGTATAGTTTGAAGTCTGGTATCGCTATACCGCCTGATTCACACTTCCTGCTTAGCATTGTTTTTGCTATTCTGGGTCTTTTATTTTTCCATATGAATTTCATGATTGCTTTCTCTATTTCTACAAGAAATGCCGTTGGGATTTTGATTGGCATTGCATTAAACCTATAGAGAACTTTTGGTAATATCGCCATTTTGATGATGTTAGTTCTGCCTATCCATGAACAGGGTATATTTTTCCATCTTCTAAGATCTTCTTCTATTTCTCTCTTTAGGGTTCTGTAGTTTTCATTGTATAAGTCTTTCACCTCTTTTGTTAGGTTGATTCCCAAGTATTTTATTTTTTTTGAAGATATTGTGAATGGAGTGGTTGTCCTCATTTCCATTTCAGAGGATTTGTCGCTGATATACAGGAATGCCTTTGATTTATGCGTGTTGATTTTATATCCTGCCACTTTGCTGAATTCATTTATTAGCTCTAATAGTTTCTTTGTAGACCCTTTTGGGTCTGCTAGGTATAGAATCATGTCATCTGCAAATAGTGATAATTTAAGTTCTTCTTTTCCTATTTTGATGCCTTTAATTTCTTTCGTCTGTCTAATTGCTCTGGCCAGTGTTTCGAGAACTATGTTGAACAGAAGTGGAGAGAGAGGGCATCCCTGTCTTGTTCCAGATTTTAGAGGGAATGCCTTCAGTTTTTCTCCATTCAGAATGATGCTAGCCTGAGGCTTAGCATAGATTGCTTTTACAATATTGAGGTATGTTCCTGTTATCCCTAGTTTTTCTAGAGTTTTGAACATAAAGGGATGCTGTACTTTGTCGAATGCTTTTTCCGCATCTATCGAGATGATCATATGGTTCTTATTTTTAAGTCTATTGATGTGGTGAATAACATTTATTGATTTCCGTATATTGAACCAGCCTTGCATCCCAGGGATGAATCCTACTTGATCATGGTGCACAATTTTTTTGATATGTTTTTGTATCCGATTCGCCAGAATTTTATTGAGGATTTTTGCATCTAGGTTCATTAGAGATATTGGTCTGTAGTTTTCTTTCTTTGAAGTGTCTTTGTCTGGTTTAGGTATCAGGGTGATGTTGGCCTCGTAGAATGAATTTGGAAGTTCTCCCTCTTTTTCTATTTCCTGAAGTAGCTTGAAAAGTATTGGTATTAGTTCCTCTTTAAAGGTTTTGTAAAACTCTGCTGTATACCCATCCGGTCCTGGGCTTTTCTTAGTTGGTAGTCTTTTGATGGTTTCTTCTATTTCCTCAATTGATATTGGTCTGTTTAGGTTGTCTATATCCTCCTGACTCAATCTGGGCAGATCATATGACTTAAGAAATTTATCTATGCCTTCACTATCTTCTAATTTATTGGAGTATAAGGATTCAAAATAGTTTTTGATTATCTTCTGTATTTCTGAAGTGTCTGTTGTGATATTGCCTTTTTCATCCCGTATGCTAGTAATTTGAGTTCTCTCTCTTCTTCTCTTCGCTAGCATGGCTAAGGGTCTGTCGATTTTGTTTATTTTTTCAAAGAACCAACTTTTAGTTTTGTCAATTTTTTCAATTGTTTCTTTTGTTTCGATTTCATTAATTTCAGCTCTGATTTTAATTATTTCTTGCCTTCTACTTCTTTTGCTGTTGTTTTGCTCTTCTTTTTCAAGGATTTTGAGATGAAGTATGAGATCATTTATTTGTTGGTTTTTTCTTTTTTTAAGGAATGAACTCCAAGCAATGAATTTTCCTCTTAGAACTGCTTTCAATGTGTCCCATAGATTCCGATATGTTGTGTCTGTGTTTTCATTTATCTCTAAGAATTTTTTAATTTCCTCCTTGATGTCTTCTATAACCCATTGATCATTCAGTAACCTATTGTTCATTCTCCAAGTGATGTATGCTTTTTCCTTCCTTCTTTTATCGTTGATTTTCAGTTTCATTCCATTATGATCAGATAAGATGCATGGTATTATCTCTACTCCTTTATATTGTCTAAGAGTTGCCCTGTGACATAATATATGATCTATTTTTGAGAAGGATCCATGTGCTGCTGAGAAAAAAGTGTAACTGCTTGATGTTGGGTGGTATATTCTATATATGTCAATTAGGTCTAGGTTATTAATTGTGTTATTGAGTTCTATAGTTTCCTTATTCAACTTTTGTTTGGAAGATCTGTCCAGTGGCGAGAGAGGTGTGTTGAAGTCTCCCATGATTATTGTATGGTGGTCTATTAGACTCTTGAACTTGAGAAGAGTTTGTTTGATGAACATAGCTGCACCATTGTTTGGGGCATATATATTTATGATTGTTATGTCTTGTTGGTGTATGGTTCCCTTAAGCAGTATGTAGTGTCCCTCTTTATCCCTTTTGATTAACTTTGGCTTGAAATCTATTTTATTTGATATGAGTATGGACACTCCTGCTTGTTTCCGAAGTCCATATGAGTGATATGATTTTTCCCAACCTTTCACCTTCAGCCTATGTATGTCTTTTCCTATCAAATGCGTCTCCTGTAGGCAGCATATTGTTGGGTCTTGTTTTGTGATCCATTCTACTAGCCTGTGTCTCTTAATTGGTGAGTTTAAGCCATTAACATTTAGGGTTATTATTGAGATATGGGTTGTTCTTCCAGCCATATTTGTTTATTTATGTTACTAAACATGGTTTGTTTTCCTCTTTGATTATTTTTCCCCCCTTTACTGTCCTACCTCCCACTGTTGGTTTTCATTGTTATTTTCCATTTCCTCTTCCTGTAATGTTTTGCCAAGGATGTTTTGAAGAGATGGTTTTCTAGCTGCAAATTCTTTTAACTTTTGTTTATCGTGGAAGGTTTTAATTTCATCTTCCATCCTGAAGCTTAATTTCGCTGGATACACAATTCTTGGTTGGAACCCATTTTCTTTCAGTGTTTGAAATATGTTATTCCAGGATCTTCTAGCTTTCAGAGTCTGTGTTGAAAGATCAGCTGTTATCCTGATTGGCTTACCCCTAAATGTGATCTGCTTCCTTTCTCTTGTAGCTTTTAAAATTCTCTCCTTATTCTGTATGTTGGGCATCTTCATTATAATGTGTCTAGGTGTGGGTCTCTTATGATTTTGCACATTCGGCGTCCTGTAGGCTTCTAGGATTTGGGATTCTGTCTCATTCTTCAAGTCTGGGAAGTTTTCTCGTATTATTTCATTGAATAGATTGCTCATTCCTTTGGTTTGAAACTCTGTCCCTTCCTGTATCCCAATGACTCTTAAATTTGGTCTCTTGATGTTATCCCATATTTCTTGGATGTTCTGCTCATGGTTTCTTAACAGTCTTGCTGAGCTGTCTATGTTCTTTTCAAGTTGAAATACTTTATCTTCATTGTCTGATGTTCTATCTTCTAAGTGTTCTACTCTGCTGGTAGTATTCTCAATTGAGTTTTTAAGTTGGTTTATTGCTTCCTGCATTTCTAGGATTTCTGTTTGTTTGTTTTTTATAACCTCTATCTCCCTGTATAGTTGATCTTTTGCTTCTTGGATTTGTTTATGTAATTCATTGTTGAAGTGATCTTTCATTGTCTGATTTTGCTGTCTGATGTCTTCCTTGAGACTCCAGATCATCTGAAGCATGTATATCCTGAATTCTTTATCTGACATTCCATCTGCTGCAGCTATTACCTCTTCTAACGTTGAGTTGACCTGCATTGCTTGTGGTCCTTTCTTTCCTTGTCTCTTCATACTGTTCGCGTTCCTTTCTACTTGGTGAAACTGTTGTGCTATTGAATTTTCCCCCTATATATTTATATTGGTCTTGTATAGTTGCAAAGTCTCCCTCGCAGGCGCGGGCGGCGGCTCTGCCCCACCTCCAATTGGGGCAATGTGCCTACCACGCCGGCAGGCCGCTGGGCCTGCTCTGCCGGTCAGTAGCAGGTCCGCCTACCTTGCAGGCGTGGGCGGCGGCTCTGTCCCTCTGCGAGCCACTAGGCTTGTTCTGTCGGTGGTCGCAGTTCTGCCTACTTTGCAGGCACAGGCAGCGGCACTGCCCCTCTGCAGGCCTCTGGGGCTGTTCTGCCAGTGTGTCGCAGGTCCGCCTACCTTGCAGGCGCGGGGGGGGGGGGCGGCTCTACCCTTCCTCAGGCCACTGGGCCTGTTCTGTCTGTCGGTTGCAGGTCTGGCCTGTTCTGATGGTGGTCACAGTTCCCTCTACCTTGCCAGCGCAGGGGGAGGGGGCGGCTCTGCCTCTCAGCAGGCCGATGCTCCTCTTCTGCTGGTGGGTCGCAGGCCCGCCTACCTTGCAGGAGTGATTGGAAGCTCTGTTCAGCCGTGGGCCACTGGGCCTTTTCTGCCGGTGGTCACCGTTCCGCCTACCTGGCAGGCGCGGGGGGTGGGGGGCGGCTCTGCCCCTCAGCAGGCCGCTGGGCCTGCTCTGTGGATGGTCACAGTTCTGTCTACCTTGCCGCACAGGGGGAGGGGGCGGCTCTGCCTCTCAGCAGGCCGCTGCTCCTCTTCTCCCTTTTTTTTTTAATGTGGTGCTGAGGATCGAACTCAGGCCCCACCAGTGCTAGGTGAGCGCTCTAACACCGAGCCACAACCCCAGACCCTCCAACTGCTTCTTATTAAAATATGAATAGTATTTTAAGAGGGGTTATACGACAAGAAAATTGTCAGGTACTATCTTGTCAGAGTCTGAGAGTCCACAGAGAGGGTTATTGCTTTTAAAGTAGGGTATTCATTGGGAAGTTTCTAGCTGCAAATTCCTTCAGGAAACCTCTTAGATTGGGCCCTTATTGGTAGTAGTCATGTAACTACCATTTCAAGTAATCCAGCAAGCCAAACCCCAAATCACTGACCTCTTAACTCCAAAGCTTTTTTATTGGTGGAAACTGACCACTGCTTGGGCTCACTCAAGTTGAACCCAGTATTTGATCCTCCTGGGGAAGCTATGCAGTGCCTGAAAATACACTGATAACCAGGACAGACCAGGTAAATGAGTGATGGAGCTCTTAATATCCATCTGGTATAAGAATTTGCATTGTTTTGAAGTTTGCTTCTTTATCCTGTAAATACTTGGACTTTAGTGGGGGGAGGGGGTCACTGGGATGGAGTCACTTGCAATAAAACATGGGGGGCATCTACTTAAGTTTCTGCTAGAGGTCAGAAGCACCACACCTCTGGGACACATGCACAAGGCTCAAGGATCATTCTCAACCCAGTTCTCTTGTTGATAATGGATGCAGCCCACACACTTGTTAAATTCACTGACATCAAGATTACTTTGCCCCACAAGAGGGCTGTGGGAAACATTAAGGCAGCTGTGATTCTTTAGGCCTTTCAAAGCACTTCAAAAGTCTGAGAGGGCGGTGCATTAGCAAAACCACACTCTTTAGGTAGCACTTGGGCTATCAAAAGTGGTGGGCACACGATGAAATATGTTCAGTGTCTCTATATCAACAAGTAGGGTTTTTTTTTAAGTTTTAATTCATATTTCCTTCCAGCAGCAGTCTTAGAAGGAAATAAAAATTCAATAATAACATCCCCTCTGCATCATGAATTATTTTGAGAAATTTTTCTATTTATTTTTTCTAGAATTCTTCAATTACTATAGAGCATGCTCCTAATGAAAAACGTATTTGGTAAGATCTTTTGTGATTCAGAGATGTGAGCCACTTGTTCTCCAAAGAAAGTAGACGCAGTTTCCTACAACAATGCAAGCCCTCATCATATTTCTGATTGGTGGTAGGTAACAGACCTCTGATGCATTACTTCTTTTTCAAAAACAACGAGAATCATTTAACTAAGATATTTTGAGGACAAGTTGCAATAACAATATCTGACAATACAGTAAATGTTCAGTGTGGTAACTGTTTTAACATGCATTATTCCATTGATTTTAAAACACCCTTGTAAAGTAAATAACATAGTTATTGTTGCTGTATAGGAAAAACAAATTCTATTTTTCTCTGTACACACACCCGATACACTTTTGAAACCAGGCCTGTGGGTTTTCTTCCCACACATTACATTCTTTGGTGAACACCAACTGAGTGTCCTACAGTTTGATTCAATTCAATCACTGACCAATGTTAGCATGAGCCCCATGTTAAGTGCCTAGTCCCACAAGACTGCTCCCCACTTCTGAACCAATTACAAGTCCCAGGTTGTCACTTGTACTTCTGAGGGACCAGCTAAAAATCAGAGTTCCCACCTGGGGTTCAGTCATTTGCTAGGATGGCTTTCAGAACTCAGGTACACTCCTATATGTTTACTAGGCAATTACAAATGATACAGGGGAAAAGCCAGGTGATGAGCTACACAGAGGATCTCAAAGGGTCCCAGGCACAGAGGCTGCTGTCCTGTGGAGTTGAGGTGTACTACTTCCCATTATCAGCATATGCTCCCCAACCTACCAGGTTTCCAAACCTCATTATTCAGTAATTTTTATGTAGGTTTTATCATGTAGGCAAGATTAACAATTAACTCTATCTTGTTCCTCTCCCCTTCCCAGAGGATGAGGGTTGGGCTCAAAATCCCAAACTTTTAATCATGGCTTAGTCTTTCTTTTTGGTGACCAGCCCCTTCTCAGGGGCCCACCATGAGTTGCCTCATCAGAACAAAATATGTTCCTATCACCCAGGAAATTCAAAGGGATTAGGAGCTCTGTGTCAGGAGCCAGGGTCAAAGACCAAATAATAGAGCAAAACATTTGCCTAGCACTCCTGTCTCTCAGAGTTTAGGATCTCTGTGCCAGTGATCAGTGGCAGAGATCAAATATATGCTTTTTATTATGCTATCTTATAAACTCCATTCTATAGATATGGAAATTAAGACACAGTATGTAGCCGGGTGCAGTGCCACACGCCTGTAATCCCAGTGGCTTGGGAGGCTGAGACAGGAGGATCGAGAGTTCAAAGCCAGCCTCAGCAATTTAGTGAGGCCCTCAGCAACTTGGCGAGACCCTGGACCCTGTCTCTAAACAAAATACAAAAAAGGGCTGGGGATGTGGCTCAGTGGTTGAGTGCCACTGAGTTCAATCTCTGGTGCCCCCGTGTACCCCAAAAAAGATACAGCTCATATTGGTCACTAGCCAAGGTCACACAGAAGGGAACTTGTAGAACTGGGATTGAAACCAGAATCCATCTGCCTGCAGATCCAGTTATCATGACTATTGCGCTGTCCAAACTTGCTTCAGCGGTCTACTCCACAACAGAGCATGAGAAGAGCATGTTTTTGCAAATAAATAAAAGTTGTATCCCAGCTTTAATTATCCAAATTGCTAATACATATTTGGTTACTGTATAAGGTGATTTCTAATAATAAAAAGTATATATTGGGTCTGTGTCTCTATTTCTAGGCACAGAACTCCGCAAATCCTTGGGATCTCTCTGAAGAAATAAATATCTCTTTATGCTAATGAGATGAATAATGGTGGGGGCTTCTGGATTGCTTCCAGATATGGGCAAGTTGCCAGGGAAACCAATCATGATTAGAAGCTTGGAACTGCAGCCCAACCTCTGGGGAGAGTCCAGACATAGACTTAGTCGCCAGTGGTTTAACCAATCATGCATAAATAATGAAAATGAGCATAGGGCCAGAGAGATTCTGGGTTGAACGCACACATGAGCTGGGAAAAGAGGCATACCCTAACTCCAAGGAACAGAAGCTTCTGAGCTCTGGACTCTTCCAGACCTCCCACTATGCCTCTCTTTCTCGATGTTAATCTGTGTCCTTCACACTAAATCAATAAATTTAAGTAACTGTTTCCCTGAGTTCTGTGAGCCATTCTCACAAATGATTGAATCTGAGCCAAAGGTTGTGAGGATCCTCCATTGATAGCTTGTTAGAGGATAGGTTACAACCTGGGTCTTGTGACTGGCAACTGAAGAGGGGAACAGACTTGCATGACAGTCCTTTTGTTGTAGGGTCTGTGCTAACTCCGCAATAGTTAGTGTCAGAATTGAATTGCAGGCCACTGGTTAGTATCTGCAGAGAGTTGAATTGCTTGGTGTAGGAATCACTTTTACTCATTTAGTGACCTGAAGTGTGAGTGTGAATAAAGAGAAAAACGAGAAAAACACTTTGTTTTTCTCATAATCACTCATCTGTGGAACCTCCCTGCCATTAGTACCCATTAGTGGACACTTCAGCAAAGGGAACACCTTTTAGCACCATTCCTTCCTTCAGAGGACTCCTGTCCTTCCTGGATTCTGTTTTCACCACTGGCCTCTCCCTTACCTCAACCCAGGGCTGCCTCCTAAGGGATGATGGGGGAACTTTTAAAGTACAGCCCATCTCCTGCACCACCACTCCCAGGAACCTGCAGGATGACCAACACACCAGTTCTAAGGATTCCATTATCCAACCTGAAATCTGCTCTCTAACAGGAAGATATTCCATAGAAAAACATGTGTGTTGGTTTTCAACAACCAACTTATCAATGAAACGTTTCCATGGAAGTTGCCTGTGTGAGAGCGTGTTGCAGTGAAATTCTTATCTAACCATGTCTTGAAACCCAACAGTGAAAACTGTGCTTTGATATATTATATTGGGATGAAATTCAAAGCTTCTTATTTCACTTTTTACAGCACATTAATGAACTCTAAACCATTTCCTAATGCCAGAAATTATTAGTCATTTCAATGTTTAATAGCACATTTTAAGAAATCCTCTCCACTGCAAAACCACACTGATCTGAGTTATCTGTTCTGAATTTCCTCTGGCTTTCACCATTCTGAAATGATTTAGTGCTTATTTTCTATTTTAGTCCATCTATTGGCAGTGCTTTTATTCTTCACACTTAATTAAGGAAAATATTCCTTTAGGCTAGCCTTTGAATGTCAGTTTTGGTCCACGGGTACTAATTTTTTTTTCTTTTTGATACCAGGGATTGAATACAAGGGTGCTTAACCACTGAGCCACATCTCCAGTCCCTTTTTACAACTTTTTTTTTTCAGACAGGGCCCCACTAAGTTGCTGAGGTTGGCTTTGAACTTGTGATCCTTGTGCGTCAGCCTTCTGAGCCACTGGTGAAACTAAAATTTATTATTTATTTATTTTTTTATTACTAGGTATTTAACTCAGAGGTGCTTGGCCACTGAGCTACATCCCCAGACTCTTTTTTTTTTAAGAGAGAGAATTTTAATATTTATTTTTTAGTTTTCGGCAGACACAACATCTTTGTTTGCATGTGGTGCTGAGGATTGAACCCAGGCCGCACGCATGCTAGGCGAGCGCGCTACCGCTTGAGCCACATCCCCAGCCCGTGAAACTAAAATTTTTAAAAAATTAAAATTTGTTGTCACTTCCCTCCAGTTATAAAAATAATATATTTTCTTTATAAAAAGTAGTTAGTTTTTAACCAATTAAAAATAATCTTTTGGCCTTCATCTAATAAAAGAATCAGAAAATAAAATTGCATCAGTCCAAACATGTCTTTCTTACATAAATATACCCTTTTTAGAAAGTAATGCATGAATCCAAATCACCTGGAATGCTTGAAAAAACATGAATTGCTAGGCCCCATCCCTTAGAAACTCAAATTTCTAACTGAACAGGTCTAGGGGGTGGGGTCCAAGTTGTCACTTCTAATAGGTTCCCAGATGAAGTTGATGCTGCTGGTTAGGAGCCCACACTTGAGAACCATTGGTATAATATCAGCTCTCAAAAAGGTCTCAAGGATTAGTTCTTCCTTACTGAAAACCGTACTGATTTCAATTTACAAAATCCCACTCAGACTTGCCTGAATACACAAGAACATTTATTGGAAGCAGCAGGGTATCTCCCAGATGCCAAGATTGAGGAGTATAGCATCAGCAGGATGGAAGGGACACACTCTCTTTCTTCTCTCCCTCCCTCCCCCCCCCACC
>NW_026000153.1:108471-148174 GCF_001458135.2 Marmota marmota marmota
CCGCTTTCTCGCCATTCCTTCCCCACCTCAACTCCAGACTCTAGGTTCCAAGAATAATCAAGGGAGAGATATTATTCCTAATGGTCAGACAATGAATTGACTTCCCCAGGGGTCTGTCACCCCTAATTTAATTAATTTGGGTCAAGGATACATTAGTCCCAATATGGTACCATGAGGGGGCACCATGAAGAGTGAAGTTGTCAGGGAGGAGTAGTGCAGGAGTGTCAGAGATGCCAGTAGCATCTATTACATCACTGAGCTGGAGAGAGAACTGAAGTTGAGGAAATTGAAACTTGCTAATGAGAACACATTTAATAGGTGACAAAGCCAAGAATGGAAGTGGCAAACAGATTTGTTTCTTGGCCAGTGGTATTCTGAAGCTGCTGGTACCAGCTCTGGAGAACTAACTGTTAAATATTCAGGAATGTGCAAGACAGTCCACCTTGTAATTGGAGATTAGCTGTAGTTAGATATTTACACCATAAAAATTAGCTACCATTATACACTGGGACCTTTTTTCTTCCTTTTCAAAGAGGCAACTTACAGGAAATGTCCTTGCCCAGTTCCATGTGGGGAGAATGTACAAGCAATGCAGATACTTTATTTCAGATGAGAAGCAACTCCAGTTTGCATTTTCTAGCAATAGCCATCCCAACCCTGTTACGAGCCATTTGCCCTGCCAGCTAGATCCTATTTGGCATACCCAATCCAGGTAGTGCTCCTTCTCTCCTGTACATTTCCACAAAATAATCCCATGGTTATTATGCCTGCTCTTTTTCCCAGCTTTGAAGCCAACTCCTTCCTAATTGTTAAACAACAGACCTTTAGTATTAAAAGGATAAGATGAGCCTCAGCAAGTACATGTGAGACCAAGAGAAGACTGTATTTTTTTTAATATTTATTTTTTAGTTGTAGATGGACACCATATCTTTATTTTATTTCTTATGTGGTGCTGAGGATCGAACCCAGGGCCTTGCACGTGCTAGGTGAGCGCTCTACCACTGAGCCACAACCCCAGCCCAAGAGAAGAGTGTCTTTAAGAGACTTACTTAAAAAAAAAAAAAAAGGCAGCCAATAAACAAATTCTTCCTAGGGATCCAATTTACTGGGTAGTAATTTAAAGACAAAAACTCATGTATAAATTGCCCAAGGCTGCCTTCTTCAGGCTCCCATGGTGCGACTTGGCTGCCACTATTTCATTCCAATCAGCAGACTATGGTTGGGAGAGAAAGAAACCTTTTTGACTGTAAGTGATTCCCCAGGCCCCTGGCCTCTGCCACCTGACACTGAGCCCACTGACGCACCTCCACTGTCACGATGGCAGCACATCACACAGTTTCTTGTCCCACATTTCTTAAGAGGCACAAACTACAAGTACTTTACTGACCACAGACAGCACTGGGAGTTGGGGGTGGGAGAGGCAGTGTTTCCATCCAATAATGTTTCCTGGGCTAGAGAACCAAAACCAACATAGAGCAATGCTCCAGGCTTTTCCCGGGAATGCAGGCAAAACTCCAGTGTTTCCAGAGGAATGTGAGGGCAGTCATTGCTGCCACTACTTCTGCTGTGACTCCAGCATGATTTCCTGGAACAAGATGTCATCATGAGAACTCCAGGCAAAACCTCTCAGGCAGACCTGGTGCTACGCGTGCACTTCCTGGGATACTGAGAACACATGAGGATAAAGGACAAATGAAGCCCCAGCACTTTTATCTGTAGAGATAAATGCATTTTCTGAATTTTGATGCCCTACCTTCTTCCTTCTCTTTTTCCTTTCTTCCTGCTCCTCCTGCCTCCTCCTCTTCTTCCTCTGTCCTGCTCTCAATCCCATTTAATACTCACTAAATTCATGCCAACATTCCTTAGTATGTTACTATGAGAAACACAAGAATGTGTGTTGAGAAAAAGAGAACACAGCCCAGGCAGACAGCTACGTTGTCTCTAAGAAAACCTGCTTAGTCTTACATTTTCTCCACAATTCATGTTGTTAACAGGGTTATCCACATCCTGTTATCAACATGAATTGTTAGTGATGGTGGCTATCATATGCTTTCTGCTCCTGTAAAATCTCCTGGGAGAGGGAGACACTTGGAAAACTAAGGGAAACCTGGAAATATACACCTTCTATTAAATGGTAGACACAATTGCATGTAGTCTTATTGAATCACAAAGCGCTTTGAATGGATGAGTGCATTAAAGAATGTAATTTTTACAACAACCCTGTTCTATGGGCCAGGGAATGATGTTTTAGTTTGGGGTCCATCTGTTTCTCCTGGACCAGGTGCTCCCTAGAGTAGGGACCTGGTTTTAAAGTCAGAGATTCTTATAGTTGAATGGACCATAGAAGAAAGACAACTGATCTAATACCTTCCTTATACATACATGGTAGAAGAAAGATAGTATGAGATAAAAGACATTCCATCTCGCCACCTGGGTTCCTGCCCCAGCCCTCAGCCATAAGCTGGACACCTGATTTTGCACATGACTCCTTTATGTCTAGATATCCTCCTCTCTAACATGGGATCAACACTATTTTCTCTGCTCACCTTATTGAGCTGCTATGAATATTGAATGTGGTAATAATATGAAAACACTTGTGAAACATCAAACAATATAATGAATGATACCTCTCTATGCCTATCTCACTTAAAACCTAAATTTAGGTGACTCTTGGTTTAACATGTGGTTGTGTGGATATAAGAGTATGAGCTCTTGGGAGACAGGAAGCAAGTTTTATTGGCATTTGTATACCAGCATTTAGCATGGTGCCTGCTAAAAAGTTGCTTTAAACATGTTTATTAGGCAATGAGTACTGGATGGGTGGGTGAAGGAAGCATAAACATGGCTTCACCCAAGGGCAGTTCTGAGCATCTCCAGAACTATTTCAGGAATAATATATGACCTTGCATCTCTAATTCATAATATATGATCTTCCATCTCTAATTCAGTTTTTATAATACAACTACATCAAGGTAAGATAGTTACTGTGTTCCTGATAAAATGGAAAGGTCACCAATGACTGCTTCTATAGCATTAGGGAGGGTGAAAGTGAAGTCCTGCCACTTTCTCCTCTCAAGAGGACGTTTTCCATTTTCCCTTTGTAAACTATTCTAATTATGTTGAAGGTCTACCAGAGACCTTGGGCTGATATCTTGTAAGCAACACTGCTGGGATGGATTGACAGCCATGGGAAAGGAACCAAGGGCCCTCCTACAAGACCCAACAGAACCACAGTGTCAGTCCTACTCTGGGCTACAGATCTCTTGTGGACAGCCCTTCCTGTGCACACCTAGATGCAGATTCTACCAGCCATGCCATCCAACCCTGTGAGATGCTCCCTGGAACTGATGTGTTTGCCCTCATCAGTTCCTTGATGAATGAATTCAGGGGGTGCCTATTCAGCACCTGCTTCATCCCACATTTGAATTTCTGGTGTGGAAGTTGTTTTTTCACAGATGAAGCCACAAGAGTAAATGCCTTCAAGGTGAGAGTGTGAGTGGACTTCAGTTGGGAGCAAATTCATAGTTGATAAGTAGGATGGGAAGAGAAATTAGAATAGTGGAGAGAGATAGAAAGTGAGAGAAGAAGAGTGAAGTCATGACACATCATGAAAGTCAAAAAAGGAAAGAGAGATAGATGAAGTAACAGTGTAATATCCAGTAGGGTCATCAGAGAGAACTCTGATGAAAGCCCAGTTGATGTGGCAATAAAGAGGCCATTGGTAAAATGTGGGTGCAAAGGTTCAGATGGGGTGAGTCAGAAGGAGATATGGCTGCCCAGGAAGATGAGGCTATGGGGGAACCTCATATGTTCAAGAGCTTGGACAGGAAAGAATTATTTACCTATAGTTAAAAGAGGTATCAGGATCAAATGAAAAGCCTATGAACCTGTGCAAATCTCAGCACACCTGATGATAGGCAGAGACAAGTCAGAAGGGAGAGGGAGTCTCCAAGAGATAGCATGGCTAGGGGACCCTGGCAGTTAGGAAAGGATGGGACTCATATGACCAGGATTAGAATCCTAGTCTACATTTGTGAAATGAGGGCCAGTAACATTATGTCAACAAAAGTTAACTCCCCAAAAAAAACACATAGAAAACTGCTAGAGCAACACTAAGGGAAAAATATTTACACGAGTTTGGGAGTCTGGATTCAAGTGGGTTAAGGCAGGTCTTTTTATTTATTTATTTATTTATTTATGTATTTATGTATTTATTTATTTATTTATTTATTTAAGTTCTGGGATTGAATATGTTTTGTGCATGCCAGACAAGAGCTCTACCATCACACTACATCTCTAGCCCAACGCAGGTCTTTCTAAGGGGTCTATGGTTGGTAACAGGCAAAATTTGTGAGGGGACAGTTTTAGTATTGGTGAACACAGCATTGTGAAGTCAAGTTTTGGATAAGTTAACAGCCTGATAAGTAAACTGTTTACTCAGTAAAACAATCTCTTATCCTGAGAAGAGAGCTGTTTGCTCAGATAGGAAATTATTTGCCCAATAAAATCAAATAGGGAAGTTTACTTATGGTTTACAGCCTTTTTTCTAGATAAGAATTTCCTGGAAAGAATAGATATCAAGGGCTGGGGTTGTGGCTCAATGGTAGAGTGCTCGCCTAGCGTGCATGAGACACTGTGTTTTATCCTTAGGACCACATAAACATAAAATACATTGTGTCCACCTAAAACTAAAATATAATTTTTAAAAAAAAAAAAGAATAGATATCAAGTTGACATAGTTGTTCTTAATGATGCTCAGTCATGAGAGATCAGCTCTGTGGATCCGTGCAGATGACCTCAATCAGGGGTTTTACTTACCCAAAGATTCTAAAATGCAAAGTTTAGGAGTCACTTTACTAGTGTTAGAGGAAAGAGTAGGACTAAAACAACCATTTGGATGATACCTTGAAAATAAAAGAAAAGAAGAACAAAAGTTTGACAAGTTGCAACATATGGCAGATTGAAACCAGGGACCAGAACCCCATAAGGGACACAATATGTAACCTCCACCACAGAAGGCACAAAAGGCAGGTGGTGGTAAAGAAATGCCGCTGAGGGAAGATGCCAGGCAGCTGGATGGGAGGTTAGACAGAGGGGACTGAGGCAGTGAGCAAGTTCACTGTGGTGGTCACAGTGGGGAGAACAGACATGAACAAAGGGAAGTGCGAAGAGCTGTGAGGTGTGATCGGAACCCTCGGAAGCATGGGGTGTGGCCTTCAGAAGTGGGGGTCCTTCAAAGGCTTAGAAGGAGGAGGCCCAGCACATAAGGGTGCTGTTTCTAATAGGTGAAGGTGGAGGCTTGAGGCACCGTAGCAGAAGAAAAAGGTGTGGTGTGATGGAGGATGATGGGGTGGTCCACTTGGAGAAGAAACACTATGAAGACCTGGAGGTGGCCATGAGCAGACAGGAAGGTACAGCGCTACTGATTTGAAGAAGACAGTGTGAATGGACAACACAGAGTCAAAAGATAAAATAAAAAGGAAGACATGCCTGACCTAGCAGCCTAGAAATGCCCTAGAGAGTGAAGAAATCTTGTCCGACCTTCCCTGGACTTCCTTGGAAAAGCACAGCAGGGGACCTGGGTCTTTCAGGGAGACTGAGCCCAGATTAACCACAGGGCCAAGAGCCAGGAGGGCCAAGCTGCAGGCTAGCATTAAGTTGAGTTTGTCCTAGTGAAGCAGGTTCCGGTGGGAGGCAATGAGGACAGGGTGGGGAGGAGTACATGAAGTTGGGAGAACTATGTAGGACACAGTGGGGGAGAGTGAAGAATCAGAATGCAGCTGGGGAGTCTGACGCAGAATGCAAGGCCTCTCTCCCAGAAGCAGAGAGGAAGGAGCAGACGACAGACAGCTCGGGGTCAGCTGCCAGCTGCCTTCACCTCACACCATTTCAATGAGCAAGACTGACAGCAACACCTAGGACTTACATATGTATTTTTTTTTCATTTCTCAAAACATTATTTAATTTTCTAATAAGCCATACATTTGATGGTTTAAACATCAAAAGAATACTAAAGAGGAATACCGTCAAACACCTCCCTTAACTTCTCTGATCCTGGTAGTCTAGCTCCCACCTCTGCAATAAGCAACCATCACCATAAGTTCCTCAGGTAACTTACAGAGCTAAGGCTGTGTGTATGTATGTCAGCACATACAAGCATATGTGCCACCTGCATTTACACAGCAGTGGCATATTATTAGGGCAGCTGCTGTTACACCTCTCCAGGGGCTCCATTTGCATAGCATACAGTGGGAACAGTGACCCCAGAGCTGCCCTACGTGGAAGAATTCAACAACTTGTGTAATATTTTTGTGTAACAATATGTCTCGGATATCTTTCCACATCAGTATCTAAAACACATTTTAATCCTTTTTAACAGTCACTACTATGCCATGGTGTGAATGCGCCATAATACATTAAATGTCATACAATGAACATTTTGATTGTTCCTAATTATAAGCTTTATAAACAGTGCTGAGAATTTCATTTTGCACATGTCCAAGTATTTAAAATAAATTCTCCAAGCGTAGCTACTGGTAACCAGCTTCTGCTATAAGTGGATCCACAAACATTGTCTGTAAAGATCCAGATAGTAAATATGCTAGTTTTGTCAGCCCATATGTCTCTGTCTCCATGCTCAACCCTGACACAGCACTGTGAAAGCAGTCACGGATAATATGTAAGTGAGTGAGCATGGCTATATCCCAATAAAACTTTATTTATGGAGACTCAAACTTGAATTTCATGTCATTTTCATGGTTATGAAACAGTTTGCTTCACTTGATTTCTGTTTCAACCATTCTTATTTCACAGGGTACACAAAGACAGCTGTCCATGGGCTATAGTTGCCAAGCTCTGATTTATGCAATAGAAATATTGAGAAGTATTACTAAGTTGGCCTTCATATAGGTTGTATCACTTCATACTCCCACAGCAATATTTAAATTGCTATCATCCTCCAGTCTTGCCAATGAAGCTTTTGGAGTTTTGTTAAGCAAATGGGTGAATACAATACCTCAAACTAGTCTTAATTTCTGCTTTGCTGAGAATAAACACACCTTTAGGCATTTAAGAAAAACAATTTTAGTTCCTTTTCTATCAACTATCAGTTTGTACTCTTTGATATACTTCATTTCAAATATCAAGTTTCTTGTGTAGAAATTCTTTTCTTTCTTTTCAAAACCTAAATTACTTCATTGTATTTTCTTATTACAGAAATGGCTATGATTTATGCTCATAATACAAAAATTGAAAGAAAATGTAAAGAAAAGAAAAAGCATACTTACAATCTCATCGCCAGGAATACCCACATTTTCACACTTGTTTGTCTATTTTTCCCAGCTATTTTCAGACATTTGTATATAGACATGATTTTTTTTTTACAAAAACATGATTCATTCAACAAATATTTATTGTGCTATGAACAATATAAGAACCATACTCCATATTTTGTAACTTGTTTTTTAACTTAACAATAGACCATGTAAATTTAATTCTCAGCCTGTCAGTGCAGACAGTTGTGTCAGCGATGTATAAGGTACAACTCAACAAGCAACAGTGAAGTTTCTCACATCCTCTCTGGGCTGATGTGACTGCCTGTGTGATGGAGATGCCAGTGAATCAGTGAGAGAGATTAACAGAGAAGTGTTACAAAGCTGAGTGAACTCTTAACTCTTTGCTCAACTAAAGGGTCATTCACCAGGTACAGTGGCTCATGTCTGTAATCTCAGTGCCTTGAGAGGACAAGGCAGGAGGACTGTGAGTTCAAAGCCAGCCTCAGCAAAAGTTCAAAGCCAGCCTCAGCAAAAGTGAGGTGCTAAGTAACTCAGTGAGACCCTGTCTCTAAATAAAATATTAAAAAGGGCTGGGGGTGTGGCTCAGTGGTCAAGTGCCCCTGAGTTTAATCCCTGGTAACCTGCCACCCTCCCCCCACCCCCTGCAAAAGAGTTATTAATTCAACAAGTATATATTGAGGACTTCTGGGTACCAGACTCTATTCTAAATACTGGGAATAAGAAAAGGGTGGGACATGTTCTGTGATCTTCTGGAGCTCAGTGAAGAAGACAGAAAATAAACAAGATTAGCTCTGCACAAAATATGTGTTATAAAGAAAATAAATCAGTGAGGGGCCAAAAATCCATGGGAGATTGGGTGGACAGAGAAGTTCCAGTTAAGGAGAAGACTAATGGGCTTAGGCTTATTGACAGAAGGAGTCAATCAAGTAAAAGTCTGGAGAAGGGAATTCCAGGCTGACAGAATGGCAAAGGCCAAAAAGAAAGAAGAGCTCAGTCCTTGGAAATCTTGGCAGGCTATGATAGAGTTCTGCTTTTATTTAGAAAGCAATGGGAAGTCAATGGAACATTGATGTTATCTGATCTGCACTTTTAAAGATATTATTCTAGTATAGAATTGCCAGATAAGTTTACAGGATGTCTAGTTAAACCTTAACTTCAGGCAAATAATTGCTAAAATCTTTCAATAGAAACATGCTGACAGTATTTTGCTATGGAACGGGAAGGAAGGTGAAGCATCAAGGTAATGCCTGTGTTTCTGACTCCTGGCTGGATAATTGCAGAGTTTTTGTGGTTTTCTCTGTTTGATAAAGTCTGCAGACATGAAGCTGCTAAATAAACAGTAATAAGTCAAAATAAGACACAAAGCGATTTAAGGCAAAGGTAAGGAGATTCTTATTAAGCACCAATATCTCTTCAACTCCACCTTCTAAAATCAACTTAGATCAATAAATTGAAAACCAGCTCATTTGTTTATTTATTTTTGTTTCTTGGAAAGATAACTTTTAAGATTTTTACTTGCATTAAGATAATTAGTACAAGCACTCATTATATTTTGGCTCTATCCAGTCAGTTTTTTTACTATATAGTGAGGAGTAAATGATGTGAGAAAAAAGAGGAGGGATGGGGAGACAGGACAGAGGCAGAGTGGGAGAGAGGCGCTCAGGAAATGAGAAGACGGGAGAAAAGGTAAGAGATGCCTTGGGGTTGGCTGCTAAACTGCCTAATGGACCACTTCCTTATTTAATCGGCTAATAGTCCTGAAGTATGTAAGGCACCAGTTTATACAGCTAGCAATATCGGTGTACTAGTCTGAGGAGCAGGAAGAAAAGAAATCTATATCCAGCCTGCTACTGGAAACCAAATGCTCTACATAAGTTTTCTCAGTTTTCACAATAACCTGTGAGGTAGTATGTTTATTCTTGACTTAAAGAAGTCAGAAGCTTGCCCAACAACAGAGAAAATGATGAGACTTGGATTTGAACACAGGTCTGTAATCCATTTTGAAACCCCCAATACAGAGATTTTTCCATCACATCATCATATTCAGTTTAAATATCTTCAAGTTAGATAAATATTTATAATGAATTTCCTTATTGTTCTTTTCTAGTTCATGGATTCCCTGATACAAGAAATTTTTTTTTCTGTTTCATTGAATATAAATAAGGACATAAACACCAGAGAATTAAATAGCTCAGAATGGTTTTGCTGTGGGAATAAAAATCTGCCTACAGATTGAGCCCGTTGCTAGGTAAGGGTAGTTACTAATCTTTAAAGAAAAATATTTTTCCTTGGGAATGGCTTTAAAAGATCTTTGATTGCCTGAGATAAGACCCAGGCTAATTTTAAATAGGGAAATTTGTTAGAAAAGGAAGGAAACTTCATTGTAATAAAGTACAAAAGAGTCTTCTTTTAGCAGAAAAGTGCAGGTTGGGTTTCTGGGGAAGAGAATTGTATGTTAGTTTGTTTTAATTGATGGATTTTCATTTTCCTCTGTGGGGTTTGGAACCTAGGAATTTGGGGGCAGAGCAAAGATGGCATTGGTATGAGTGAAACAATGGGTCCCAGCAACTAGCCAGGACTGAGGGGAAGAGAAGAAAGGACTCCTTGAGAAGTAAAATAGCTGAAGAGGACCCCTTCAGCGCTTTTTTTGTTCTTTTGTACGGTGTCATTCTCCTTGCTATTTTCATCTTTAGGAATCCAATTAACCAGTACAATTCAGGTTGTGTTAGCAATGCCTTAAGGAATGAAGAAGGAACTATATTAATTCTTGGAGCAAAGCCAGAGGAGAGGCAGAAACTTTTAGAAGCTGATAGGAGGGAGTGGAATATTCTGGAAGGCAATAGATTTCCTGCTGTTGTACAGAATGAGGGTTTGAATAATTTAATTTGGTTATTAAAGAATAGCTGGAGAATGACAGGAGGGTTAGATTATAGTATGGTTGGGAAAATTCTCATAACACTGTATGTTGAAGGCAGGAAATTAGACAAGATGAAGTACAAGAAGGTCCTGTGGTTGGGTTTCTCCCACAGAAGGAGCAGAAAATGCCTGCATGCTTTGTTATGCAAATAATATGCAAAATGGAATAATTATACATTTACTTAGAAAAAGTTTGATTACCTCATTTGAGCTTAAAGAGGAATTGGGACAACAAAAGGGAATGTTTCTCAATAGTCCAGAGTTGTTAGATTTCTTCCAGGGGGAAACAACAGGGTAAATTCTTTATCAAATAAATGTCAGGGTTTTAAGTGAGATTTTCAAATGCATCAATGTCTCCTTCCACAAAGCATACCAAAACAAAAAAAGTATGAAACGGCGAAAATGTTACCATAGACAAAGCACAACTGGAAAATTATTTTTCCCCTTTATTTTACCTTTATTTTACCCTGTAAAGTGACTTTTCTCCTATTTGGTGCAACAATATGAAGTAGAAGTCTTAGATTTCCCCCTGCAGATGACTTTTGCTATTGTCTCTTGATTTTTCTAGAGTTTGGGGTTTTCTAGAGTCCTGGCTTTAAATCTGCCCCTTTGAAGGGATGCAGAACACCTGTCGGAGGCTAGTGATGGGTGCCTGAGACAATCAAACAAATGAACCAGCTGCTTCTACAGCTGCATCTGTGACACATTCAAGGACCCCCAGGTAGATATCCACCCAGGGTGGCTGCTGGCAAGAAAAGGAGGGTGGGTGTCATTGCCCTGGAGGACTAGGAAGGGAACAGAGAACTGCTGTCTGTCTCTCCAAGAACAATCTAAATTTGGGGCAAAATTTGCCTTGGATTGAATTCGATATATTCTCTGAATGTTAGCTGACCTGATTGGAATAAATCTCCATCTCTCAGCAGAAGACTGTAAAGTAGCAACAAGGATGTTTTATTTACTATCTTATAGTGGGGATACTATAAGTTTTGTAAAGGATACTTGTTCTGCTCCCAGGATCTCCCACTAATGACCTGAGACAGAACACAGAACAAATAGCCTGTAATATCAAGGCATAGATCTAAAGAGGTGACAACTTCAAGACCCTGATTAACTAAACTGAGTCCACTTTGGAGAGATTATTCTGGATATTTCCCTGCTTCTATTAGAGGCATCACCAGGTAAGCTTCAGATCCTTGGAATTTAATTTGGTTATTAAAGAATAGCTGGAGAATGACAGGAGGGTTAGATTATAGTATGGTTGGGTTTTAAGTGTGCCTTCTTTCCCCCTTTTCTTTGTGCGCTCCGTCTGTCTCTTTGTTTCTCGTTCCTAATTCTCTGTCCTTTCTCCCCAATCTTGCTCTTTTCCTTTTTTGCATCCCTGACCACAAATGCTTTTTCAACCTATAACTTCCAATCGTTCTCCTTCCACTCTTCATTCCTGCCCCTGCAAACATCCATGTGAAGTGCTAGCAGTCCTATTTAAATCTTCCATCACCTCCACACCCCAAATCCTAGTTCTAGTCCCAGGGAGTTCCTTATCCCTCCTGTGGACAGACTGGTTTTCTTAACTGTAATTTCATCTCAAAATATTTTATTCTATATGGTATTGCAAAATTATTTTCTCTATGATAGCAATCTAGTCATAACACTGTCCTGCTCAAAAACTTTTAATTAAGAGTTCCGCATTTTATACAACATTGAGCTCAAAGTTCTAAGTCTGATATTACAGGACCACATGGGTGGGTTCTGCTAATATTTTGCAGCCTTAGCTCTTTGTTTTACTTTGGGCATACATTTCCCTGCCAAAATGCCTCATACCCACCTGGGTCTTTTCTCTAGCTGTTTCCTCAGCCTGAAGTCTCCTAGCTCCATAGCAATTCCTCCATTTCTGTACATCTGAAACCACCAGGCCTAGTGGCCTAGTTCAAGCTTGACCTGGTCTATGTAGCCTTCCCTAATATCTCTTCTGGACCACTACAGAATGTGCTCCTATAATGAGGTCATGCTGACAATAATTAACCAGGTGTTTCTGGCTCTATCTTCCACATTCATTTGATTGGACCTCAGCCCCCTAAGTTCTACTGTTCAAGTACTTCTAGAAATTCCCAGGGTACCTCACCTGTACTCATGAACAAGGACACTTCTTCCAGCCCTTGGAATTGCTCTGCAACCTTCCTCTGAGAATCTGCTGGGCACTGCTCTTGCTGAACATCTAGGATGATGGAGCCCCTACCACAACAAGGTGGTATAGTATCCTATACGAAGTTGTAGAAAAACATAAATCTTCTCCTTAGTGAGGATTTGGAATCTGTTCTATTACAGAAGTCCCTAACGAATGCTGTTGATTCTCTAATTATCTTTGAGGCACTGTGAAATACTTCTTCTCATTGCCCCACCTTGCCTTGTCTCTTGGAAACACAGGATTTAATGTTAGATAGATATGGACAGGACATGGTGTAATACTTGAAATTGACCTTCTTTCCCCAAAATAGAGCATTCATACTCGATCAAGTATGTTATATCTGCTTAATCTTCTCATAAGAGCTCCACCAGCCCATACAAGTGGGAGAAGAGCTGTACTACCTATAATTCTCCAGAAAATGTAGCCTTAGTGAGTCACTATTCTGGTAGGAAATGTTACTAGATCCCTCAAGTGTATTAGGACAGAAAAGTGGTTAAGATACACTGGATTCGGGCTGGGGATGTGGCTCAAGCGGTAGCGCACTCGCCTGTCATGCATGTGGCCCAGGTTCGATCCTCAGCACCTATTCAAATCTTCCATCACCTCAATACCCCAATCCTAGTTGTAATCCCAGGGAGTTCCTTACATAAAAACAAAGATGTTGTGTCTGCCTAAAACTAAAAAATAAATACTAAGAAATTCTCTCTCACTCTCTCTTTAAAAAAAAAAAAAAAAAAAAGACACATGGATTCCATGTTACCTAGTGCTGCACTGTCAAATAGGATGGCTTACTGGTCCCATATGGCTATTGAATACTTGAAATGTTGTTGGTCCAATTGACATATGCTCTAAGTATAAAATATACACCAGGTTTTAAAGACTAATTTTCCTCCCCCAAATGTAAAATACATCATAAATAACTTTTCTGTTATCGATTATATGATGAAGTCATATTATTTTGGGTGAATAAGTCAAATAATTGCTATTAAAACTCATGCCACCTGTTTCTTTTTACTTTCTTTTTATGGCTTCTAGAAAATTTAAAATAATATACAAAATATGTGATTTGCGTTTATGGCTCATGTCAAATTTCTATGGCACAGTGCTAGAGCAGTTCTCTAGAGTGCTTGTTAGAAATTCAAATCCTCAGGTCCTACCTGCACTCACAAAGACTAGTCAGAAACTGCAGCAGGGCCCCCAAATCTGTGTTTATCAAGCCCTCCAGCTGACCTGACTCACACTAGGATGCAAAATGAGATATGGTGCATTACAGACTCTCAGTTAAGTTTTGTTTTTACTAATTTTATCTTGCTGATCCCTTTTAAGTTCAAAATTCTTCAGCCAGTCAGTTACTCAGTCAGTGTAAAATAATAATCTTTGCTCCCAACTATGGAGGAATAGCATACTGGTGACTTCAAAAGTTGCTACTACCAGTCAGGTAGAATTGCAAGTCATTTTCAGGACATCTTTAAAAATTGGTGCAGCAAATATGGGAAGCAGTATGGTGATTCCTTGGAAAACTGGGAATGGAACCACCATTTTCCTCAGCCTATACCCAAAGGATTTAAAAACAGCATACTACAGGGTCACAGCTAAACTGTGGGACCAACCTAGATGCCCTTCAGTAGATGAATGGATAAAGAAAATGTGGTATATATACACAATGGAATATTATTCAGCATTAAAAGAGAGTAAAATCATGGCATTTGCAGGTAAATGGATGGAGCTGGAGAATATAATGCTAAGTGAAATTAGTCAACCCCCAAAAAACAAATGCCAAGTGATTTCTCTGATTTAAGGACGCTGATTCATAATATGCTGTGGGGGTGGGGGACAGGGATTAAATGAACTCTAGATAGGGCAAAGGGGAAAAGGGGAGGGAGGGATAGTGAGGGGTTATAGGGGTATAAAAGATGGTGGAATGCGATGGTCATCATTACCTTAAGTACATGTATAAAGATACAAAGAATGTGACTCTACTTTGTGTACAACCAGAGATATGAAAAATTGTGCTCTATGTGTGTAATATGAATGGTAATGCATTCTGTTTCATATATAACAAGTTAAAATTTAAAAAAAAATTTTAATTCTCAACAGAAATGTAATAAGTATATGGGCTGTACCAGAAGCAAGAGAGACCCTAAGTCAGCATAGGAAAAAATAAAACCATGCCAAGTCAGGCACAGTAGACCATTTAGTTTGCAGTGGAGTAGCTCTGGAGCTGCTGGTCCCCCACCAGACCCACACCTGTGCCCTATTGGACAAGTACAGCCACCATCTAGGTCCCTCCTGCACGGCCACCAGAGGTATTAATCAAGTGAAGTTTCACTAACACAGCAAAACAGCCTACAGTTTTTTCATATCTCAAATTTATCCCTTCACACATCTTGAAATTCAAATTTTTTCCTTCCTTGTGTCAACATGAACCATCAACAAGACCATTAACTCATGCCCAGTGCTTGAAACATGCTACTACAAAATGCTCCAGGCACACACCAAGCATGTCTTCTTTAAGTGTGGATGACAGTAGCACTTTTCACACTGCCTAAGTGAAATTATGTTCTCCAAACAGCAGTCTAACAGAAGCCACTAGAATTTATAACGTACTTAGTGGTTTTAAAAGTCTTATCCATGTCTCATTAAAATTAATGCATGCATATTTTAAGGAAAAAAACCTAAACAATAAAGAAGCAAATAGAGTAGGAAAGTTCTCTCTCCCAATTCAATTCCAATACCTAGACTATTCTTTTTTAAAATTGCAGATATTGATGTGGGCATAGACAAGCAGATTTTTTTTTATAAATGAGATCAATGTGATTCGATTTTGCAACTGACCTTTTTTCACTTGTTGGTGTGAAGTGGATAACTTTCAATGTTGCTTGTGTGGATTTACCTTTCTCCATGTAATGTTTTCTGCATGAAGAGTTTATTTAACTATAGTTTATTGGTTATTTTTTAAATAATCATACAGATATGTCTCTATCTCCTTATTTATAGTTTCTCAGTTCTAAAACTGTGTATTTTCCCTTCTTATCAACAAATTTCCAGGCATATGATATTTCAAAGAATAAATTCTAGATTTCTTTGATGAATTCTATACTTCAGTTTATTTTGTATTTATTACTATGTTTTATTTTCTTTGAGTTAATTTTGAAACCCTTCAAGATTTTAGAGTGCATTTTGATATACAGTAGTCTCACTATCTAAATAGTTTATCTAAATATCAGTTTCAGTCTTGAGTCCTTTTGGTCCAATAATAATTTTGAATGATTTTTTTATTTCTAATTGTTGGAAACATTTTCATTGTCATTGCTAAGACTTCCTGTGTTGTATTTAGGGAATGTGGCCCATATGCTTCCTATTTTGAAGAAGTTGTTGAGTTTTTCTTGGTCTTACAAGGAACATTTCTCCTATCACGTGTGTGTTGATAAATTGTAATGCATTCCTTTAGTCAGAGGACGTGATACAATACACAAATCGTGGCTGTCTACAAGTTTATCATCTGGAAGAGGCCGTGAGCTACGGGGAAATAGGCCATTGCTTGCTCTGTGCTGGAATGCACAACCTTCACCAGGGCTGCTCAGTTAGAATCCTAGTCTCATGCTTACCGCCCATGTTTGTAAATTATGACCTGGGCAATCTGCACATCCAGCATCAAAGATGACAGCTATGACTGAGACATCCTGCTATGTAGTTTGAAAAGCAATGAGAACATTCTATGGTCTTTTCTCATCAGTTTTGATCAATCGATTTATCCTTTTTAATTAGCAATAATATTCTTAACTGAAGAACCTGTCTTACGCTCTATAACTGTGCCATCCAATATTTCTGACATCAGATGTCTTCAGATCTGCCCTTGACCCTCTTCTCTTCCCACTATGTAGTGTCCCTCTTAGTTAACAATGCACTCTAGTGATTTTAAATATGTTTCTGTTCTTTATGTGTATTGCTCCCACATTTATTTATCTAGCCTTGATTTCTCTTTCAACTCTAGATCCACATGATTGACTGCACCTAACTTCACAGGAATTTTAACATGTCCAAATGGAACTCCTCATCCTTTCTTGAAAATATGCTCCTCCAGCCTGACCCACTCTGTAAGTGGTATCAATATTTACTTAATTGCTCAATCCAGAAACCTACAAAGTTATCTTTGACTCCACCGCTCACCCTTATATTCAACGTAACACCAAGTTCTATTTTTTTTATCATTAGGTTATCTCTTAAATTCATCCAACTTCTCTCCAGTTCCATTACTATGCCCCTTGTCTAGGTCACCTCTCACTTGAACCTTTGTAAAATCTCTTAATGGTTCTTCTTGCATCCATTCTTATTCCTACTTCAAACCTTTCCTCTGATAGCAGTCAAAAACCTAGTCTTATCATGTCAATAAAGTAATTTTATATCCCAGCTCAAAACCCTCCAACAGATACTGTCTTTGGGTTAATATCTAAGATTAATGATAGAGGGTCATTTAATGGCTGGCCTCCACGTTTCTCCAGCACAATCTTGTACTCCAGTCTATCTTCCCACACCAATATCAACCTCCTTTCAGTTTCTCATTGACACCTGGCTCTTTTTCTTTTGGGTTCTTTTGTATATGCTATTTCTACTAACTAGATGTCTAGATGTTCTTTCCAGGGAAATCCCATTCTTTGTCTTTTTTTTTTTTTTTTTTTTTTTTTTGGTACTGGGGATTGAACCCAGAGGCACTCTACCACTGAGCCACATCCCCAGCCCTATTTTGTATTTTATTTAGAGACAGGGTCTCACTGAGTTGCTTAGTGCCTCACTTTAGCTGAGGCTGGCTTTGAACTGGCGATCCTCTTGTCTCAGCCTACTGAGCTGCTGGGATTACAGGCATGCACCATCATGCGCAACGGAAATCCCATTCGTTAGGTGTCAACTCAATCATCACTTCCTCAAAGAGGCCTACCCTGGTCTACCTCTCTGAAATTCAGCAACTTGTACTTTTTCTCAAGGAATTTATCATAGAGCACAACCATATATTTACTCATGAGGTTATCTGTTGTCTGTTTCCTCATTCTAGGAGGGTGAAATAACATCTATGCAATTCTTTATAGTATCCTCAGAGTCTATAGTACAGTGCCAGATACTCAAAACATTAACTGGATGAGTAAAGATCAGAAAAGAGGGAAGAAGGAAAGAATAAATTATTGACATTTTTACAAGGATATTAAATTTTATTGTGTATCTGAAATACTTAAACCCAACTCCATCTTCCCCACTGAAACAATCACACAACTCTGTGTTAATAAGATCCATCCTTGTAACTATATGGACATCTAGAATATTCCTTCTAACCAGTGTCCACAAAGTTTTCTTTCATTCTCCAGCAACAGATTGCCTCCACTTCTCCTATTGTAATAAACAAGAGCCATTGTTTAAAATCCTCCTTTAAAAATGTCTCCATATGTTTTTAATAAACTTGTGTTAGTGTGAGTCATAAGCTGCCAAAGAGGTTTGAAGGATAGCTTTCATAATGACTTAAGTACCTAAATTCGGTATTTCCTGCAATCTCCCAAGTACAATATTTACAGGACTTTAGAAGAAAAACACAGGCATGAAAAAAGTATTATCTCCAATATGGATGATGAAAAGAAAAATCTATTAAATACGTAGGCTGAGTTAGGGACTGGACCAATTGAGAAGTAGGCATAACTAAGATGGTCCCTTTTCATTGGGTAACCTACTTAGGAAAAGAAATAATGGAACAACCAAAAGGCAGTCACACTAAACATTTACCTAATTGCTCAAGCTGGAAACTTAGGAGTTATCCTTGATTCATACTTGACATCCTTGTTTCACCATCTGGGGTAAATCCTAGTCATTTAACATTTTTGTGTTGACATTATTACTATTTTTTTCATATAACCTCTCAACTATGGTGATTGGCAGGTTCAAAATGAAAATAGCCACAAAATTATCAAAAAAACATGGGCTTCGTGTCAGCTCTATGAATATGTAGGCCTTTTACAGTGTTTTTTCCCCAGATTTCATTCAATGCATCCCTCACTCACTTTGCCTATATCCTCTCTCAATCCCAGTTCATTCTCTACACAATAGCCAGAAAGATCATTTTAAAACTTGAATTCAATTCTCTTATACTATTACTTAAAAACCAGTCAGAGGCTTCTCAGCAAACTCTGTCACCTGCTCACTTGCAAGCCTTTCCTTCTGTCCTGGTCCTCTCAGTTCTGCACTACATGTGCACATTAGATTTCCAGTTTCTCAAATGCTCCAGGCTCCTTGGAGCACCATAGCATATGCACAGCTTGCTCACTCAATTTCTCCTCCTTGACACCCCCATTACCAGCCTTCTTATCTCAGCACAAGCCTGACTTCCTCAGAGAAGACTCCACTGACTGCCCATTGAATGTGCACAGACCCTCCAGCCTCTCCACTGAAGTGCATATAACAGTTCAAATCACATACAGTCCTGATCTATCCTGATGGACCAGAAGATTCAAGGTCAGGGACTTGTGAAGGTTCAATATTGTGCCCATGCCCCTTCGTGTAAACACAGAAACCTTGCCCAGAAAATGTTTTAAATGGAGAAATAAATGAACAATTAGGCGATTCATACTTTAAGTGTCCTGTTCTATTTACTGTGACCCAAAACCAATTCTACTTCAAAAATCTTAGGAATTATTTGTAATTATCCCTGGAGTTTTCTTTCTTCTGATTGGCTAGGTTCTTTTTTCTTCCACACAGATTTAGTTTTGTGTGATTGTTCACTTGATATATAGTGTGGGGAGGATTGGTGATAACACCCAGGCTGGAAGAGCAGGCAAGGGACCAAGTGAGAGTGAATCCCACACAAGAACAGTAGATATTAAAGGGTATATCACAATTGCAGCCACTGCTATGGTTCATCCCAGGGCATCCACTGTACAAAAGTCAGCTAGACAGGACTGGGTTGATACTGCAGGGTACCACCATTTGACTGGCTGCTGGCTCCAAACGCTGGGAAAAGCCCAGTAGACACATGCAGATCCAAAGTGCCCTCCTTTTCAGAGCGTAGCCCTGCACCTCTGTATACAAAGGCGAGCCAAATCTGAGTTGGTCAGATCCTCTTCCAGGAATCTGAAACCAGGAAAGTAGAAAAGCAAAGACATTAGAAACTACTGGCATTAAGTTCAGGTTACAGTGAACTCTAGAGCCATTTCTGTTGATGATTATTCATGCTTTTGGTTCTGTGGGGTGTCTCTGTAGCCTCCCAATAAATCCCCCCTTGTTTTTTGCAATCAGTCAGAGCTGGTTTCTGTTATTGGCAACTCCAAGAGCCCCGCAGATTACAAATATAGAGAAGCTACTTCCGAGAAGGTGACGACTGAAACTACATAGGTGGGTAGGTCATTTTACAAATTGCAGGGCAGAAAGTAAGGCAGAGCGAGGAAAACTGAGAACAAGAGTGAAAGAAAGAAATAGGGAGTAAGTATAAGAAAGAGAGAAGAGCAAGGGCGTGCTGAGAGCGAAAACCACACCACGGTAAAGGGTGTGAAGAGGGAGAGCAGGAGGGGGCCCGGCAGAGCCTGCCTGCGGTGCTTGTGGTGAGCAGATGGCGGGAGAGGGACCAAGGGAGAGCCTGGCCAGCACTAGGGCGGGAGGCTGGAGGAAAGCAGAGCAGAAGGGAAGAGGAGAGGAGGAGAAAGCACCAGGATTTGACTGTGGGGCTCACAAACCTTATATACAAACAGAGATATGAAAAATTGTGGTATATATGTGTATTAAGAATTGTAATGCAAAAAAGTACACGTATAATGGCATAAATTGACGTGAACATACTTTATATACAGAGATATGAAAAATTGTGCTCTATATGTGTAAGAAGGATTGTAATGCATTCCACTGTCGTATATTTTAAAAAATAAAATAAATAAAAAATAAATAAAATCATACATAACAGTGGGGGGGGGAGTTAATTTTGATTCCGAAATAATAAAATAAAATCTAAGAATGAAAAAAAAGGGTCCAAACTAGGAAATGAGTCAGGCTCAAGGGGGGGGGGTAATAGATCAAAAATATTAAACAGTAGAAGAAAACCAGTTTAAAAATGGAAAATCAGTCTGCAGTTACTCTGACAGAGCAATCAGCCTCTGCAAATAGGAACTATGCTTCCTCAAGGGCTTAGAATTGATACTTTTTTGAAGTGGGATCTCCCTCCTGTCCCCCTCCTCCCCATTGTGGCTTGGCTTAGCTTATGATGCAACAGGTAGACAGAAAGCAGAAGAGAGTAAAAAAGAAAAAGAAACAGAAAAAGAAAAACAGACCACAGATCTTGGAGACAAAAGTGACAGCTTTTGTGCAACGCTGAGATTTCATGAAACATGGAAAATACAGCAGTGCTCATTTGGTGTCTGCTCCTGTGATTTCCTCACTGGAAAAATCTGCGGGACTTACAGTAAGACATGGCTTTGGTTGAGTTTGTAAAATATTTATTAGGTCACTTTGGGCTTTTCAAACCAGACTAAATATTCATAGCAGTTTTATTCAAAGAAAAAGTTCTCATTATTTTCTGACTCATGATATATCACAGAATTTCATACGTTATATATACTTTTAAAAAGAACCACAAAAACAAATAAAACAAAAAAAATCACTTGCTTACTTAGATGGAATGGTTCAGCAACAACTTATAAGGTTAATATCTAGAGAGAAAAAGCAAATCATTGCTTCTTACTGAGGTCAAGACAGAATGTGTCTTCTTTCCTGCAAGGCCCTGTCTACCTGTGCAGCCTCTCCTTGAACCTGCTGTTATCACACTGAGATCTGCTGTATTGAGGCTCTTCTGTCTCCTCCCACTGAACTGTGGTCCTCAGAAAATTTGTCATCTTTTACTCTGCCTGGAATGCTGTTCCAGATCCCCTTCCTGCCTCAGCTTCCTTTATTATGTGGTTTCATAACAGAGGAGGGTCATTTCCTTCACTGATGGAATTGATTTGATTGATGCTGTATCACCACGGAAAGGTTTCTTTTTTTCTTAAATCACGTGTCTCTAAGATATAGCAAAACCTGGCACATAGTAGATGTTCAATAAATCCTTGCTAGTAAGTGGATGGTGCTAAATTATCTTTCAATGTTAATATGCCATTTCTAAAAAGACCAGATGCACTTCTTCACTCTAGCCTACAACCATTCACGAGGGTGGAGTCCTCTGCCCTGTCACCAGCTCTTCCCTTTTCTTTCTGCTATATGTACTAAGGATCCAAGTTCTGTTACTGCTGCTTCTGTAATGTTTCTCACCCTGTCCCTCCTTTCCCCTCCCAGGAGTCACTGTCCCAGGTAACATCATCACTTGGCTGACTATAACACCTGTTCCCTTGTTTTCTGGCTTCTCCTTGCAATCCACCTCCACAGGAAGTGGTCCTGCTCAATGCAGCCTGAATTTCTATGTGGAAATGGTACTTCCCACTAGGCCCTCTGGAGCCTTTTCCATTACTGGCTGAAACTGGTTCCTTACCTTATATATCCTGGAATCACTGTGAAACTTTGTAGATTTATATGAAATATAAGCTAGACAAAGGTGGATTGAGAATAGGCCACCAGGTTTTATCTCAGCATATTTCATCTATTTAAATATGGACAGGAAGGTCCTTCCACTCTTCTCCTTGATAGATCACTGACTCAGTGAGCCAGCACGGGCTACAAGGAGGCCAAGCAGCTACTCCCTGACCTGCTGGTGTCACTCTCTGGGGGGCTACTGTTCCCAGATCATTTTGCCATTTGACAGATATGGAAAACCCCAGAACACAACTGAGGCAGCAGTAAGATGGAAGTTGTATTATGGCTTGAGTGAGTTGCTTCCTGAGAACTACTATAGTGAGTACTGAAAAAAGGGTTTTTATAAAAAGTTCTTGTGTCTAAGCAGGATATTGAGATCCAGGCAAGTAGAGGTAGAAGCTATTTCATTATAAAATGAGAAGCATGAAGAAAATACCTCCTTGACTTTTGGAATTGGACTGGGAGATAGGATTTTTACAACTGCATTACAAAAAGAGTTGAGAAAATTCATCAGCTATCATCCATATTGCCTGAGAATAGCCAATGAAATCAGTTTTGCCTTCTTTGAGATAAATTAAAAATAAGGAAATAGAGACATAATCATAATAGCCACAACAGAATAAGGAATCAATGAGAAGCAAAACCAAAAAACAAAAACAAGCAAACATCAACAACAACAACAACAAACAAAAAAAAAGGTACATCTTTCTGGAGATAATAAAAGAAAAACAAGCCTTCAAAAATTATCTCCTGCAAAATACTGATGAAAACTCTGGGAAACTGTCTTATTAAATGCTTAATGACTTGCCTCCATAGTGAAAGTGGAGAAAGCTCTAAGAAGAGATCAACAGGCATGGAAAGAATTTAGGATAAGAGGAAAAGGGAGAAGGCAGTAAAAAAAAAAAAAAAAAAAAAAGATTATCAAAAAAAATCTATAAATGTAAAAGCAAAATTGTATCCACATTGATAACAATAAAAAAATTGACATCATAGACAGTGTGGCAAGAAAATGAGAATTTTCCACTCAAAACAGAAAGAGTATGCTAACATCTAAGCCCCACACACAGAAATTCTGATTTAATTAACCTAGAGAAGGGTGGTTAGTGTAGATTTTTTTTTTATTTTGTCATTATTGTTTTCTTTCTTTAAATCCTGATTTCCCAGACACATCTTAAACTACTTAAATCAGAAGGGATAGGAATAGGCATTGGTATTTTTTTAAAGCTCCCCAGAAAATTTCAACAGTCAGGATAGAGAACCACTCACTGTTCTAGAGATTCCAGAGGAAAAATTTGTAACCTAAGGACTTCAAGTTTACTTTTCATTCATGAAGACAATAGGAGACAGTCAAGCATTTGGTACTTACACAAAATACCAATGTCTTCTAGAAGAAATAAATTGAAGACATCCTTCAACTGACCAAACCATGAAGCAAAATTAAGAATAAAAAACTAGCACAATCATAGTATAAAATATGTGGTTCTGGTTTAAAATGAAAATATTATTCTTTAAAAAGAATATCCATAATGAAAAACCATAACTATTAAAAATAATAAATCTCCATATTAGCAGTGACTGACAAAGAAGGAGAGAGTAAAAATATATATCATATATGCATATTGTATGTATGTATACATATATTATGAAAAAGACAAAATTAATAAGACAAACTTGTTAAGGTACTTATACAACTTCATTTTCAAAGTCCTACAGCTTTGAATCAGTTCTGTACTCAGTTACCTTGTCATACCACTAGGTAAAAAAGTGTAATAAGTATGTTTCCTTCTGTGAATCACAGAGTTCAAATTCATTTAATTTTCTAAATCAAATTTTAACTTTAAAAAAAAACTTTATCTTGTTAAACATCACCTGCAAAAAAGGCTGGAGGACACCTTTTCTAATTTTGGATCATGTGAGAATTTATATCCAGGAAATGGAGAGGTCCAGGCATTTCATCAAGTTTGATTGCTGCTAAGTATGATTGTAAACATCCCCGTGGGGCATTCAAAAGCCCTTCTTCACTCTGGTAGCTTTTCTTTCTACACAAAGCCTAGCGATAGCTTCTAAGTCTCCTCAGGGCCTCTGCAATTGAGGACCCAAGTCAGAACCATGAATGAAACCTCACTCCTCCTGGAATCCAAGTATTAGAAGCAGGTCATGATATGAAAATTCTTGAGGTTGAAACCATATTAGTGGATATTTCCCCTAAAACATAAGGATCAGGGAACTTCAATTCCTGAATAAAATGTAGTAGGTTATGGCAGACTACAATTTCCATTGTGACAATTAGAAAGAGTCAGATATATTACAAAAGACATATTTATAAGGGTCTCAGAAAATGAGGAAACAATGAAGGTAACATAAATCACCATTTATTTTCTTCCTTGGAGACATTTTTCAATTCTGGACATAGACTGAATATTAGACTTTGCTTGTGAAGAAGGAATCTGCTAGGAGAAAGAGAAACCAGAGAGACTTTTGGCAGTCATGTGGGACTGGTGAGTATAACTTGAGATGTGCTAAACTTAGCTGGTTTTCCCCGTGGGACATCTTCTGAGTTCAAGGATATGCAAAGAAGGCTGGGACATTTGGCTGAAGACTTCCAGAAGGCATAATAGAATCTCTTCTAGTTTCATGATGCTAAGGAAAACAATTCTAACCAGAGAAAGAAGTTCTGCCATTTAAACAACATTTGAGCACTTAGGACATCTTCCAGGTTTTGAGGTTGTAATAGGACAAAGGATGGGAGATTAAAGAACTAAATTAAAAACCTCCAAAGTATCACACTAAATTCAGAACTTAGAAGACAGAGCTCCTACAGTCTCTATTCAAAAGCCCAGCAGAGCTATGTTTGAGGAACAGAGAAAAAGATAAACCCTCATCTTAACTGCTCTAAGAGGAACATAGACAACCTCTCCAATGTAAGTGTCAAGTGGCTCTCTGCAGTGCTTCCATGGACAATGTCTGGCATAATTAAAAAATTCCTGCAGAAAAGCTGGAAAATATGACTGACAGTCATAGTCAAGAGAAAAGATAAACAATAGAAGGCCCTCAGTCTACATATTGAAGGGAGCAGACAAGAACATCAAAATAACTGATTAATATATTACTTGAAATAGAATAAAAGATTAATGAAATGGATGAAAAGATAAAAGAATATCAACAGATTCTTAATTTCTTTGTAAAAGAATCAAATGGATATTTTAAAAATGACAAACACATCATCTGAAATTAAGAACACATTGGATGTATTTAATAGCAGCCTAGACAAAGAGGAAGAAAAAATTATTAGACTCTTAGGACAAAAAAAAAATAGACAGTTTCAGCACAGATGGAAAGAATGTATATAAATAATACTTATCATAAGAGATATGCAAAACAAAGTCTAAGGTTCTACCATGTTTAACTGAAATGCCAGGAAAAGAGGAGAAATAAATTGGAGCAGAAACAATATTTGAAGAGCTAATGACCCAAGCTTCCAAGATTGATAAGATATCATCCCAAAGATTCAAGAAGTATGGCATATTTTAGGCAGGATATACAAAAAAAATAATCTTTGGATATATTTTTTTGAGACTTCTGAGACTTCTAATAATCAAGTATTAAAAGAAAATCTTAGAAGCATTCACAGTGGAGGGAGAGGGGGCACTAAATTTTAAAAAAGTAACAATAAAACTAATGGCTAACAAAGCCAGAAGATAATGGGATAACAGCTCAAAGTGCTGAAATAAAAGTTTGCCAGTCTAAAACAAAATAAAAATAAAAGTTTTGCCAATCTAGAATTCTATACTTCTTAAAAATATCATTAAAAACAAACCCAAATAAAAATATTTTCAAACAAATAAAAATGAAAAGCTTTTATCAGAAGATCTTCACTATTAAAACAATTAGAGGAAAAATTTAAACCTAAGAGCAAATTATCATATAAAAGCATGTGCTATAGTCTGGTTGCTGAATGTCCCTCAAAAGGCTGGTGCTACTGGGAGGTGTTAGGAATCTTAGGAAATGGGGCCTTCTAGGAGGTCCTTAGTCCACTTAGGGACATGCCCTTAAAAGGGATTGAGGGACTATATGTTTTCTCTGTTTTGCTTCCTAACTCTTGACAAAAGCAGTTTGCCCTGCTGTGCACTCTGACTACAATGTGCTGCCCTCACCAGAGGTCCAAAGCAATGGGGCTGCCAAATCTTGAACTGGAACCTCTAGAAACATGAGTGAAAGTAAACATTTTCTCTTTATAAGTTAACTGCCTCAGTTCATTAAAGAAATGCAAAGCACAGAGCTGAAAGAAGGAATGAAGAGCATCAGAAAATATAAATATGTTGGTCCATATAAAATATGATTGTTTCGTGTAATAATAATAATGCCTTATAGAAATTATAAAATATAAATAAGTGAACAATAATAGCATAAAGATTGAGATGGACAGTATTAAGTCAAAGGAATCATAATCTACAGAGAGAGCCTAAAAGAATAATACAAAGGTGTATAAATAACCATCTAATAACTAAGTAGAGAAATGAAATTATAAAACTTACTTGATTAATCTAAAAGAAGGCTAGAAATAAGCAATATGTGAACAAAGAATAGGTAAACAAATAAAAATAAACAGCAAGATGATGGACTTATACCCAACTCTTATCAGTAATTTCATTTCAAATAAATAAGCCAGATAATCAAATTTTTTAAAAAAGATTATTACATTGAATAAATTGTAGAAACCCAACTCTATGTTGTCTATAATAATAACCATATATATATAAATACAAAAAGGTGAGAATGAGAAGATAATAAAAGATATTGGTAGAAAATGGCTGAAAGAGAGCTAATGTCATTATAGTAATAGAGGACATTGCCAAAATACACTCTGTGCTGGCCTTACAGAAAGTCCTAATTTTTTTTCAGAGGATTAGACCTATATGGAATATGTTCTCTAACTGCGGAGGAATTAAAATATAAAGCAATAAAAAAGAAAATCCCCCAACACTTGAAAGTCAACAAAATATTTCCAAATAATTCAAGGGCAAAAAATAGATAAAATTGGAAAATCTTATAAACTGAGTGATAATAAAAGTGTGACTATTATACAGTGAAGCCAAAAAAGGAAATTTATAGTTCCAAATGCAAATGCATATTTGAGAGGAGAAGAATGAAAAATTAAGTAACAATAAATCTGAATCAGACAAACTAAATCTAAAGAAAATAGAAGAAATGAAATATTAATAAGCAGAATTAATAGGTAAAAAACATAGAATAGGGAAAATAAAACCAATAATGTGTTCCTTGAGTATAATAATGCAATTGATAAACCCAAGAGAGAGGGCATACATAAAATATTAGGAATAAAAGGGGAAAATCACTAAGACATTTAATAGATAAGAAGATATTATAAATAATCTTATATCACCTTAATTTTAAAATTTTAGATGAAATGGACTAAATCTTTAAAAAACAAACTTACCAAAAGAAGAAAACCAAAAATCTCAATAGTTTATATCCATGAAAAGAAAGTAGAATCTGTGTATTAAATTGTTCTGTATCTGTGAATTTGAATAGCTCTAAATCTACCAAGAAAATTGAAAGAAATTAAAAATCTTTTACAAGGACTTCAATGGTGAATCTTTACAAACATGCAAGAAACAAATAACAATTTCACATACTTTTCCACTTCACTCTCAGGTTCCTTTATTCTTGACTAATAAATCAGGAATTTAGTCTAAAAGAAAAAAAAAACAATATAGAAAAGTGTTCTTAAGGCTATCTCCAAAGAGATCTATTGTCTTCCAGTAAATTTGTTCTATTGACCAGAAATACTACTGTTTAGAAGCTGTTTACTCCCCATGGAGCAAGAAGACTTGGTCCAGTCAAACTGGTTGGCCCCAACCTTATCAAACTGGGTCAACCGTTTGAAACATGAATTCTTATTTTTCTTACTGTGTGTTGGAAGTAAGGAATGAATAGAAAAGGTACCATTTTTGTTCATTGTAAATCTACAGAAAACGGTAAAAAGATTCAAGTAAAGCATTTTGAGGAAGTTTATCAACTAAGAGTTACTACAAAGTGCTTAGGACCATTACCAGGGCATAGCAATCACTCAGTATTTGTTCACTCTATTCTCACTTTAGCTTTCAAATATACTTATTAGCAGCTGTGGAGGACACGTGGTTTTGGTCCCAGCTTCCACTCTATCCTCTTTGATGACAGTCCTGCAATTTTCCTTCATAGGGGTTATTTTACCTGTGTTTTCCACCCTTGTGCAGAGGAACATATACTTTGGTTTCAGATGACAAAAAGGCACATGAGCTGATGAAGTGTACTGAGACCTATGGTTAGTTTTATGTATCAGTTTGACTGGGCCAAGATACCCATGGTCAAACATTATTCTGGGTATTTCTGGGAGGATGTTTTTGGGTGGGATTTACATGTAAATTGATAAACTGAGTAAAGCCCATTTCTCTCACTAATGTGGGTAGGCCTCATCTGTCAGTTGAAGGCCTGCCTTAAATGCAAAGAATAAGCCTTCCCCAAGTAGAAAGAATTTCTCCTCCCTGAATGTTCTTGAATTGCAGCCTTGTCTCTTCCTTGGTCCTTTGGACTGGAATCACAGGTCAGTTTTGGTTCTCAGGCTTTGGACTTGAACTGGAAACACATATACCATCAGATCTCCTAGATTCTCCTGATTACTGACTCACCCTATGATCTGGAAACTAGTTAGTCTACATAATTATGTGAACTAGTTCATTATAATAAAAATTTTTGCACATTTTATATGTGAGGAGTCAATCAACAGAGATAAAAGTGGAGTGGGTTCAGAGGATGGTGAAGGACCCTGGAAACATTGACTAAACCTCAATTAAGTTGCTCCCAACAGCATATATTATTCAATACTTTCCTCTCTTTTATGATAATTGGGTTAATTTTTCTGTCACAACCAAAAGAATGTTTTTCTTAATGAACACACACACATACACACACATATACACACACACACATTCAGATACTCTTGATTTTTTCCTCCTTATTTTTGTTAATTCTGATTAAATCTACTTAATAGTGAGGCATTTTGTTTTCTAGTTCTGGACCAGCACTAGCCAATAAAAATTTCCTTAGGAATAAAAATATTTTATGTCTGTTTCTGTCCAGTGAGGTCCCTGGACACCTCAACTAGAAAGAAAATGTTGACCGAGATGAGAAGAGGGCAAGGATAGAGGTCTGCTGGGGGAGAAGGAGTAAGTAGAAGAGCTGTTCGTGTAAGAAGAGTCCAGATAAATGCGGAGGGCCAAGAGCCTAGATAAGAACATGGTTCAAGAAGGAAAGTAGCCAATCTCACCAAGCACAGCTGAGGAACGTAATAAGATGATGATAGGGAACGCACCATGCTGGTGTCTGTCAGTGGTGTGGTAGAAAGGAAGCCCACTGCAGTGAGCCAAGTAGAGAATGAGAGATGAAGAAAAAAGACCTGGCAATTATGTGACTCTTCCCAGGAATTTTTCAGTGAAGGGAAACAGGGAAGAATAACTAAAGGAGATAAGGAACATTTTTTCCCACGTAGGTGAACAGAAGTCATTGTTACATGTTGGAAGGAAAGATCCAGCAGAGAGGGAGAGATCAGTGGTGCACAAGAGGACAGAGACTGACAACCCTGAGAAAGTGTGAGAGGGCTCAATTCAGAGCTTGCCCATGATTTTTAGCAAGCAAGACCCTTTGTAGTTAAGGCAGAACCAGCTCCGTGTATAGACTGAAACTAGAAAGGTGGCAACAGAAAGCAAGGGGTTTCCCCCACCACCATCCTGTGAAACTAGTTCTTTCAACTTGTTCTTCTCTGCTCCCAGACCAAACCTCCAGAACATCTTTGACTTTTGCAGAGAGGTGACGACAACAACAAAGAATTCATTAGTTTTGTTTAGCAACATATATATTATTAAAACTCCAAAGCTTTTTAATTTTAAGTCCTTGCCTCCTCCAGCTCTGAACTACACCACCCCCAAGAAATCATCAGTGAGGGAAGGGGAAGGAGAGATTGTGTCTCCTGTCTTGTTTGCTTAAATTTCTCTACTGGCCAGTCTGACCTGCTGGGTTTTTGGCCCTTCCATAGTTGGAGCCTGGTATGGAGGAAGGTAAGGAAATGAAGAGCCTTAATTGATTGGTGAGTTGTAGTTTGAATCAATGCCCTTTCAGAGTGCGGTATTTAAATGCCAATCCTCTCTCTTTTGAAGCATTTTTATAGATTCTTTAAAGACTCCTTATGGGCTGGGGTTGTGGTTCAGTGGTAGAACGCTTGCCTACCATGTGTGAGGCACTGAGTTCGATTCTCAGCACCACATATAAATAAATAAAATAAAAGTCCATTGACAACTAAAAAATATTTAAAAGAAGAAAAAAAAAGACTCCTTATAATTAAGAATCTCTAAGAGAGCGATGCAACTCCTGCCCCATGGTTTCTGACAGTTCACCCTTATCTGTTGGAGTCATGTCCCACAGACAGTCTTCTTAGAGTCCATCACAAAATGACCCCTTTCAGTGCCTTCCTCTGTCCTCATCTTCCCCACCAATGATACTTTTCCATGGCTCCAGATCAGTCTCTCCTCACACTTTACATATGTTCCTTCTTTTTCCAGGGGACCCATGTCAACATCTCTGAGAGCTTCTCTTACAGCTCTGATTTCAGAGGCATTCCTTCCCTCTCTCCAACACACCATCACCCACTCAAAATTCTCTCCAAGGATCTCTTAATCCTGCATCTCTGATTCTATTATATCACCTGGTGGTGGGCAATGTACTGATGCCAGCACAACCTATGTCACAGTCTCCAAACACATCCTGCACAGAAAGTCCCACACCTCCTTTAGGATACTGGGGTATTTGGTCCTTAGACATGGGAGCTCTGCCAAAACTTTGAGAGCAAAAGAATCCCATTTTAATATTCTGTAGGAAATACAGATACTTCTCAATTTATGATGAGGTTATATCCCCCAAAGACCATTGTAAGTTGAAAATATGCATGTGGAAAATGCATTTAATACACCTCACTACTGAAAATCATAGCTTAGCAACAGCACACTGTACAAATAGATCGTTTCTCTCTTGGTCACATGGCTAACTGAGAACTGTTATTCGTGCCAATGCCCGGCATTGCCAGAGAGCATCATACTGTACTGCTAGCCTGGGAAAAGATCCAAATTCAAAATTCCAAGTACACTTTCTACTGAATGAGCACCAACTCAGCACCATCATTAAGTCAAAGACTGTGTGGACATAAGAAGTGGGACAAGGTGCTGAGTTACACAGCTGTGTTGCCCACTTGTCTTGATGTTGCCTTGGACTCCCATAAATTATTCCTTCCAGCACTGCACACATTCTTTTTCCTAACTGTTCATCTTTCTTATGCTTTAGAACAGAAGTAGGAAAAACCAGGGGATCACATTCTATTACAAAGGTTGTTCACTGCAGAAGGGGTCACAGTTGAGGGAGTGAGTAGTGAATGAAATATAATCTCTAGTCTACCACGTACCCCAGTCTGGGGCTGCATCATTTTTGAGTGGCACTTACTTTATTCATTCGTTCATAGGTAGATGCCTCTGGGGTTAGCAGAGGCCGTGGAAAGAAGCCACAAAAGCATAGTAGTAATCACTAGTCCAAACAGAATTTTGATGCCTGTAGAAGATTACACCACAGTAGTAGTGTGTTTTAGATGTGTGTTCAAGATGATGATGTGACTTCATAGAGTCCAGAAGCTACACTGATTAGTAGTAGGCAGAAGGGATAAGAAAGGACCACTAACTAAGAAAGAATGAACGGAATTTGAAATGAGTTGAAAAGTTAATTTGTTGTCTCCATTTAATTCAAATGGAGAAGATAGCACTTCTAAAATTATTCTCTCATTTTGAAATATTATTTGACATTGGCCCATTGTTTTATTTAAATCTTTAAATTTGTTACAGAAATGCTTCTAAACTCTATTGCACTAACAGAATTCCAGACCCTGCCCACAAGTTTAGGAAGGTAATCTAAGTATACTTCCTTCCCTCTCCCTTACCTGATGTTGGACCCTTTGAGGTCAACCAAAAGATCAAGGTCAGGAGGTCTAAGGAATGACATCTGTCTATCTATACATGAATGGTGGCAGTTACAGTGGGTTGCATCCTTGTTAGCTGAATTTTAAGAAATGAATATGAATTTTAGGAAAAGGGTTTCTGACTGTATTAACAGGAAACTATAATGTTATGTTTTCTAAGGGTGTCTGATTGGTGGGAGAGAGACAGACAGATGTTGTGGTATTTATTCTCTGAAATACATAATAATTTCCTAATAATTATGAAGCTCCCTTCAGGCCCTGTCCCATCAGCAGGGGTATGGAGGTGCTACCCCAACTCCAGCATACAGCAGGTGGGTTTTCCACTCTGTTTCATCCTGTTCTTTATCCCCGTGGGATCCGACAGTGAAGGCAAAACCAGACAGTAAGCCTCTGAGCCCATTCTCTCTAGATGGGCTTGTCACTCTAAAGTCACATCCATTATACAGACCAAATCAACTATTTCATGGGGCTGGGGCAGAGCAGGGGATCTGCCTCAAAATTAAAAGCAGATATTATTCTCCAACCTAGACTTATAGATTATCAGCAGAGACAATAAATATGAATGCATTGGACTCCTTACCTGATGTGAAAATTCCTCTCTAACATCCTTGCCAAGTTCTCATCTATTGGTAGAAGCATTACTGGGTAGAGAAAAATCATATTATTACCTTTATGGGTACAAATCACTCTTCAAAAACGTCATGCAGATTTATTTTCTTATCACCAACACCAAATATGCAATATTATCAGACTGTTTAATTTTGTTAAATCTGATTTGCAAAAAGCACTATCTGCATTAATGTATATCTATATCCTTTTAGATGAGATAAGGGCCTTAATTTGCATTTTTATAATAGTAGGTTTATTGCTTACTAATATTTCTTTCACTAATTGAGTTTTTCTTCTTTCTTATTTTTTACACATTAGAAATATAAGCCCTGTTATATCTGTTTCAATTTTTCCCCCATTTTCAATTGTCTTTTAACTTTGTTCAGGGAATATAGATATTTAAATTTTTATATTGTCAAATCTGTTGCTATTTTCTTTTTTTAATATTTTTTATTTTTTATTTATTTTTTTTAGAGAGAGAGAGAGAGAATTTTTTAATATTTATTTTTTAGTTTTCGGCGGACACAACATCTTTGTTTGTATGTGGTGCTGAGGATCCAACCTGGGCCACACGCATGCCAGGTGAGCGCTACCACATGAGCCACATCCCCAGACCCTGTTGCTATTTTCTTTTAGGACTTTTTATTTTCACATTTTGCTTAGAAATGTCTCTCTTGAGGAGAAAAATACTTATCCTTCTGAATCTGGTTGTCATCTTTTTGTAAATCAGTCAGTCATCCAGAATTTATCAAACTAGAAGCTGAACATAGGGAACTAACATTTTCTTTCCAAATATTTGAAAAGAGCTTTTACATATCCCTTCCCCCACCTAGATGATTAATGACTAGTAAATGAAAAACAGTATTAGCAGTTGGTCCATTAGTCACTACTTCAGACCTGGGACAAAAAGAAGAAATTGAATTCCCATTCTCCTGAGGTTATATCTTCCTCCTTGTGTCATCTCCTCTGAGTACAAATAATAATTAGAAAAACAGAGTAAGTAGAAAAATAGTGTCTCTGAGACAGGTGGGCACTTTATCAATTGTAAGCTAAGGTCTTGTCAAAATTTTCTAGAAGCAGCACTTTTCCCTTTCTGAATTCCAGATCAGAGATGCTCTTTGCTAATCTACTCCGGAAGAATAAATTAGCATTCCATTCATTTCTGGCTGTGTTTAGATAAGGGTCTATGGAATGTGGGCATATCTGGTGGGGTAGTAATTAAAAAGAAGGCAAGTCAAATAATAATTATATCTGTTTAAAAGTTGATACCATGTAAATTACTGCAAAGATTCCAGGAACTGTTTTAAAATAGCTGAAAAGTCATTAAACTGCTCTGTTCACCTGTTCCAAACATTTTTATCTTATCTTAGCCCTCTTGAATTTACACATATCAAAAAGGTCTAGGTCCATTTCCTGGATTTCTGCAAAAGGTTCCAATAACAGTTTGGATTAATTTGAATTCCAAGGAAAACATTGAAGTGATTTGTAACAAAGAAAAAAGATATTTGAACTAAAATAGGATAGTGATTTATAAACTGAAGATAATTTTACCTCAATACTCAATTTGGGAAAAGCAACCTTTGTAGGAATTTCCCTTTTCTCCCCCAATATACAAATAGACAGCGTGTTCATATGGACATTGCTCTTACAGTAAGGGGAAGACTTATATTTCACTTCTAAAAAAATAAGTAAGATGCTTTGAAAAGGAAACATGTCTCACACCAAATAGTCCCTTTTACTCATTAAAACAAGCATTTATATTTATATTTTACCATAGAGATAGTAATAATTTATGGGGTGAAAAAGTTTTGATGGGATTGATTTAGAGTTAGAGCTTAGACTGAAAATTCAAGAATTCTAATTCATTTGAAAAATGTCTAAGTATCACCTCAGCTTTTATCTTTGAAAGGATATTATTGCATCCTCCACTGTAGTGAAAGAGTAAAAATCTTGTTTCATTTTATTCACAGAAAAAAGTGGCTACCTGAAAACACATTGGCAAATATGTATGCTTTGGTAGATTTTACTAAGCACTGATCTTTGACCAACAATTATATTTTTAAAATTATCTCATTCTTATTTGATCCAAGTAGTTAATTTCTCAATGAATTTTGTCCACAAAATTTGTAAAAAGAAAAAAAAAAGAAGGAAGGATACAGGAAGACAGTTGACAGTTCAGTTTATCAAAGAGGGTGTTACACAGTGACATTGGAAATAAAAGTTCTAGTAAAGCACACAAAAGCAAGAAACCAAGAAACTATGACAGGGAGATTATAGTGCTTGGTGAAAAGGACTATTTGAATTGTAACTTTGAAAAAAAATTACCTGAACTTGTCACCATCTAAAAATAGATTCCAAGTAAAGAAACAAAAAGCCTGTATTCTAGAATTATTTATCTAGTTGAACATTCATTGTGGTAGCAGAAGGGCCATGTCCCACTTGTTGGAACTCATGAACCTATTACTTTATACAACAGAAGGGACTTTGCATACACAATTAAGTTGAGGATTCTGGAATGATGAGATTATTATTAAGAATAACTAATATTATCTGCATTATCTGTGTGGGCCTGTTTTAAGTGGGAGGTAGGAGAGTCCAACTGAGAGAAGATGACTTGATAGAAGTGGAGTTAGAGTCAGAGAGACATTTGAAGAAGTTCCATTACTGGCTTTGACAATGGAAAAAAAAAATTAACCAAAAATTGCAGGTGGTCTAGAAGTTGAAAAGGTCAAGGAACTAGGTTCTCCCCTGGAACCTCCAGCCGGAATATAGCCCTATCAACACCTTGACTTAAACCCAGTGAAGAATCTGGATTCTTGACCTTCAAAAGTAGAAGTTAGTTAATAAATGTGATTTGGCTTAAGCCATTCCATTTGTGGTAATTTGTTACAGCACCAGTAGTACACTAATACATAGTCCAGCCCAAAGCAGCTGAGATGCATACATTTTCACTCATTTACAAAGGAGATCTCTAGCACTCCTCATGTGTGGAGTTTCCCTGTGGAGACCTTTGTGTAATGGTGCTCTAGACAGGAAAATGCCCAGGGATAGCAGCTTGGAGTAAGTGAAGAGGGAGAGACCCAGGGAAGAGATGAAGGGCATAGGAGATGACATGTGCAGTAGAAAAGGCCCAAGACAAGGAGCTGAGGGTCACTGTGAGATACCAGCACTCTGCAATGAAGGTTTCTTGGTAGAGACCCCAATCCCTAGACTCCTTTTCAATTTTTTTTCCTTTTGAACCTGTTAAAAAATTTTTTCCCTCCTCTTACAGACATCTTTGGAAATATGTACTGCCTAATTTCAAAATGTGCCTGGGTTTTCTTAGGGGGAAGAGAAGCATAATTAGATTTCGCCTATTTCCTGGAAAGATGACCTGCTGTGAATCCCTGAGCATAGCCTGAGAAGAGCAGAGCTATTCCTGGAAGTTATTTAACCCTAAGGAAGGACCAATTCCACCCCAGGACATCAGATAGGACTCAAGGCCATTAGAAGAGAATGGAATAGCAGCTGCCTGGGGCTTTGAATCAGGAGTGGTTGATTCCAACCAGCTCAAACTGCTCCAAAGCATGGGGATCCTGAGCATCTGATGTCTCCCTGCTCCTGCCTTCACATGCTCATCCTCCCATAGAGGTCATGTAGACCTCTAGATGGCTAGATCCTAGCCTTGAAGACTTAACTTTATGGAATCCACAGAAGCAGTTCCCCAGCCCAGGTGCAAGGGATGCTACAGCCCAGATTCCTGTTTTCCTTGACTGGCTCATCCTGAAATTCCTTTATTGGCCATGCAGAATGTGGTAATACTTGCTAACAATTGTAAATTGGAATTCAGGCAGTTTTGTGTGAAATTCTGGATTTCTGGATTCTTTCAAAAAATATCAAAAAGACCTGGCAATGCTAGGCCTGAGGTCCTGGCAAGTTACAATTTGTGGTACAGTGCATAGTGACTGCCTTTGAAAGGCATCGCACTAGAGCTGAACATGGATGTCATTCCTCACTGTTTAATTAACTTAGCATACCATGTCCATTTGTGTGGTCCCTAAGGGAGATGAGTTTATCAGTCAAGGTCCTCCTGAGAAACTGAACAAATAGGCTACACAAGAATTAACTCATGAGATTGTGGGAGTTAGCAAGACCCAAATTCATAGGGCAGGTCACATTCTGGAAACTAAGGCAGGATTTTGATGTTACATCTTTGAGAATCCCCTCTTCTCTGGGAAACCTACTTTTTGTTTCTAAAACCTTTGAACAATTAGTGAGGTTCACTCCCATTATAAAGGAATAATCTTCTTTCGTGATTGGAAGATGCTCTACATCTACAAAATACTTACACAGCAATCAGTCTATGCCCTAGATTTAGGTTTGATCAAACATCTGGGTGCTGTAGTGTAGTCAAGTTGACACATAAAACTGACCATCACAATGACTTTGTTTTAAAACACAAGATAAAAATATTACTTTCATTTAGCTTTCTTGTCCCAAAGAATTTCTCCAGTTTCATATTTGTCTTACATCACTATGTAAAAAACTTATTGACTGAAAACTCAAATGTATTTTTTTTACAATTTAGGTAGGTCAGAAATTTTAACACAATGTAGCTAGATCCTTTTCTCCAGGGGTGTTAGTTATCTTTCTGTTACTGTGAAAAAAAGTGCCTGAGATAAATAGTTTATATGGAAGAAAGTTTTATTTTAGTTCACAGTTTCAGAGGTCCCAGTTCATGGTTACTTGGTCCCATCACTTTAAGCCTGTGTTGAGCAGCAAATCACAGCAGCCAGCAGTGATGGAGGAAGCTGGTCACCTCATGGTGGCCAGAAGCAAAGAAAGAGAGGGAGAGGCCAGGGTCCCAATATCCTCTTTAAGGGCTCACCCGCGCCCCCTACACACAATAACCTAACTTCCCTCCATTAGGCCACACCTTCTAAAGGTTCCACCACCTCCCAATAGTGCCACAGGTAGTGATCAAGACTACAGTACATGAGACTTCAAACCATAACACAGGTCTCTCCTCACTGAAATCAAGATGTTGAGGAGTTTTAAGGTTCTTTTCCAAGTTCTCTGGAAGTCAGAAGAATTCATCCATTTCCTTGAAGTTGTAGGACTGAGGTCTTCTACTGGGAACCACTTTCAGCCCCTAAAGGTTACCCCATTTCTTTGCATATGGGTCCTTCCATTCACAGATTAGCGACAATATGCCAAATAAATCATCCTGCTTCAAGTCTCTGCTCCTTCTCTGCTACCAGCTGGAGAATACTGATTTAAAAGGGCTTGTGTGATTTGGACAGACCACCACATCATTTTCCTTTCTCAAAGCGAACTGTGCCAGAGAACACAATCTAACATTTCAGAGGGCAAGTATGTGGACAGGGGTTCAGAATCTTGGGGTCCATCTTAGAATTCCGCCTACCACATGCTTCTTCAAGTTATTCACAGCAAGAACAAAATTATGGTGAGATGTTAAAAACTCAACCAGTGAAAAAACCCAGTTTCCTAATGACTATAAGAGAGTAGCTAAAACCTTAGCCATATCTTTCCATATTGGAACTAGGAGAACTTTTAAATAGAGTCTTGCTAAATAATGTATTCTCATAAAGTGTAAAGGGGATCTCCCTTCCTTCCTTTCCACAGACCCCCCATCTTCAGAATAAGAATTTACTCATCTTTTCCCACTCTGATCTTTGTTGGGTAGCTTCTTGTAAAACCAACCTCAGTTGCACTCAGCCAAACAGGCATAAAAGACCTATGAAAGCAAAACCAGAGCTGAAACAAAGAGCCACCCTGGCCCTTTTGGCATTGCTAAATGAGGGCAAAAGTGGGAAGTGGAAAAAAATTCCAAGTGGAGGCCCACCAATGCATGCACTAATCTTAAAAGGGCTGAAGGAGGTAGTTTGAGTTTTCTTATGTTGGGTTCCTTGAGTATTGCTATTTGGTGTAGGGGAAGCAGGATGGCAAGAAGGCAATGTTAAAGAATGGATGTGAAACAAAATTCCACACCAACAGAAATGGTGACTTGGCCACAAAATGTGTGGTCACACTCACAAACTCTTTCTTTTCCTAACTCCTTCCTGTGTTTTTTTCAGATCATTTATGATGAGAAGCCATGCATTCATTAGCCAAAAAATACAACACTAGCAAGTATATTTACCTTTCCAATTTCTATTACACATAGATCTCTGCTCTGACAACTGATATTCACTCATTGCCCCCAAATATTTCCTCAAAAACCTTTATAGGAAGATGTTTCAATTTCCCTATTTGACTTTTCTCTTACTGGAAAAACTGGAAAGTGAACCCAAGCATTGCTGGTTGAGAAAACTCATTTTCTTACAATCCAATTTATAATCTTGTGCAAGAGAGGAATCTGAACTATTAAAAAATTCTTGAATATAGTTTGTATACTATTTCAGCCTGTTTTATGATAACCATGGATTCAGATCTCCCGAAATTAACTGTTGGAAGTCCCCCTCAGGAGAACCTTTCCTCACTGAGGATACAATGAGTTACTTGACGTAACTGTGATTAGAAGAGTTTATAAGGAACTGAAATATTCTCATGAATTTCAATGTTTAATTTAAACATCTCTTCCCTCAAAGAAATCTAAACAGAAACCTTGACAAATACCTCTAGTAGCCAAGAGATGCAGTAATGGAATCTCCTGCCAAGTGCTTAGAGAGGTTGAGAATAATTGCATCTATCTCAATAAAGCTTCAGGTCATGCTTTCTCCTCCAATTCCAACTTTTTGAGGAGCTTTCTATCCTATAAGTTTATGATATTTTTTATTTATTAAATTATAGAGTGGAGAGGGAAGGGGTGAGGATAATGAATTGGCTTTTTTGCATGTTATAATCTAAGGAGAAAGACAGACATGGCAGGATGAGAAAGAACATTGGGAGCACAGCCAAGGCAAAGGCTGGGAAGAATCACAGAAAACATTTAGTCATCAATTGTCCCAATCCTCAGAAAAATCTGAGCTGAGGACTGGAAAAAGAGGCTGTGATTTTCTTTCTCTTTTTTCTTTTTTTTTTTTTTCGGAGGGGGGGAGTCAGAGATAAGATCTCAATGGGACCAATTTTCCCTTTCCTTTATCTGGTAAAATGAAATTCCCA